>NC_135331.1:18988165-19291945 GCF_023851605.1 Tamandua tetradactyla | reverse complement strand
GATAACTTGTTATTAGTCTCACAGGCCAATAGCCAGAGGAGAATTCTGACTTAGGACAGTCCATGACTATAGCTGATTTTGATGAAATTTTGCATTATTTTTGGCTTTGTATCATATTTCTATTGTTACCGAAATGATTTAAGGTGTGCTATTGTGATGGAATGAATGTACTTTGAATTTGGAAAGAACATGTCTTTTTGGGGTCCAGAGTATGGAACTGTTGAAACTGTTGGAACTGTGCAGGTTGAAACTGTTATGTACCTCAGAAAAGCCATGTTCTTCTAATTCAATCTTGTGGGAGCAGACCTATTGTCAGGTGGAGCCTTTTGATTAGGTAGCTCCCATGGAGATGTGACCCCATCCATTTAAGGTGGGTCTTACTCTGCATTTTGGGGTCCTTTAAGAGAGGGACATTTTGGAGAAAACACAGACATTTTGAGATGCAAAAGGGAAATGCCCTAGGAGATGCCAGAAGCTGAGAGAGACTTCTGACACCAGAGGCAGGAATGAAGGGTCAGCAGACATCACCATGTTCCTTCCCCTGTAAGAGAGAAACCCTAGATGCAATCAGCCTTTTTTGAGTTAAGATATCCTCTTGTTGGTGCTTTAATTTGGCCTTAGAATTGTAACTTGCAACTTAATAAATCTCCTTTATAAAAGCCAAGCCATTTCTGGTATATTGCATTCCGACAGCTTTAGAAAACTGAAACAGCGCACTTCAGTGAGGACGGAAGTCAACCGATCTCCTCTTCCTGGCTATGGAGACTTCACTCTTCTCCTCGCCTGTCCCTGGCCACCTTCCACCCTCTGGTAGAGGCACTTCGATAAGGGTAACATCGGGACCTCCACTTCCCTCTCATTCTTGTCCAGGCCCCACTGAGAACAGAGAACAGGGTCCTGAAAACCTGCCCTGTGATAATTAATGGTGCCCCAAAGGAGGCCTCTTCTCCCCATTGGTGGGTCGCCAGGCTTGTTAATTATTTTCTTTATAAAAATAATTAGTCCCAATCAAGGCAGAAGCTCTTCAGAATTACAGCTCATTAGCTGCGCATGCATTTTTTCAGTTCTATAAAAAGTCCTGCGGCACTGATGAAAATTACAGGTCCCTGGAATCAGCATTAGAGACAAAGCCAGCCTGTGCTCCCAGCCGATTACCATCAGCCATGTTGACCTGGCTTCTGTAACTGCGGATGGAGGTGGAGAGTATGCCTGTGTATATTTGGGTGCGAGTCTCTGTGCGCAGGGGGTTGTTTCTAAAGGCCAGGGAAACCAAAGTCTGGGCTGAATGAACTCTGTCCTTTCTCCTCCTCAAAGAGAGGTATTTTCATAAAAGATAGAAGTGAAGATTAAGTGAGAAGGAACAAGCCATGCGGTGCTGGCAGTGGGGGTGCATCTTCTCCTTTAGAAAATGTGGCAATGTGGGAAGATTCCTCAACAGGGATTCTGAAGTCTTGGGAAGTCTTGAGCCACCAGATGGAACTGGATTCTAACCCTGGCTTTCCCTGCACCAGCTGCACGTTGCATTGAGTATGTCCCACTTTTCATCCTCAGCCTCCATATCTATATAGGTGAGCCCAGCCATACTCATAATCAGAAATAACCTTTATATAGTACCGACTAAGTGTCAGGCCCAGTTTGAAGCAATTCTTTGTTATTATCTCAATTGATCTTTGTGAACCAACCAATGGCCTAGGGATAAATGTCATGCCCATTTTACAGATGAAGAAACCGGGGCACAGCAGGGTAGATTAGCTCTCCCAAGGTCACTCAGCGGTGAAGGGAGCCACGCCCAGGCCCTCTAGTTGACAGGGCCCAGTTCATGACCACAAGCCCACACTGCCCTTCTCAAATCCTAACTAAGGACGGCCCCTGCCCCCAGCTCTGCTGGGTGTGCCTGGGTATGTGTAAAACATCATAAAGCATCAGTCACCTTGTCTGTGCTGGGTCTTTTCTAGATCCTTCTCACACAGTCTTGTCTCCTTGGTTCCTCATACCACCCTATGAAATGGCAACTAGATTGATCTGCATTTTGCAGATGAGGAAAGTGAGGCTCAGAAGGGTGATGTGACCTGGCCAAAGCCACACATCTGGGTCTCCTGGGGTCCAAAACCTGTGCCAATGACCACTGCGCCACACTGTCCTGACAGCCTGCTGTGGGGCTCAAGCCTTGGCCTGGGAGACAGGACAAGCAGCTTTGGAGGATTCACCTCTGAATCCTCACTGGGGGTCTCTGCCTCTGCCCCTACTCTCCACCCTGGGTCCGGACTTCTCATCAGTGAAAGGAAGTGGGGTCAACTGTAAAAGCTCTGGGTCTTTAGTCCTGAGATGCTAAAGAGCCTCAGAATTCCATGCCCACCACCAGGCCCACCCTCCTCTTTTCCCAAGGTCCCACCAAAAAAGCTGCTTCTCTGACATCTGGCTGGGGATGTCACCAACAGCATAGAAGGGCTTCCTTTTCAGGGAGGTGGAAGATGGCTTGGCGGGTGGCAGGGCCCTGGTGCCAGAGTCAGGAGTCCAGAGGGAGTCGGCAGCCAGGAGATTCCCAAGACATAGTTGTGTCTGTATGTGTTTGCCATGTATTCGCAACTCATAGGACCCCTATACTTTTTCTTCTCTCCCTGTGTCCTATCTCCCATTTGTCTTTTCTTTGTCTCTGTCTCTCCTTGTCAATTAGCATCTGTTGCTCTGTCCCCACCTGACTTCCTTCGTTTCTCAGGTCTCCTAACCTCCCCTTTGCAGGGTGTATTCTTTCCCTCATCCCTCTCCAACTCTCTTCCTATCTTTTTCCCCTCCTTGCCTTCTCTTCTAATCTATCACCACCCGTCTCCAGCTCTCTTTCTTGTTCTTTATTACCTTTCTCTGTCTCTCTCCCCTCTTTCCCCCGCTCTCTTTTTCTCTCTCCTTCATTCACCCTCTTACCCTCTGCCACCACCTTCTCTCAGATCTTTCATTTGCTGTTCGAAAAGGCTGGCAGTGTCCTTGGTGGGTGGTGAATCACACACATCAGAGGTTTGAATCAAATCAAACTGCAACTGAATTACACTAATAAACCAATTAAATGTCATTCAAAAAGTAATTTCCATAGCATCCCTCATATTTATTGCAAATCTTGTTTCTCTATCATGCTGTTTTCTCTTGTTTCCTCCCCGTCTCGCCTCTCCTCTTTCTCACTCTTTTTTCTCTTTCCTTATCCCCTCCCCTTTCTCTATCTCTCTCCCACCAAGGCTGCCTCCAGCCACCCCACCACATAGCCAGCTTCTCAGATTTAAGATTCAAACTACATTACAGGCAGGTGGTCAGATGGAAACAGCACTGAACAGGGAGTAGGAGATGTGAATTCTAGCTTTTGGCTCTGTCCCTCATTGGCTGTATGTTCTTGGGAAAATCTTGGACTATTTCTAAGACTCTTCTCATCTGTCAAGTAAAGGCATTGAAGAGGTAATTTCCAAGGTCATTCCAAGCTCCTGAAGTCTGTGGTTCATGATTGATGCTTTCAGATGACATCAAAGTTTCAGAGAGTTTGAGGGCCCTGGAGAGAACTCTTGGCCTCTCTCCCTACTTTTAAAGCAGGCTTCTTAGTAGCAACAAGCCATTTTGAGCAGATAGAGACATTGCTACTGATAGATATTATTCACTCTCTCCTTTCACTGAGGATGCTCTACCCCTCTGACCACCACCCAGAGCATCTAATTATCTCTGCCTCCCATTTTTTCCCATTTTACAGAGGGACCATGTATACGAGTTTCAATCAAGAATTAATGAGGCATTGGTGGGACTCTATGTGTTGCGTCCCAGATTCCTCTAAAAACACAAAGGTAACCTCACAAAGACTAAAGATATCAGAGATGCTAGTCACCTCAATCTGCTTGTCAAGAAAGAGTTCTACTTAAACTGTCCAAGGGCCCCCCCATCTCAGGGCTGCCTTTTGAATTTGGATGACTCTTCGTTTCGTTGTTCTTGAAACTGAAATGTCACTGATATTATGTAAGTTATATGAAGAATAATTTATATATGAGTAAGATGATTAAAGTACCTGCACACCTACCATTTTACTGTATCTTCATAATATTGCAGTAAGATAATTGGGGAGGGGGTGGTGGGAAACAATCATTCCCCCTGACAGGTAGGGAAACTTTGGCATGGACACGTTAAGGGACCTAATGTTATAAAGATTTAGCTTTGCAACTAGAATTCAGATCACTCCATTAGGCCCATCACATTAGCTGATGTGAATTCCAGCTCTATGCTGGGCAAATGACTACACCTCTCTTGTTTCTCAGTTTCCCCACGTGTCTAAAGGGGGTGATGTTAGTATCTCTCATGACATTTTTATGGGGATCAAATAAGATAATACATTTTAGAAGCTCAATACCAGGCCTGGGTCATTGTGAGCACTCACTGAAGGGTTGTCATCTAAAGCTATGTGTGATGTTGGGACAGGAGCTGCATTCCCCCTTTCCTGGACTGATGCCTTGTCCCTTAGGGAAGGTGACTTCCACTCATGCTCTCTCTAATTCAAAGAGGTTTAAGGGGGCATTTCTGGCCTCCTCTCCACCCCCAAGTTCACTCTCTCCATGGGAAAGTGGTCAGGCTGACTGGGCCAAGCAAGGTCATGTTTCTTTGGTGTGTAGGGCCACCGCATACAAAGGGAGCACATGTGCTCTTCAGGCTGCCTCTTCCCCTGTATCCGGGTGGGGGAGGCCAGCTCTCTTTCCAGCCACATCTGAAACCGTGGGTCTCTAGTTTCAGAATTCAATGTAGGTATCAAAGGAAAATGTTCTGCCTCAGCCTCAGACCCTGGTCTGTTTTTACTGTAGCCTTGGCACTGGGTGTTCATAAGACAACACTTTGCTTTTCATCTGGTTATGAATATGCATATGTGGTTTCTGCACCACTCCAGTAGGGTATTCAACCATCATGATTCTCCCAGGCCTGAGGGGGCTTTCTGGGTTCAGGACTTTCTATATCCAAACCAGGAAAGTCCTAGCAAACCAGAACCAGTTGGTTACTCTACACATTGGTCAAGATATTGAACCGATGAGTGATATCCTAAACTCTTTGAACAAACGATAATAATAAAAATAGTGTAAATATGAAGATTACAGAATATATGAAACATGCAAAGAAAAAAACATAGTGGAGATTGAAGCTCCCTATAATCCAGGGTTACCCAGGTATGACCCTAGCTGGGCCCGCTGGGAAACACCCCATGTGCTCAAGGACACATAATCTACATAGGCTACAACATAAATGCATCCACATAGACTGCAACATAAATGCATCTACATATATTGCAACATAAATGGTGCCTTCTGGGTGCCATGCAGTGGTCAAGTAGCCTGGTGCCCACCACGATATCACTGATATTGTTCAGTGTTTTTCCTCCGTGCTCCAAGGGGAGTAGGAGAAGGCTCTGAGACAGAACACAGACTATCAGTGCAGTTCTCAGAGATAAGAATTAATTTAAGGTAACTTTAGAATATTTCAAAAGGTAAGAACCAAGATAACGTCTACTGTGTTGAGCCTAGACCCACCCCTGAACTCTTTAATTTCTTTGGCTTCTGTTCAGCTTCTTCGTGTTCAGAGAATGTTGGGATATTGGATTGAGGCTGTCAAGACCTGTTACTGTTTTTAGTGGCAATAGACTTCAAGGGAACAGTGAACATCTAAAGGCCGATTCAGCTCCTCTTTTGTATCCTCATGGCTTCTGTCTTAATGTGATGTATTTAGAGAGGAAGGGGCAATGAGCAAGGACTGGCTTTCTACGAACGGGCTAAATGGGCAGTGGAACACCCATTAGCAACCCCCCCAGGGACATCACCCCCTTGTAGCACTCCATGAAGATGTAAAAGCAAAGACGAAAAAAATAAAAAGATGCGGCGCATGAGTCTAGGACACTTAATACTATCAAATTGGAAGGCGAGAAAAGAGCACACAAATGATGAAGAAAACCTTGCAGAGGTGAAGAATGACTTCTGTCTGAAAATCAAACAGACTTAGAAATTACAGGTGCATTTAATGAGAAGAGACATGCACTTAGAAATCCTGGTAAAAGTTTTGAACTTCAAGGACAAGAAGCAAATCTATAAGCGAAGCAGGATAGAAAGGTGACTTGTCTGTTCCATAACACAGTGAAGATGTATCCCTTGCACCTACCAAAGCACTTAGCACATAATGGCTACTCAGTGTTTGTTGAATAAATAAATAAATGAACAGGCATACCAGCATTATTAATTCCTACCCAGAGAAGTCAATAATAATAGTATTACTCATTCCAACCTGTGCTGGTTTGAAAGGAAGTATGCCCCCTAGAAAAGTCATGTTTTCATCAAAATCCCATTTCATAAAGGTGGAGTAGTCCTTATTCAATACTGTATGTTTGAAACTGTAATCAGATCATCTCCCTGGATGATGTGATTTAGTCAAGAGTGGCTGTTAAACTGGATTAAGTGACAACATGTCTCCACCCATTTGGGTGGGTCTTGATTGGTTTATTGGAGTCCTATAAAAGAGGAAATGTTTTGGAGAATGGGAGATTCAGAGAGAACAGAGAATGCTGCAGCACCACGAAGTAGAGAGTCCGTCAGCCAGTGACCTTTGGAGATGAAGAAGGAAAATGCCTCCTGGGGAGCTTCGTGAAACCAGAAGCCAGGAGAGAAAGCTAGCAGATGATGCCGTGTTTGCCGTGTCCCTTCCACTTGAGAGAGAAACTGAACTTCATCGACCTTCTTGAACCAAGGTATCTTTCTCTGGATGCCTTTGATTGGACATTTCTATAGACTTGTTTTAATTGGGACATTTTCTCAGCCTTAGTACTGTAAACTAGCAACTTATTAAATTCCCTTTTTTAAAAGCCATTCTGTTTCTGGTATATTGCATTCCAGCAGCTAGCAAACTAGAACACAACCCAAGATGCTCATTTCAGCCACCATCAAACCTCACTGACCTGATGGCCCAGAAGGGAATGTTACTACCCCAGTTTTATAGATAAGGACACTGACAGTCAGCAAAGTGATGTCACTGACCAAGTTTATGTGTCCAGCAAATGATGGAGCTGGAATGAGAGCCCAGATGTCTCAACTCTTAGCCCTGGGCTCAGGTCTCCAGCACTCAGAAGCAGCCCCAATATATTTCCATGCTCTCCTTCCCCTTCTCTTTAGTAAATGCATTACAAGGGGTTCACCATGTGCCCAGGCAACACATATATAAGCCGGCTGTCCCCATTCTCTGTCTGGGAGGCCTAATGGACACCAACAGGGTGCACTTATAAATAAATCAGCTGTGCTGATCCATAAAGAAATCTCATATGTTAACATGGCCCTTGGCAATGACATCTTGATTCACAAAGATCTATTGTCCTTGGTGGGGAGCAGATAATTTTTCACCCGGACTGTAATGTGAGGGGGAGGGACCCCGACATCCATAAAAAATTCAACAGAAATCCACTCCTCATTCTGAAGTGCTAGTGGCACCCTGTCTTTTTTTCTCTGCCTTCCAGTCTCCTCTCCAGCCCCATTCACAGGAAGCCGCTATTTGTTTTGCATTCAGGCAAGAAAAATCTATTTTCTGATAATGGTCTGTAACTCCTGGCATTTTGCAATTTGGGTGGCATTCATCCTAAGATGTCCCTCCCTCCTTCCTTTCTCCCTCCTTCCTGCCCCTCCCCCTCCGAAACGCTCTCCCCCTCCCCCCACCCCCCTGGATTTCATCAAGAGAGGACAAGCCAGTGGCCCACTTGAGAACTCAGGGAAAAAAAAAAAAACAGAGGAAAGGAAGAGGGAAAACTTCTTGTTTCCACAAACAGTGGGGTAGGGTCTCTGACTTGTCGCTCATATGCCCCTGGCGGTCTCACGGCAACCCATTTCTAAGACCTTTCAGAAATGAGGCCAAAATTCTGTGCGTGCTCTCCCTCCCAGCAGGAGCGGGTGCAGAGACAAGGAGCTTCCCCAGAACAGACCCATAGCATCATCATCCTCAAGAACCGCAGGAGGGTATGGACCTCCCAGGAGCCCTGGACCCGGCTGCCTAGAGAGGGGCGGGGGTGATAGTGGAAGGATCAAAGCACAAGTGGGCATCAGAGACAATTTTGTAGGATCATGCTCCTCTTTGTCCTGTGTCCTCTTTATTTTCCCTTCCCTTCACGCCAGTGCTTCTTTCCCCTTTTACTGCCTTTAAACCTGACAATTATCCCCATGGGCACCACTCAGAATGAGATGGACATTCAAGAACTCTCCAAGAGTGGCATCCATCTACCTCCTCTTCTGCTCCCCAAACTGCCATCGAGATGCCCAAAAGAACATAAATAGAGGAGAACCTGTGTCCTTCCTTTATTAAACAAGATGTGCAGTGTTTGTTCTAGAAACAAGGGAAAGGAAACTCCCATGACCCACAGGAACACTGGAGAATATCAGCAGAGCACAAAGGCGATGGGGCAAGTGCGGGATAAGGCTTGAGTTCAGCTGCACACTACTATTTGCTCAGAACCATGGGCCTGGGGGCAGGTGGAAGTGACCCTGGAAGAACCTTACAAACCCATGGGTAGGGGCCAGGATGGGCCACTAAGATCTTCTGGGGACAGTTTTGGAAGTCACTGGTACCTTTGGAAAGTAAACAGTGATTTGTAGGGTACCCGGAATGCGAACAAAGTAAGGGCATTACTATGATTTATGCCGGCCAATGGTGGTGAGCACTGCTGGCTCCCCAATAACAAGAGAAAGAAACTCTTTCTCCCAAGGCAAAACTCTTTGCCAGAGATAGCTTTGGCTCTGGCTACCTCTCTCTAAGCAGCTGACTCTCTGGAAAGGAAAAGGAAAATTACAATAAATCTAAATGTTTCTTTTCCCCCTTTATCTGGCCTGAAATATCCAATCAAATATCTACTAAAGCCCTCTTGGAACCAACCCATATGGGCTTCCAAGTAAGGATAAGCATGAGACTCCCTGTGTAAGCTGGAGCCAACAGAGAAATAGGTTTGGCCATATGAAAAGACTCAAAGTTCAAAAGAAGGGGATAAAGAAGAGGGCTCAACAATCCAGACCAAAAGAAAAAAGGTAAGTCGTATTCTTGATAAGATCAAAGAGGACATTGCATTGATGTAACTAGAAGAGATAATCTGAGAAAGATAACTGAAATCTGGAAAACACCATGGAAATGGGAAACATGTTGGTTAAATTAAAAATAATTGCAATACAATCATTAAATAATAGATTGCCCATATGGGAGATCAAAATTTAAAAGTACAGACAAGTGCAAAAAAATCTCCCATAACTCAGAAGCATGTAAAAGGAAAAATTAAAGACATGGAGGATGGGACTACAATGTTCAATACTGGAGACTGGGAAAAAGAGGAAAGAACATTAAGGAATAATGGAAGAAAACTTTGCTGAGCTGAAGAATGACTTTTGTTTGCAAATCAGTCTTAGAAAGTTCCAGGAAAGAATAATAAGAGTCAAACACCTAGGTATCTTTGTTAAATTTTTTTTGAGTTTCAATGATAAAGTAACAAATGTACAAGCAAGACAGGGAAGAAAGCTTACTCCTAAGAAATCAAACAATCAATCAATCAGTCAACTGACTACAACATGAGATGACTACAACTGACTACAATGCTGTTTTGAGGGGAAAATGTTTTGCTCCAAGGATAATAAATTCAGTAAAGCTAACTTTCTAACTGAAGAGAAAAAGCCAGTATTTTTTTTTTCCGTTTAAAGTAATATGTAAGTTTATTTACTGCGACCCTTCATTAGACAAGCAATTACTCTACATCATTAAACAAACAAAAAAAAAGACAGGAGACAGAAGCAGTTGTTTGAAGTACTGTTTCTAGTTTCCTGCTTAGCTAGAACAATTACTGCTCATTTTATTTTTTCATGGAATAGGATTCTTGCCTGAGATCCCCACTAGCCTCTCATATTTGGCCACAGCAGTGGTGCTTCAGTCACTGCTTGTGTCACATTTCTCCTGATAACTTACATTTTCCAGGTAATAAACCCTTTACTTAGTATGTAACGTTCAAGTACAGAATTAAGTACCTTTGAAAAGCCAGTATTTTTAAAATGCAAGGGTTAAATTTTTAAAGTTGTACCTTTAAAAACAGTATTTGAAGATATTCTGAAGTCAAGTAAGAGATTAACCAAAATAAAGGAGGTGCTGTTTTACACGATAACTCCCCAAACGTTGGAAACAAAGAATAAACAATGAAGCATATTTTAATCTGATTTACTATAGCTATAAAACAAAATAAATGAAAAAATAAGCACTGAAAAAATATGTAATGACAGACTGAAATTCCAGATACAATGAATAAATAGGAAAATGAAGTGAGTAGAAGGCAGACAAAAACTAAGCTTGACTACATATCTTATATAAGTGGGATTATTTAAAAATTATTTTCTATCTGGCAATAATAAGGAGATTATTATTACTATTAAGCCAAGTGTAAAAATAAAAATATAACAAATCAAATTAATAATAATAAGCAGATTAAAATATTTTCCAACAATGGATTAAAAAGTCAACCTAAAGTTATCACTAGTGGGATAAGGCAGGGAGGGACAATATGCATCCAAATTACTAGTAAATCAAGAGAAAACAAAATACCTCATATAATAGAAGACAGGGGGGGATAAAGTAAATTTTAAAGAGGTATGAAAATCATCGTTATAGAACACGATGTTCTGTTGTTTAAAACTATAGTTGTAAAGGAGTTAAATTCTACTATTAGAGCACCATATGCTCAATTGTGGGTCAAAAAAAAAAAATCCAAATCTATTAAACACTCCTAATAAAGGGTTCTGCCTTGGAAATGACAAGAATGGTTAAAAATAAACATATGGCTGAAGACATAGCAGACAATTTCAAGCAAAGGAAACCAGGGATGAAAATATCAGTAAACGTAGAATTCAAAGTAAGGAAATATTCCAAGACAGGGTTTTGCATCGACAGGAGATTCAAGCCCTAATGAAGATACAACATTGTGGCGATTTATGTGGAGATGAAGAAAATGTGGCAAAACCTTGATAGTTATATAGGGCAATGGGTATTTGGGGGTGCATTATACTAGTCTCCCTAATTTTGAGTGTTGGAACATTTTCATAATTAGAAATCAAAACATAAAAGGGGAGAAAGGGATAATAAAAATAAATAAAAGACAATGAATTAGAAAAAAGTTGTAAGCCAATAGAATTGATACATAATTTTTTCTAGAAAAATCAACACTAATATAGACTATGCATCACATCTAATCAAGGATAAAAGAAAGGATAAATTAATGTATATAATTAGGAATATAATTACAGATCAAGAGTTAGATTTAGGACTGTTCTTAGAACTTTTTGCTGATAAATTTTTAACTCTCATTGAAATGGTCAATATGTGGGAAGAATATAAATTACCATATTAGCACAGGATGTATAAGAATTGGCTAGTCTATCGATGGCAGACAATCTGAACAACTGTTACAGATTTCATTCTGCCAAGAGTCTCGGGCCCAGATCACTCAAGAGTAAGATCTTTCAAACTTCCAAAAACCAGCAACACACTATTTTATAAACAGTTCTAAAACACACAAAAAAGGATGAAAGTTCTCCAAAATATTTAATGAGATTAGCATAACCTTAGTGCCAGCAAAGAAAATAACCAGCCAATTTTACATTGAACATAACCGCCAAAATCCTAAATAAAATATTAGCAAATGGACACCAGAAGCTTATTAAGAGATGAATGCACCAAGACCAATGAAAGATATCCTAGTAAGTAAAATAAGAGAAGAATCATTTCTATCCCTGAAGCCAACGCCCATTACAGATTTATCTTAAATGTTCCTGCACTGGGAATAAATTTGCTAAAGAATATCTATTTCAAGCCAAAGAAGAGCATCAGCTTCTAGGTGAAACACCAGGCATTCTTAACCAAGAGTCCCACAACCATCCCTTTCACTTCACCATTTCCCTCAGAAGACCTAGACAATGCAATAAAGTAGGAAATGGAAATAACTGGATCAGTAAAGAGAGAAAAGCAGATACTTCTTCTTGGAAGAAGTATCAGTCAGGAATCAACACTAGTGAGAAGCTATTAAATCCTCACTCAGGAAAGATAGTGGGGGAAGATGAACCACTGGTTTGAAGAATTAAATACTGAAACCCTGAAATAACTATCCATCCATCCATCCACCCACTCACCCATCATCCATCCATTCACCCACCTATTCATTCATTCATCTGTCTATCCATCCATCCATCCATCCACCCACCCATCCATCCACCCACCCACCTATCCATCCATCCACCCACCCACCCACCTATCCATCCATCCATTCATCCATCCATCCATCTATCACCTCTATCTATCTATCTATTTATCTGTCTATCTATCTATCTGTCTGTCTATCTGTCTGTCAAACTTTAGATGCTTTTGAGGTGAGAGACATTTTAGAAATAAAAGCAAAAGAAAAAAATCATAAAGTAAAATATCATTACATTTGACCATGTAAAAAAAACCCATATCTTTTATAAATTTTATAAACAAGATTTTAATAGAAATGACAAAACAAAAAAAAAATCTAAAACATGACCAAAAAAAGGTTAATAAAACCCTTGTTGTAAAAAAGGATGAACAGCTCTTTTTTAAAAAAATGGGTAACACGTGAATTAGCAATTTACAAGAGAAGAAATATGATTAACAAATGGGGAAAAACACCTTTGTTCTCAAACAAATGCAAATATGAAAAACATACCATCATTTCCCTAAATAAATTGAAAATGTTTTTAAAATGAAAATAGGCAGTGTTGGAGAGACAACGAGGCCCTCTCCTTTGCTGCTGGAGGGAAGACAGATTCCTGCAACTGTTCCAGGGGACAAGAGATCAATAAATTTCAAACGTCTCACAACAGCTCCTATCATTCAATACAGCAATTCCACTTCTAGAATGCAGGGGACAGATTCTAAGATGGTCCTCTACGAGCCCCACCTCTTGGTGTCCTCCCCCTTCTGTAATCCCCTCCCTTTGGGTGTGGGTAGGACCCGTGACTTGCTTTCAGCAGTAGAATAGGGCAAAGTTGATGCTGGCACCAAGTGACATCAGATTATAACTTTCATCTTGCGAACAGACTGTTCCCCTCGCTGGCTTTGATGGAGAGCATTACCATGTTCTGTTCTGTTCTATGGGGAGCTATGAATGCCAAAGAACTGAGGGAAGTCTCAGGTGAACATCCGGTAAGAATCTGAATCCTGCCAGCAACTGCATAAATGAAATTAGAAGCAGCTCCTTCCCCAGTTGACTCTCTGGGTGAGCTGTGACCTCCGCCTGGAGGTCCCTCCAGCCTTGTTAGGGTCCCTGAAGCACTAGACCCTGCTAAGCCCAACCCAGAGAATCTGTGAGGTATGTTGTTTTAAGATGCTAAATTTGTGGCTATTTGTTACACAGCATAGATAGCTAGTACATAAGGATTTGCCATAAGGGAATAATCAATGATGTGCATGTGTATAGTATGCATAAAAATATTTTACAATATGGGGGGAAAGCTCACACAATTTTCACGATATATTGTTAAGTGAGAAAAAACTTACAAAACTAAGAATATATGGCTTCAATTCTGCAAAAGACAGAGGTGTAGAAATATATGTAGGTGAAAGAACGGAGGTATATAAAAAAGAAGTTAATAGTATTTATTTTTGAATTATGGGATTTTAAGTGATTTTTCTTTTCCTTTCCTTATTTTCTTTATTTTCCACAACTACCTTTTTTTTTTTTTAAATCAGAAAGCAAAGTTAATTACTGAAAGTCCACAATGGAATAAGTTCCTAAGCCAGAGCCGAACTGAATGCTTAGAACAATGTCCCTTGCTTCTCACAAACTGTTCTGATTTCCTGGGCTCACAGCATCACTGGTGGGTCTGTAAGCGTCCTGTGATACCGCCAACCTACTCTACAAGGATTAGCTCACTGCTTTCTGGAAATCTAGCATTCCTCCTTCGTGGACAGGGTCTTTCTCACCCTGCAGCAAATCCCAGGTTCTTTAAGTCACTCTATTCAAAGACCCTGATTTCTGACATTTCCTGATGCTGGGCAATAGTGGGGATTTTGAGGAAGACATGGAAAATCGCTATGCATTTTTCTCTTGATTTGGTTGCCTCTGTCCTTCTGTCACTGCCCAGTTTCATCTGTTACCCAGCCAATGACCCTACTAGGAAGCTGAAATGCTCCCCAGCTTAAGACATGAATGGCTGATGGATCTTCTCTCCCAGACCCAAGAGATGCCTTGGGACAGCTGCACAGGGCCCTGAGGGATGGGCCATTAGCAGGGAGCTCATCCTCACAGAGAAACTTCCCCTACATCACCAACACTGCCACCCCTTTCACCAGGTGCGATCTGCTCCTGGTTTCCCTGACCACAGGTCTGCACTGACTCCTGGGCTCTGCTCCCTGGAGGTGAAGGGGCTCTGAGAGCTGTGATTTCCAGCCACTCTCATGGCAATCAGAGCATATGTTATCACCGCAGGAAGAAACAGGAATGTCGGAGAAGGGTTGGTTGGTGACAAGCCACGTTTTCTCTCGCTGAGAAGACTTGGGATACTTGAACTTCAGAACTAAGCTTAAATTGTGACAAATAGGAGAGCCAGGAAGACAAGGGCAGTTTCTGTTGGCCAAGTACTCCTGGCACACAGTGGGCCCCTAATGAAGGATGGCTGAATCAAGAATCGGGTGGAAGGAAAACATGAATTACTAGCATGTTCTTCCTTAGTTTGGAATTTTCACCTATTGGCCCAGCTTCTAATCTGGGCAAGAACCTGGAATAAACCTCCTCTCTTCTGCATACAGCTTTTCAGGTGTGTGCTGGCAATATTTGTGTCCTCATGTCAACATTTTTCACTCAATGAAGGTGAACTTGTTGTCCTTATTCTTTGCTTTGATTGAGGACATTAGAAGGGGAATAAGGGGGCAGGATCTGGGAGGATTTTATCCAAGCCATGTTCCTCATTCTCATTTTAGGAATGGGATGGTACAATGCCACTCCATCCTCTCTCATGGAAAAAAACATCTTGAGTTGTTCTGCGCTTTTGCCTATGGGGGAATAAAACCTTCCCACCTGTTTTTTCCTTTTCCAGCTGGGGACTCCTTGATCAGACCTGACCTTCCTCTGAAAGCCCTGCCATTACCCTACATTCCAGAATGTGTATTCTGTCCAGGTCTGCCTGTGACTGTGTCCCCCTCAAAATCCCTTCCACTATATAGAAACCCGAGGCATGGGTATTTAAGTGGCCATCACTTGGCAAGCTCTGTGTCCCTCTGTCACACCTATAGCCTGGAATGGCTGATTCAAATTCACTTTCTTTTGAGGTCTCTTCTTCCCTCAGGGAGTTTTCCCTGAGCACACCAGCCCACTGTCTGCTCTCCTCCTAAATTTGTGGTTCATTTAGGTCTGGGAGCAGCATGGTGCCAATGGACAAAGCATGGACTTTGGAGCCAGGCTGAACCAGGCGTGGGCAGGTAAGCTGCTTGCTCTGAGCCAATTTCCTCATTTTTAACAGGGAGACAGTAATTCTGAGGTCTCAAAGTGTGGACCCCAGGCCATCATTATCATCTTGCAACTTGCTAGGAATGCAAATCCTCAGGCCCCAACATCTGTTCTACTGAATCAGAAACTCTGGGGATAGGTTCCTGCAACCTGTGCTTGAATAGGCCCTCCAGGTTATTCCAGTGCATGCTCAAGTTTGGTCAGTGACAACAAATGCAAAGCACGTGCACACAATATTTGTTTAAGACTCTTAGTTATTATCATCCTGAACGTATACCATTGGCTTGATGTTATATTGTTGACCTCTTTTAGGGGTGGGTAAGAGTACAGGATCTGCATAGCTGGTGCAGGGCTTCTGTTGGGGTGATGGGAAAGTTCTGGTGATGAGTGGTGGAGCAGGGAGTCCAACATCGTAACTGTGATTAACCCCACTGAAAGGTGTGCTCCGGAGTGACTGAGACGGGAAAGTTTATGTTGTGTACATGCTCTCACAATTTAAAAAACAGCAACTAAAGAGGCAATGACAGGGCGGGCCGCGGTGGCTCAGCGGGCAAGAGTGCTTGCCTGCCATGCCGGAGGACCCTGGTTCGATTCCCGGCCCCAGCCCATGTAAAAAACAAACAAACAAACAAAATATAATAAAACAAGAAAATGTTTAAAGATGTTTCCCTTTCTTCCTCCCTTCCTTCCTTCCATCCTTCCTTCCTTCTCTCTGTCTTTCCTTCCCTTCCTCCCTAAAAAAAAAAAAAAAAAAAAAAAAAAAAAAAAAAAAAAAAAAAGAGGCAATGACAATTTAATGCAATATACGATTCTGGAATGGCTCTAATAATGGAGGACAAAAGGTCCAAAAGGACATGATTGGGACATATGAAAAAATGGAATGCAGACTGATATCTTTATATGAAAGATCTTGAACTTGATAACTGTACTAAAGGTTGTTATGCAAGTGAATAACCTTATGCTTAGGAGATGTAAATGGAAGTGTTATGTGTTCAAGGAGCAGGACGTTTACAACTTACTCCAATGTTTAGAACATGAATGGATATTTAGATACAGACAGACAGACAGATGACAGATGGAATGCTATAAAGATAGATGGGTAGCTAGAATGATACGGCAAAAGTGGCAAAATGTTAAAATTCGTGCATCTGAGTATAGAGGGTGAGTATGTTGGGATTCTCTGTATGGGATTTTATATTTTTTTAAAAAGCTTGAAAGTATTTAAAAATTAAAAGTTTAAGAAAAAAGATAATACTTGCTCTGGAGTCAGACTGCCCTAAATTCCACTTATACCAGCTCTGTGATCTTGGGTGAGTTAACTAACTTGTCTGTGCTTTCTTATCTATAATATGCAGACAACGGTATTAATAGCAAATAATTTGTTGTGTGGTGAGACATACAGAGTATAAGAATACTTATCCCACTGCCTAGCGTGTAAGAAGTGCCCCCTCAAGGTATCTATTATTCTAGTCTCCAGTTGTGTTGATTTCTCCTCAGTTATATCATTAGATCTTCAAAGGCAGAGATGATACCTAGGTCATTTATGTCCTCTACAATAATTTATATTATGCAGGGTATACAGCAAGGGCACAATTAGTGCTTATAGATCTGACTCTCATTGCCCCATACATTAATACCCCACAAGCTAAAATCCCTGGTTTTCTCATTAACGGGTGACCCGCATTGACATGGAAGAGGAAAACAGACATCTACAAATGGAAGAAACGACCTCGTAGGGAAACCTGGGATCATGTCCTTACTTTGCCATCTACTAGCCATTGACACTAAAATTACATTTCTTATCTATAAAAGCGGGGTTGTGCTTTGTATGAGTTTAGAAACAGAAAACCCTGACTCAAATTGTTGCAAACCATAGGGAAATACACGATGTTAATTCCAGGCGGTGCGGTGGTCAGGTGGGCTTCCAGGGTATTTGATTCAGTGGCTCCATGATATTATTTGGGACCCAGATCTTGCCATCGTTTTGTCCCCCCACCTTTGGGGTGATGCCAATTCTCAGGCTGCACCTCTCATCATTTCAGATGGCAGATACAGTCCCAGGCAACCCATCCAGACACCCCAACATCAAGAGAAATAAAGGGACCACCCCTCGAAGTGACTCGTTCTTAGGAATTAAATAGAAACTTTTCCCAGAAGACCTCTCCCTGTCTCACTGGCTTGGAGTGGGGCATGCGCCCGTTCCTAAAGTAACTGCAGGTGAGAGAATAGGATCATCATGGTCATCGTAGGAAGATCTCCTGGGGTGACGTGGGCAGACTGGAGGCTCATCAGTGCCACTGGAGCCAACTGCACATGGCTGTTGTAGCAATTAAGTGCGACCTTGTGCCCTACGTGATATCCAGCCCACAAATGGCACTTGAGAGACGCGCCCTCATTGTCTGTTGCTTCCTCTTTCTCATCTCACACGTAGCCACCAAGTTCTCTGCATTCAAACTCCTTTTAATAGGACTCACTTTGTCCATTTCTCCCCACGACTCCATCACATCCAACCTCCCCAAACCAGGTCAGCGTCATCTCTCTTCTGAACTTCATCAACAACCCACGGTTGTTTTTTCTGATTCTGTTACTGCTCGCTTCCTACCCCTCCTCTCCTCAGTGACCGAGTGATTTTTCAATATAACACCACTTAAAACCTTCAATGGCTTCTCATTCTTCCCAGAATAAAATCCCATCCAAATGCGGCAGCCGTGACAATGTGCCTCAAAGACCCCCGACCATAGGGAGTACATTGACTAAGGACCTCCAAAACTGAGCTCTGACCCTTGTGCCAAGGTCACAGACCACCCCCCCCCCAACCCCACCTCCAGGGCTGCTTCCAGCCGAGGTGGGGTTGCAGGGAGACTAAGGAAGGTGCACACGCAAGACTCTTCTGATGGCTCCCCAGCAACAGGACCGACCTTCCTTAGCCCGCACCCCATTTTTCTCTCAGGCAATTCCAGTACAATCCTTAGGTGGACAATCTCATCTTGTTGCTTGCTTCTAGGAAGCCCTGGGACTAATACACCAGAGCATGGTATGAAAAGTTTTCCATGATCCTGACTCTGTCCACCTGTCATCTCTCACCTCTCACTGCTGATTCCTCTCACTGGAAACTCCAACCACCTTGAAATACATACAGTTTCCTCATACATGCCGTCAGCACCTGCTCCTCCTCTGTCCCAGCACCACCCCCACCCTACTCTCCCCATCTCAATGCAGGTGTCCTTTCTTCCAGAAATGTCTGTCCTCCCTTCCCTTACATGCATGCATGCAAGCACACACGTGCACACACCAGGGTTACATGCCTGTGCTTTGGATGCCCAGAACATTTTCCCCAACCCCTGCATGAAAGTACAATCCCTCTCTATTTTGATTTTGACTCATGTGCCTCCTCACAGACAGTGTCAGCTTTACAGGGCACAAAAACATATTGGCCTCATTTCTCCAGCCTGCCCTGTCCCCAGTATTGGACCTGACACATGGTGAGTGCTCACTGACCAAAGGTCCCCATCTCTGTTCTCCTGTGGCCCCAGTCCCTATCTAAGGATACAGGGAAGAGCCCTGAGAGAGCCCGCAAAAGAGACACGCATTACACACCCCCAGCAGGTGCCTGGTTTGGATGGGGAGGGATCTGGGAAAGCTCCCGATGCCCAGCGTTCAAGCGAAGGGACCTAGCCGGCCTGCCTGTCCCTGGTTTAGACAGGAGCAGGGCTCAGCCCCAGGGAAGTGATGTTTAAATGCATGTCAATCACGCTCTGGCAAATCCTGGATTAACAGATCAAAGCTGACAAGCGGCCTGTCAGGGGAGGGCGCGGGCTGCGGCAGGGAGAGCGCGGGCTGCGGCAGGGAGAGCCACAGGAGAGGGCTCCGGCCAGGACCCAGGAGGAGCTGGCTAGAGTAGAATATGCACAAAGCAGGGTGTGGGGATGGCAGGGCGTCTGTCCGTGTGCTGTCTGCGCAGTACACAAACATGCCCAGCCGAGGGGGGCTGTAGGGCTAACCTGGCCCACATTCCCTCCCCCCCAGGTTGTGCACCCTGCTGTGAGGCTGAACCGGTCAGATCCAACCACCCGGAGAGGCCACCTTTGGTAACTGTCCAGAGACACCACAAACCTGCAGCAATGCTGGGTGAGGAGGGGGCCCTGCTCTGGGGAAGGAGCTTGGGTCTGGAGGGCAGCAGAGTTAGCCCCAACTCCTGGGAAGTCATCTCCTTCTCTGGGCTTCAGGAGCTATTTCTGAGCTGTCATGATGGGCTAGGTACTGCGGTTAGGACTGGGGATGCTGCAAAGCTCTCCTGGAGTGCACCAATAAATGGGGAAAACAGGCACCCAACAAGCCGGCACGTAACTAAATCACGACAACTGTGAAAGAGCCTGTGAAGCAAAGTCTAGGGTTTGAAATGACAGAATTATAGCGAGAGCCTCATTTGCAAGAAGACAAGGAATTGTTAAGAAGGAAGTAGGAGTTGGCATTAACTAGACTGCGGACAAAAATGGGTAAGAAAGGATTTTGGCTAGGAACAGCATTTATCTGTTCAACAAAGATGTATTTATCTATTTATGCAATATTTACCTATTATACGTTGGGGTTCTGGAACAATGATGAAGGGGAAAGGCCAGTGAGCTAGGAGCCAAAGGCTCAGGAGGCAAATGGAATGAGCTCTTGTGGGAGGTGGAAGAAGGGGCCAGTTTGCTCATGGCCTCGCCAGGCAAGGTAAGGATTTGGGTCTGGGTTTTTGTTTATTTTTTCCCGGGAATAACAGAAAGACTTTGGAAGGTTTTAAGCTGCCACGGGCCGATCCGATTTGCATGTTGAGAAGATCACACTGGCTGCCTGGGGGAAATGCTCAGTGCCTGGCAGCTGCTGTTGGGGTGAGGCTAAAGGCTATGCTCTCTCTGCTCACCAACGACGCAACAAGCTTAGTTTTTCGACATATAGTAGCCTGCGACCAACTTTTTCATCATTTGACTCTTCGAGGAGAACCAAGGGAGCTGCTGTGTCTTTCAGGATCTCAGCTCCCAGGGACCCCACTTGCAGAGGGACCACTGCTCTAAGGGGAGTGAAGGACCAATGGAGCTAGCCTTAGCACTCAAGCGAAAAGCCATGCTCAGTGGTCACCCCCTTTGCGACGTCGTCCAATTTGTGATCCAAGGGATGGTTCACAAGCTCTACTTTGTCACCGGGGTGAACACTTCCTTTTCCACTCGGCAGACAATCCCCTATTTGTGGTCACTGTGCTTCATCAGGGCAGCCTGGGCCCTCTCTCTTCCCCAGGGAATGGATCTTGATTGATGGAAGCTTATCATGGAATGTCAATTCTCCTTGCCAGTGACTGGCTTAGGTAAAAGCACATGATGTAACCATGAGGGACCGTGAGGAAAGGTTTTCCTTGTTCTTAAAAAAAGGAAAGGAGAAACAAAGCTGTGTCTCACTGTGTCTGCATGTGATGGCTGGAGATGCTGCAGCCCTCTTGTAGTAGTGAGGGGAAATGCCCTTAGCATGCTGAGGATGGAAGAGCCAAAGGCAGAAAGAACCTGGGGTCTAGCTGAGTTGCTGATTTAAACCAAACCTTTCTCAGGACATTATTTTACATGGAAGAAATACATTTTTTTTATCATCTAAGCCATTTTCAGTTGTGTGTTCTGGGAATGACAGCCAAAAACCTTGAATTGGTAAAATCTCTCTTTCTCTGGGTCTCAGTTTGAGATGTATTTCATAAATCTTGACAAATTTTACAATCCTTCTGCCAATAGTAGGTGAGGATAATGTTAGAAAGGTGCTCCATGATATATAAAATCTATGTCTTTTAAAGCTTCCATCCCTGGTGACAGGTGAACAACCATTTTGTGGCCAGGAAGTTCTCCTTGGTACCTAGCTTAAATATCTACTGCTGTTCTAGGGTCTGTCTCCGGGTGAAGGAAAACCTTTGGAAATCGCTTCTTTGCCTCAAACAACTGTGTAGATCTTGACCCCATGGGTGGGCACCTTGGTTGTGGCTGGTCCCCAGCATCCAGCCCAGTGCCTGGCACAGAATTAGTTTTAATAAAGGTTTTTACTTTTTTTTTTCTTAAGGAACAAATAAAAATGAAATCTTCATCAGAAGGCTGAATGGAGGCCTCTCTGGTAAAGGAAAAAAAACACATTCTCCTCTTTTGATTGAGTCGCAAAGCAATAATTTCTGCTCGTTTCAGTTCAGGCCTGGCGCCCCCAGGGGCAGGGGAGGCTATAACGGGGTTTCTGAGCCCTGTGGGGAAGGAGGCTCCCCAAAGTGAAGTTCTGGCACCAGTGGCCACCAGGGGGCAGTGGTGCCCATGCACACAGATCCCTGGGTCCTCAGGAAGTTCTAATCCACCCAGGCTTCTCTCTGCCCAGGGGACCCCCGATGACCCAGGGGACCCCACTTTTTGAACACACAGCCTGAAGAAAGCATACCCCTCCCTTGCTACAGGTTGGCTCGCTGATCTCTCCTGACAGTTTTTCTGCCTGGCTCCTATGACTCCTATTTTCTGCCTTGAATTAGAAATACTCATTTGCCTACACATTTTATCTTCTCTGGGAGATACAAGGGCCAGTCTTATTTTTCTTTTAAGGAAACTGCTAACTAAAATATAACATACAGAAACCAAAAAGTGCCCAATTCCCAAAGGAAGAGCTCAATGAATTTCCACCAGACGAAGAAGAGACTATTTCCAGGCCAGCAGCGCCTCCCATGCGCCTTGCAGTTGTCTCACATCCCCCTTTCCTGACTTCTAACCCCATAGGTCAGTTTTGCCTGCTTTCGTCTAGAAATGGAATCGCACAGCAGGTGCTCTTTCCGGGTTCTTTGACCAACATTATATCTGTAAGATTCATGAGTTCATAGATGAGGAAAGTAAGACTCAGAAAGGGGAGTTAGAAGTAAAGTCACCCAGCCAACCAGCAAAACCCACCCCCTCCTCCGCATCACCTGTAGGAATCACTTTTCTGCCATAAGTACAGGGGTGGGAGCTGGGGGGAGGAGAGGTTGCACCACCTTTTCCTCTCTGCCTTATAGGGACATTTTCTCTTCGGAAAAGACCACCTTCATTCATTTTTTTTTTCCTTTAAAGACCTTCCTCATTCTTAGCTTCCCAATAAAATCCTCTTTATTTCCTCCTGCGCTCTCGATATAAAACCTTTCGTCAGCTCTACTTGCAATTACCACGGAGAGAAATCTCATCTATTTTGGGTGATTCATTTGTGCTTTCACGGGCTCCGTCTTTAACACAACTGAATAAACTTGTCTGCGGCAGCTGCCCCTTCTGAGCGGCACCTTTTCAATGCCACCAGCCCTGACTCTCTCCCCCCTCCATCCAGACTCTCACGCGTCTCATGATTTCATCCTTTGCAATTTTGGAAGTGGATGGTCCAACCCAGCCTGCACTGATAAGACGAATGCCTCTTCCCTGCCCCGGGCCTCTGGGTTTTACCGACACTTCATTGTGAGCGCCTTCTACAAGGACTTAATTTAGATATTTAGACAACAGGTTTTTATCTATGACACTGGTCACTTCGCCTCCAGGTAGGGTGAGGATCAGCAGTTGCTGTTTAATCACGTGGTAGGTAGGAGGGTCCCTGTGTGTGAGGTGTGGAGGATGCAACAAGAAGACGGAATCAAGACTTTAAGCCCGGGCAGGTAACTGAATCAAAGTGAGACCTTGAGAATGTCACTTCCCCACCCTAGAACCTCGGGGTACCACCCGTAAAAATGCAGGGGGTGTGCACTAAATCCGGGAGGGGGAGCCCAGGGGACTGTGGATGCAGGGCCATCTCCCTGCATTGGGCAAGTGGCATCCTGTGGCAGGGGCTAAATTGGGGAGGTGAAGTGGTCCTAACCACCCATTAAGCTGGATCGCCCAGAGGAAGGGCCCCCCTTTCCTACTTCACACAAAGGGTTCAGCAGCAGCCCTGGGAGCAGGGATGGGTTTCAGGGATTTTATCAAGACCCTGAAACTGGAAGCAGATTTTCGCAGGTGAGTGATTTTTCTGGTCCTGAGCTTCCATGGGCCTCTCCAGGGGCCGGGGTCCCCAACCAGGATTCAGAACTGTTATTTCGCGTGGTCTCTGTGGCTACTCTGTTTCCCTGCCTTTCTGTAAGTTTCTCAGCATTTCCTTTTCCTTTCTAACGTCCTCTTTGGCTCTGATCAAGAACCACACAGCCCTTCCCACTCAAATGAAAAGAGCTGGAAAAGGGAGGTCCGGGCTGGGGCAACCAGCCTGGAAATGATTTCACTTCTCAGTGAAGAAGTTTGACCCCAGGGAGACTGCAGCGGGATGTTTATGGATAGGGAAAGGAACTGTTATGAAGGGTGGGGTGAGAAGTTAATAAAATGTGTTACTTGGGGAGGTAGCAGGGTGCACAGGTAGCAGCTGCTGGAGAAGGCCGGTAGCTGCTGCTGTTTGGGGTTTCTAGCTGAAAGTGAAAAATTAAAACAAATGCAGTTGAGGTGGTTGGGTGGTGAGAAAATTCAACACCCTAGGAAACTTCAGGGACTTACTTGCATTCCCTTTTTATTCACGCTGATTGGGAGAAAGGAGACAGCAGGCTCAGACTAGCAGTGGGGACTTCAGAAACTCCATTATTTCAACCCAGGGATGGTCTCCGTATCTTTGCTAGGGCTTGATCGTTCACCGGGCACAAAGGATTTGGTACCCAATGCTTCTTAAGCCTCTGCTAAATATGTAAGTAGCTGGCCCCTGGAGCTTTTAAATCAGGATTTGATTTATGTCAAATTGATTTACACATCACCTTGTCCAATTATCCTTGCGGGGATTGTGGAATTGGAGCAAGGAGATCCAGTCGGTCAGTCATGGGGGCGCAAACCCAGAAGATTCTGGAGAATCTAGGGACTCAATTCCCATTTTGGAGTGGTGAGTTCCCTGGGATTGACCCTTTTCTACCTGAGCTTCACCAAGTTTTGGTCTCTTGCAACAAAACCATTCTAAAAGGGATGCACAAGATTTCAGCCAGGCTGAGTGATGGCAGGACTGATGCTTTAGAATATTCAGCCGGGTCTTCATGATGCAGGGAACTTGAGAGCAGGTAGGACCCACTTTAAATAAATTTAATATGTGTAAATTCCAATTTATGACAAAGCAAAGTAGGTAGAGTAATTCCCTCCATTATGAGAGTATCGCCACAGGATTCTTTTTCAGTGGTAGCCACCCCGCATTTTCAATGTAACCCATTCCTTCTTTAGGTGTCTGAACAAATTCATGTCTCTCAGCCCCATCCCTCTCTGCCTCCTTTTTTTTTTTTCACAATAACTATAGTGGCTCTTATGAATTGAGCTCATGCTATGTTCTAGCCCTGTGCCAAGTCTTCTATTGACCTCCCCTTTAATAGTCACAACAACCTTGCTAAGTTATCCTCCCTCATGTGGCAGATGAGAAAATCAAGGCTCAGATGGGTCAAGTAACTTGTCCAAGGTCACACAGCTGGTAAGTGGCAGAGCCAGGATTCGAACCTAAGTCACTCTAAGTCGGAGAGGATGGGACAGGGCAAAGCTGACATTCTTCTGGAAGGTGAGAGCAGAAGAACTGAGAGAGTGAGGGTGGGGCAGAACAAGTTCACTAGTACCCTGACTCCGCCCACTGGGTGAGGCTGGGGGGGTTGAAGAAGAGCCTTTGAAGAAGTGGAAATGAGATGGACCCCTCCCCAGAGAATGCCAGACACCTTCACTCTTGACCTCCCATTAAATGCATTTTCCTTCTTGTTTGTGGCTTTTAAGCGTCTTCAAGTCCCCCAGCGGCTACGCTTCCTGCTGATTTGCATAGCCACACCCACCCACGTGGGCTCCGCCCCCTGGCTTCCCAGAACCCTCCACTCTGGCCATCCCCACCTCCTCCTGCTGCCTTCCCGTCTTCGTCCTCCACGTAGGAACACAGTGGCTCTCGGCCCACAGAGCAGCACACGTGGAATCCTCAGCCCAGACTCGGCAGTCAGACTTGAGGGGACTTAGGCTAAAGCTCCAAAAACAGGTTTCCCAAGGGAGGGCAATTCTTTCCAGTTTTAAAGTTCCCAGACTCTATACCTGAAATGTATGTCAGCTTCAAAACAGGAGAAGTGAATTCCAAAAAGGGAGAGTGTCCCATCCAGAGAGAAGCAGCTAATGGGTGGAAGAGCTAGGTTTCATTCATTCATTCAGTCAGTCAGTCAACAAAGAGCAGCTACCACAGGCCAGTGAGGCTGTAGAGGGAGGGAATGGCTCCCATCTTAAGGAATTTTTAAATTGGCGGGGTATTAAGTTGGGTATTTAACAAGCATTTATAATAGTATTTTACATATTCCAGAGCCCATAGTATTTACAAATATTTCATTTAATCCTCAAAATAGCCCTATAAGGTCTGGTACATTTCATCCCCATTTTACAAATGGGGAAACTGAGGTACAAAGATGTGAAGTGACGTGACGAAGGTCACATGGCCTGTAAGTGGCAGAGCTGGGATTCAGATCACCCCGTGCATTTGCATTATACCCACCTTTCCTTTCCCAGCCACATCCATTACAAGACATTGTAAACGAAAATAAACACTAGCAATATTCTCCACAAAACACAGTCAAATAGGTAAATACATATATTCGTGAAGAATGCATAACAAGAATAAAGAAAACTAAATGACACATAGTAGTTTAGATGATAGAGGGGAAAACAGAACACAGATTTGTAAGCCATCTCTTTCCCTGTTGTTAAACCACTCATTCAGGTATGAGTTTCCTGGCAGGCAAAGAGAAAAATAAAAAGTCTGGGTTGTACCGTTTTTAGAATTCCTGAGTAGGAAACTACTTAGTTCTTCTGGGGAAGTAACAACGTTCCCCTAATTGTTTTTTTGTTTGTTTATTTTCCTTTTTTAAAAAATCAAATAGTACTGAACCCTGAGCCCTTGAAGAGAAAGCTCACACCTTGCTCATCTCTAGGAAGGCCCGTCTGCTAGAAGGTAACAGCAAGGGGAAATTACCATTTTGGGGTGGTCAAGGAGGGCTTCTCAGAGGAGGTGACATTTTTGTTGAAAACTGTAGAATGAATCCACCGATCTGGGTGGGGAGAACAGTCCCGGGGGAAGGGGGAAGTCTGTAAGTCTGGAATGATGTGTGGGAGGAGTGGCAAGGAGGTCATTGTGGCTGGAGCAGGCTGAGTGAGGGGGACATGGGGTGGAGAGGGAGGCTGGGGCCATTGGGAATTGGGGATTTTATTCAAAGTACACTCATGAAGTTTCCGAGCACAAAAGTCATATGAACTGGTTTGGTGTTTAAATGCTTACCCTGGCCACCATGTACAGTATGGCTTAGAGGGGAGCTAGCAATACAAACAGCAATGGGACAAATAAAAGATTGTCCCTTCATCCAGATGTCCCATCCGAGAGTGTCCATGGCAGCTCTGCCTAGGACAGTGGCCATGGGGATGGAAGAAAGGGGTGGATTCAGGATATATTTTGGATTTGTAACTGATGGGCTTGCTGATGGATTATGTGTTTGTGAGACAAAGGATAATCCTTTAGTCCAAAGTATTATACTATACATGTATCTACCTGCAGCTGGCATTTTTCATCCAGCAAATACCTTGGTCCTCTTTCCATGTCCAAACATACAGTTCAGCCTCATTCATTTTAAATGCTTCACTGCATTCTATGTTTTGGGCAGATCACAATTTATTATTTTTAAATTACCCCATTGCCGGACACTTAGATTGTTTCTAATTTCTCACAGTTGCAGCAGTGCTGCAATAAATATTCATTCAATCACTGATTTCTTCCACACATTTCTTGAACAGAATTTGAGCATATGTCTGGGATTCTCTCCAGGCTGGAAGGGTACTTATAGTTGGGTTGTAGAGTACTTTCACTCTAACGGGATTGAATATATCTTTTTTATTATTAGAGAAGTTATAGGTTTACAGAAAAATCAGGCAGAAAATAGAGTTCTCGTATACCACCCCCATTATTAACACCTTGCATTAGTGTGGTATATTTGTTACAATTGATGAAACTATAGTCCTTGGTTTATATTAGGGTTTCCTGTTTGTGTTGTACAGTCAACTCTTGCTTTTTTAAAGGACTTTTATTCTAGTAACATATGCAACCTAAAATTTCCTCTTTTAAAAGCCACATTCAAATGCAGACTTCACTGCTGTTAAATGCATTGACAACTACCATCCATTACCAAAACTTTCACATCACCCCAAATAGAAATTCTGTACCAATTAAGCATTCACTCTCCATCCTATCCCCACCCTGACCCCTGGTAGCTTGTATTCTAGTTTCTGACTCAGTGAATTTGCATATTCTAATTACTTCATATCAATGAGACCATATAACATTTGTCCTTTTGTCTTTGACTTATTTCACTCAACGTTATGTCTTCCAGGTTCACCCATGTTGTACGTATCAGGACTTCGTTCCTTTTGACAGCTGAATAATATTCCACTGCATGTATATATTTTGCTTGTATACTTTTGCCATAATATATTCTCATTGCTCCAGTGGCCACCAATTTGTTAGTCCTTCGCTGAGCAGAGAAAGTCCATTCTTTCCCCACCTTCTGAAGCTGAACATACCAGAGGAACTCCCTGCCTCTTTTCCCACCTCCTCCCTTCCTCCACCCTCCTAAATTTAAAAATTGCAGAGTTCCTGTGGGACATATGCTACCTTGTGTCTGGTCTTTAAAAATATGGGGTGGCATTTTGGGAAGGGGGATCAGGCTGCCAACTACAGCTTGGATGGAGTCTGATCTGGGAACTAGCCTGATCTTCCCTGGAGACGGTGTATGTTCCCTCTAATTTATGCCCTCCTTAGAGCCCAGGTCCAGCATGGGGGAGGTTAGAGACTCATCCCGCTCTGATTCAACCCTCCATCTGCTAGGCCACGTCATCCTTGGCAGAGAGAGGAAAGGAGAGAGGGTTGAAGAGAAAGACACAATCTTGCTTTACTTTCTATCCCATCTCCAAAAGCAACATACAACATTTATTTTTTTGCCTGCTCTGAATCATCGTCAAAAAAAAATAGTGTTTGAGGCAATGCATGTGACAGATAGAGGGACATTTGCTTTAATATGCAAAGAACTCTTAAAAGTATGAAAGAAGAACTACCTAATTCTATTAAGTAGATGAAGGATATAAAGAGGTAAGCAATTATCTAAAAATACAAAATGGACAGGGAACTTGCAGAGATGCATGCCCTCACTCATTAGAGAAAGGAAAATTAAAACAAGCATATACTGCTTTCCAACTCTCCGAATGACATAGATGAGAGAGCTTGGTAATCTCCTATCTTATAAAAGTCAGGAAAGAAGACTCTCATACCCTGGGGTGGGGGGTGCAAACTTTGTGTCAGGCAATTTGGCAATATCTTCTTCTAGGAATTTCTAGCAACACCATTTCTTGGAATTTATGTTACAGATAAATCTCCAAAGCAGACAAAGAAAAGTGCACAAAAATACTTATTGTAGTATTGTTTGCTGTAGCAAAATTCCTGAAAACAACCTGACAGTGAATCAATAGGACATTGATTAAATAAAAGATCTATACACTAGAATACTATGTAGCCACTGAAAAGAACAGGACAGCTCTAAATATGGTCATATATATATATTAAAAATCCAAAAAGGTAAGGGGAAAAAGCAAGTTTCCCAATATAATAATTTTCGTATGAAACATTTCTAGAAGAATGTTTAACAAAGAACAGTAGTAGTTTCCTCTAGAGGACAGAAATAGAAAATTAAGATGAAAGGACTTTCACTTTTTTATATTTCGCCAGGTTTTTAAAAAATAAACCATTACCCAACAATTCTATCCTGACCAAAAGGGGCGAAAGAAGTGTAACTAATAAGGTATCAGTGGCTGAGAGAGTTCAAATAGAGTCGAGAGGCTACTCTGGAGGTCACTCTTACACAAACATCAGTTGGACTTTATACCTATCTTAACTTGCCAACCCCCAACCAAAACCATTCCAGCCAAATCCTAAAGAACAGCTAGGGCAATATATAAGATTCTAAAAAGCTTCAATGCACTAGGGTAACTTTCCAGAAACCGACAGCCTCCAGATGGGTCCCTGGACCAGATAAATCCTGAAACCTAGAGGGCCCAGCCTCTCCAAAACATCAGCTAGTTCCATTTCCCTATGCCATATTATCAACAGCCTCTTCCAGCATGAAAAAGTTACAATGGCCATAGCCCAAATGCCCCTAAAGAGTGGGATACAAAGATCAAAGGTGATGATGGAGCTATGCAGAGAAGGTAGGGTTTAACAAATGAGTATGATTGCTGAATCTTTAAACTGATATTTCTTTTAGTCTCCAGTATCTTAGAGCAGTTAGAAGTAAAAACCTAAAATTGTAGAATTATAACCCATACCAAACTCTGAAACATGTTCTACAACTAATTGTGCTGTGCTTTGAAATGTATTGCCTTTTTTGTTTGTTTGTTTTGTTTTGCATGGGCAGGCACCAGGAATCGAACCCGGGTCTCTAGCAAGGGTCTCCAGCATGGCAGGCAAGAATTCTGCCACTGAGTTACTGTCGTAGTGCCTGAGATTTATTGCTTTTTTGTATATATGTACTTTCCACAAAAAATAAAAAAGCCAATTGTGATGATAAAAAATATTTATTCTATTCCTTCTAGCCTCCTATATTCTGGAGCAGCTAGAAGGAAAAAATTTCTACTGTGTAAAAGCTCCTCCTTTGCCTCCAATATAAAGGCTGATACTTTTCACTCCCTGACACTCCGAGCAATTCATTTCAGAACACATTTTCTGAGCAGTTACTATGGGCCAGGTGCTGAGCTCGAAGCTGTCCTGAGAAAACATACTCTTACTGGCAAGCGCTCATGAAATATTCACACATACGGTTCTGGGAGTGGTACTAAGAAAGAAAGGGAAAAAGTTGTGCTGACTGACATGAGGGGAAGGCGTAGAATCTGAAAAAGTTGCTTGAAGCAAACCGGGCTCTATTCACAGTTTGCTGATATTTGGGCCCTATTCATGATTTGCTGTTTTTAAATCTTCTTCTTAGTTGGTTTCCTTGCTCACTGTCTCCTCCCACCCCCCAAATGGGGGCAGAGACCACATCAGTCATATGTTCTTTTGTATCTCCCACTTTTAGCACGATGCCTGGTATACAGCAGGTGCTCAGTAAGCATTCATCCTTTGTGCTATTGACCTTATCTGATGCAACAACCCTGTGAGATCAGTGTTAGTGTCATCTCCACCTGACACCGTAAAAACCCGGAGGCTCAGAGAGGTAAAGTAGTTGGCCCAACGTCACAAAGCCAGCAAGGAGCAGAGCTGGAATTAGCGCCCAAGTGCACAGAATCCAAAGTCCTGCTGTTAATTCCAGGATGAACGAGGTCGCCATAGTGGCTGAGTGAGAGAAGGTCACTTAGGAATAGAGGACAAAAATAGTAACTTTTCCAAATCTTCTCTTGAGCCCCTTGGATTTCAGAAGGTCTGACTGTGATGCTGGGAGCAGTGTCAATCTCCTTCAGCTGGGGTGTCCTCGCATGGCTTGTTTAATTGTCTTTCTCTCCCCTGCCTGCCTCCCTCTCCCCCATATCCTGATTGTCCGGTCCCCAGGGACTGTGGGAGATGCCATTCGGTGGGATAATTAAAGTTCCTCTCCAGTTAGCATCTCGCTCCGGAGCTCTCCCAGCAGCTGTTCAGCTGGAGCAGGCCTGGGAGGGCCACACAAAAGCTTTGCTATTAATTGTATCTACAAGCTGCATGTGTGTATGTGTGTGTGTGTGTGTGTGTGTGTTTATGTGTGTGTGTGCAGGGCCAGCATGCGCCCGGTCTCGCCCCACCCCTTTGGGCTGGGGGCCACGGATTCATTACAGATTTCTCTTGGTGGCGCTTGAGAGGAGGGGAGGGGAAAGGGTCCAGATGGCAGACAGGCGGGTGGCTGTCGGCCCTGCCTCCTGCTCTCACTAAGCAGATGCCCCAGGAACAAGGGCCCCAGGGGCAGAGGCAGGATTAGAGGGGGAAACTCCAAACTCCTTATCAATTAGTGTCAAAGGCCCTGAGCGCTGGGGGTGGGGGAGGGGCGGTCGGGCCAAGCTGGCTGGTGGGGGAGGGGAGGAAGGGCTTGGATGGAGCAGGGGGTTAACGGGCATCTTCTTCAGGAGCCAGGTGGGGGCTGGGAGTGAGGGATTGAAAAAGGCAGCACCTATATTCATAGATGGGAAACTGAGGCACAGACAGAAGACACTTGCTTGAGCTGGTCTTGGGCTGGGGTTAATTAGACAACATTCTCTTGTAACTCTAATAATGCCAAGAATTCCCCCAACAAGGGAATAGGATGAGCCCCCCTTGCTGAGCACCCACCATGCACCAGACAGTTGGTGGGCATTCTCTCATCTCACCCAATCCCCCCACAGTCTAATGATCTAGACCTTAATAGCCTCGTTTTACGGATGAAGAAACTGAGGGTCAGAGAGGGGAAGCCCAAAGTCAAATGGCCAAGAGGGAGGGGGCTGAACTTCTAACGGAGAACGGAGCCCACCTAACAACAAACAAGCCCAGCTTATCGGGGTCCCCTTCTGAGTGGGCCAGGCCCACACAGGTTTGAAGGGCTGAGGCTCCTAAACCCCTAATCCTTTCACCCTGAAAAGAGAACTGAATTCCAAGTCCCAAAACCAAGTTCAGGTTCTGTTATTTATAAGCTATGTGACCTTGGGGAAAGGCATGGACTCTCTCTAAATTCTTTGTCTCCTCTGTCATACCAGTGTCATCCAACAACGGGGGATTGGTCAAATTAATTTCGACACATGCCCAAAATGGAATCCTATGCAGACATTAAAAAGAATGAGATGGATGGATATTTACTGGCATGGGAAGATACTCAGACTGTGGTATTAAATTTTAAAATATGTAGTCTGGCATATAACGACATGCCCGATATTACCCTACCCCATTTTGGTAAAGACTTAGACAGAGGGAGAGTGAAAGGAGATAGTGGAGAGAGAGAAGAGAAAAATTAAGGGCGAGTTTGTGAGTCTAGAAGGATAACCCCCCAAAGTATTAATGGTGGTCATCCTGGGCAGTGATAGTCTTCTTCTTCATCATTATTTACAAAAATTAGTTATTAATAAAAGTTACAAATATTAAACAGGTGACCTATCATCAGTCTTATCCTGCTCTGAGTATTGAGGACCCAAAGTGTCTGTGCAAGGGATGCTTTATTTCTGGGGCAGAAAGTGATATGATATGGGTCAGGGCCTTGTCTACAGCTGAGTTAGAGACCCAGCACCTTCCTTCGGGGGGACCAGGCCAAAGACAAAAGGAACCAGCCTAGGGCCTGCTGGCTGGGGAAGGGTTAATGTACAAATCCATAAAGCTGACCCTGGGGTGGCCCACTTCGGAGCCATCTGCCAGCAAGCATGCAGCTGCCAATCCCAGGCAGGCCCTGCCTCCTTCTGGCCCCTCCCAGCCACAAAGCTTGGAGCAGCCCAGATGCCTCTCTCTTTGCATCCTATCTCCAGCCAGGAGCTCTGGCCTGGCAGCATCACCACATCTCATCCCATCGGCAGCACTGGCATCCGAGGCACTGGATGTCGTAAACTCTTTCTTGCTTATTGTCTCATTCAAGCAATGGACCAGGTGGTGGTTTTCCCATTGCGCAGTTATGGAAACTGAGTCCCCAGAGAAGCTACATGACTTGTCCAGGGATACCAAGTCTCCTTGGGAGACAGCCCAGGCTCCAGGAGAACAGCGGCCACCGCGCCCTGCTATTCTCCCATAGGCACTAACTCATCCAAGAGAAGCTGAGGACCCAGAAGGGGCCCCATTCCAGAGCCCACCTCCAGGAACCCCGGGCAATGAGGCTTTGGAAAAGCAGAAGAGCCCTAGAGGGGAGTCTAAGTAGCTGGGTTCGAATCCCTGCTGTATGTCCCCACTATGCCTGGGGGTTGGCCTATTTGGAAGATCCCACAGCGACTGTCCAAACCCAGCCAATGGGGACAATCCAGGATCTCTGTCTACTTCTGCCCCCAGGCAAAGAATAAGATGGGTTCGTGTCGCTACAGGATTTCTCTTCCTACACGGTCACCACACACCCTGGAGTTAGAGATTGGTCCTGGTAGTCTGAAAGCGGAGATAGAAATGAGTTTACTTGAGGGGCAGATGGAGGGGGTCAGACTCTTCCCTGGAACCTGCCCAAATATCAGACCGAGCAGCTTAGGACCGGCGGCCAAAGGAGGCAGAGAGAGAAAGCTCCAAGAACAGATGGGCTGGTCAGGACACGAGGGGGGAACGAAATGACCATCATAATCATAATATCTCAAATTCCTCTGGTGCATTCCCATTTTCAAAGCTTGTTCAAATCCATTATCTTATTGGAATCTCACAACTCCCGAGGACAGTAGATGGCCAGGGACTGTGAGACCCATCTGGCAAGAGGAGTCAGTTGAACTCAGAGAGATCAGGAGGTTTGCCCAAGGTCACACAGCTCGTTTGCTGTCAGAAAAGTCCAAGAGAGAATTAGGTCTCCTGAATCCTAATGCATCTATCAATGTACTTGTGAACCAATCCTCCCCTCTCCCCTGGGGGCTCAGAGTGATGATAAATATATTAGTAGTACAGTAGCATTAGTCATCACAGTAAGACTAACTTGGACTGAGCACTGACTCTAGACAGGCAGTTTCAAGCACCTATGTGTATTATCTCACTTAATTCTCACCTTGGCTCTTTAGGAGGTAGGCATGACGCTCAGTTCCAATTTACAGAAGAAAGTGGTTGGGGCCCGCGGGAGTCATATCGCTTGTTCAAGGGCACAGCTGTAAAGCAGCGGAGCTCAAATTCAAACACAGATCCCTGTCTCTTCACCACCAAGCTGGTGGTTCCCAATCATCATCGTTGCTTAGTAGAATCACCAGGGGAGCTTTAAAAAAAATCTCAGTGTCCTCTTCTTACCCCAAACCGATTAAATCAGGGGAGTGGGGACCAGGCACCAGTATTTTTTTAAGATCCCCAGGTGATTCCAAAATGCAGCCAAGTTTGGGAACCACTGTACTACACTCTCCCCGGGGGCTGTTCCATTTAACATCTCAAAAGAGCCCAGGGGTTGACTCAGTTTCTCTCAGTTTCCCTGTCTTAAAACCGGGTCCCATTGGCTTTGGCAAACTGTGACCCATCCTTTCCAAGGCTCTGGCCAGGAAAGTGTTAATCCCGCCCCCACCCCCCACCCCCAGCACTCTCAGCCTAGAGCTCCAGAAGGAAAGCTGCTCCCAAATGCTCCCCCTCCTCCTCTCCCCAGAATCAGCCAGGAGTTCCCAGGAGCCTACAGGGAGTCTGTTGTAAAACTTTTATGATGTTTATTTTAAATTAGGCTTTTGTGCAACTGCAAACACTGGAATCTGAAGCCACGGGGCCTGGGAGGAAACTAGCAGTATTTTTCATCTTCTCTGGGTGAACTAGTTGGGTGCCCCGAAATACAGTGAAATGATAATGACGGGGGGCGGGGGTGGGGAGGTGGGGAGGGGTGGAGCCCAGGGCACTGCCCAGCGAACAAAGGAAAATAAATCCTGGAAGAAGAGTCTGCGGCTTGATGGAAACCAGGACTGCTTTATTTTGCAGGCTCGGGAAATCATCCTCACTTTTGCCTTTGAAATTGTCCAGCCCCTCCCCGCCCCCACTCTTCGTCCTCAGTTCCATGCTGCCTCTCCTTTCTGAGTCTCCTTCCTAGGCTGGACACTGGGCTATGTGCTGACCTGTTAAATGGCTTGGACCAGCTTCTGCCACACTTGGGCCAATTTCCTTGCTACATCGCAAGGAAATTGCAGAGGGGTTGGAGGCCCTCTGGCCTTGACCTAACCTTTGCTAAGAGGAGGCTAGTTCTCCCAATAGAACCGTGAGCCACAGGATGGAAAACAGGAAAATCCAAATGAATGGAGGAATCTTGAGAAAACAGACGTCTTCCCAAAGCTCTCTGCTGCAGCCTCCCTCCCGTTTTCTAAACAGATGCCATGGGAAGCTGCAGTGCTTTGCTGAATTCCTTGGAACTCACAACCCTGGTTCACAGATGTTTGGAGCACAAAGAGGAGATGACCAGGTGTGTGAAGCCTGAAATCACATGCACTAATGAGAAGTCCCTATGGTGGGCGGGGTCAGAATAGCGGGGCGTGACCCCAAGGGTTTAACTAAGGACAAAACCTTTGGTCTGTTGGAACATTAAAAACCATAGAATCTTCCGGTCTCAGAATCTCAGAAATAAGGGCAGAGGCGGGTGGGTGGAGCCTGAAGCTTACACAATTTTGGAGGCCTTCAGGAAGAAAAAGAATATAACATTTCAAAACCAAAATTAAGTACCAAAGTATTTACTTAGAATATGGGAAGAAATCGCAATGCACTCCACATTTTTAAGAGCTGAGAAAAGCCACAAGCATTCACAGTCCAGAATAGAACACATATATTTTTTAATGTTTTGAATACAACCGCCTGGAATATCACTACACTTTTATTCTCTACATTTTCGGGCTACATATTCTGAATTGCCTCTTCATGTGACAATTTGGTAATATCATCATCTATAGAGAGATTAGAAAGGTAATTCAGCATTTCCTCTATGACAGCTTGCTTAAGAGGGCTTTCAGGAGCAAGGGGGCATGTGGTGGCAAGGCCCAAAAGTCTGACCGTGATATAAAAGTGGAGGAGATACATGAAGACGTCTACAACCATATAAATATATACCCACTGAAGCTAAATCAAATGTATCCCCAGCTCCACTTCCCTTAGTAGATCCCCAAACTGCCCATAGCTATGCCAACCTCCTCCTACATGGGACAAGTGGGGTGGAGGGAGCTGGGGAAGAGAGGGCAGACTTAACTGATTTTATCTAAAAGAACTTAAATCTGCAGATTTTACAATATGAATATATGACAGCACAGACACATTTCTAGGACCCCTCTCAGGGCTCTAGAATGGGGTCATATATGTGAGGGGCTCTGAAACGTAAGCTTCACTTCTTCATGGCAAATTTTCCTCTGCTTAAACCACTGGAATCTATGAACAGCAGAATCATAGTGCCTCCGACTGGGGGCCATACAAGCTTACAAATGTGAAATCACTGAACCACGAATCAAAGCAGCACAGAATCTTAAAACTCATACCGAATCTTATCATCTCCAAGTCGAGAAAGGATCATAGAGATCTATCTGCTCGTTCGAACTTCTCCCAAAGGCATGGCACTACTGCCCATACCAAGAAGGTGCAGGGGACTGGGAGGGAAAGGGCGATGCAGAGAAAGCCAGGGGTTTCCTCTAAGTAGGAAACATCCAGAAGAACCTAATGATGGGTCTCCTGGAATAGAACATCCGTCCTGTGCGAGCACGTCCACGAGTGCATGCATGCCTGCTCCTGAGACGGCACAAAGAAAGAAGTGTCTGCTCTTCGGGAGCATTTTAAAGGTATTTATGGAAAGAAGGGATGGAGGGAGGAAGGAGAGAAGACAGGAAAGGAACTATTAGCTCTAGGACGTGTGCTGGGCAGATGTGCATGAAAAGTTCCTTTTGGAGCTGGGCTGGGCGTGGTACATTAGCTGCATGCCGATATCCACTTATGGAAGGCACTTCATTTTTTGGTCAGCGACCTTTCCTGCATCACAACCTCTGCCAAGTTCATCTGCTGAACAATCTCAAACCCTTGTGGGAAAGAGAACAGAGGGAAATAGGGACAGAAAAAATATATAAAATGACCCTCATTTTTGACAGAGGTCTATGCGATTGGTGATTTCAATCTTTTGCAGCATGTCTGTGAGAGAACCAAGAAGCTAGGATGCCCCAGAGCCCTGAGGACCAAGACAACACTCAAGATTGTGAGGGTCCGGAGCTAGTCAGTTGTGGGCTTTGATCAAATGACCCTGTGGGTGGAGGGGAGAGGAAGGAGGAGAGCACAGGCTAAGTGGATGCACTCATGCAAAGCCTTCCCACATGCCCCAAGTTTCTGATAGTCCTGCTGTCCTCTCCCAGAACCCCCAAGGATGTTGGATTGCCTTCCATCCCACACCCAACCCTGCTCCCTGAGGTCAGGGCGTATGTCCTGTTCACTGTCCCATCCCAAGTGCCTGGAAGCTGTTGGGCACATAAGACATACTCAGTAATATGTTAACTGAATGTGCAAGTGAATGAATGGGATACCATTATCCTTCAGTTTGCAAAGGAAAAAAAAGCAGGGGAGATGACTTCCCAAAGAGCAAAGAGACCATTTCTAAAAGTTGATTAGTTTTTGTCTGCTTTTCGTAATCACCATTTAGTTAGCACCAAGGCATGCCAGGCACTGCTAAGCACTGTGTCTATTGCCATATTGAGCTCTCCCTGCAACACCTGGATGGCTGCACTTCACATGGGCAGTGCGGTCTACTGGTTAGGGGCATGGTTTTCAGAAGCAGACTCATGTTCAGATCTTTGGCTCCAGCAGTTTCTGGCTGTATGATACTGATTCAGTTTCTCTCTCTTTAGAGCTCACTTCTTTATCCATAAAAAGGGAATAACAGGGGCGGGCCGCGGTGGCTCAGCGGGCAAGAGTGCTTGCCTGCCATGCCGGAGGACCTCGGTTCGATTCCCGGCCCCAGCCCATGTAAAAAACAAACAAACAAACAAAATATAATAAAAATAAGAAAATGTTTCCCTTTCTTCCTCCCTTCCTTCCTTCCATCCTTCCTTCCTTCTCTGTCTTTAAAAAAAAAAAAAAAAAAGGGAATAACAATACATACTTGACAGAGTTAATATAGTATATATATATTATGTACTCATGCATGCGAAGAGTTTAGCATAGTCCATGGCTCATTTTAAATGCTCAATGACCAGTAGTCATATTGTTTTTCCTGCCCTCTTCCACTGACACAGAGAAAAAAACAGCAGAGAGGCTTCAGGTGCCCACTCTTGTATGGGATTCCAAGAATGAAAAGCAATTCCTGTCTGTGGGAGAGGCTGCCTCTGTGTTCACCAACACACACCCCCTCTCCTTTTCCACCTAGACACACTCCTAGATCACACTTTCCAGTTCTCTTTGAACATAGGAGGGATCCTGCGACTAGTTTTCATCAATGGAAATGTACACAGAAGTGGTGGGTCACGTCTAGGCTGAGGCAATTAAGAGCAAGTGAGACCTCTCCATCTCGGGTCAGTGTCCCCATCTTTCAGCTGGATCATGCCATATGACCCCGAGGACATGTTGCCAAGGTGGGCCCTGTATGATTCCATGAAGCAAAGCCTTCCTCCAACCCACAAAGGATAAGAAATGAATTTATCATATTAAGCCATTGAGATCCCAGAGTTTATCTGTTATAACTGCTAGCCTTACTTCCCCTAACTACATTATCCTCATTTGAGAACATTCTTGCAACATCCATGATGAAGTCTATTCTTACTCGAGTCCAAATGGTCTGTACAGCCAGCAATCATTCCCCTACGGTCAGAGACTATGTTCCTTGATAGAATAGGAGTGCTGGGAATCAGCTGAGGAGTTCATGAGAGAGTGGTCTGGAGAGGAAAGAAAGTTTCCACCTCTCCAGGTCCCCTTCCCCTCCCTGACTGACACACAACCCCAGGACTCTGGACAATGCTAAGCTTCTACTTAGGTTAGATTCTGGTGAAATGCTTCCATCCCTAGCTGTTTCTTGAGAAAATTCAGAACATGCATAATTGCAGCCCAACTGTGCATGGCTAGATGAGCTGTAATCACAAAATCCATTTTCCAATGGGAAATACATTTTCTAAGTTCTTCTTTTTGCTTCTATTTTCCTAGACATGCCTGTTGCACCTAGAAACAGCTTAACTCGAACCTGGCTAAAGCCCCTGCCTGTTCTTGCCCAGATGGAAACCCAATACCACCCAGGTCACTGCTTTAGTACAGGGCCAGTCCTGGGAGCACAGGGTCTACTGGAGTCAAATATAGTGGAAACTTCATGGCTCCTGGGTCTGACACAGTAAAGCATTGTGCGGGTGGCTGGTTACCCAGGGGGTGAGAGGGAAATGCTGAGAGGACACTCGGGGCTACTCTTCAGTTACAGGTGACCAGGCTAACTGCAGCCAGTCGCCTTTAATCACCCACTCCTATCCCAAAGGAAAACCAGCAAGAGCAGTGGTTGCTTACTCCTGTTTAACAGCAGAGCTGTGTCTCTGGTTGGCTATAGTGTGTGGCACTTCTTCGATGTGCAAGGAGCTGTGCTACGTTCTTCTACAATTTACCATCTCCTTGGATGATGGTTTATCAGCAACCTTGGATAAGTCCCCCATTTTATAAATAAGTAAACTGAGGCTCGGAGAGGTAAAATATAGTAGGGTGCAGTAGTGACTTCGCTGGGCTCTACACAGAGCAGGAAATAGCTTCCCAGCCTGAGCACCATTTTCCATGTGCCAAAGGATGTGAAGGAAAAACAATACCTGTTCAACTTACCTTAGCACAGCTCAAACTCAAGAATGCCTACAGGCTATTTGGAAAATGTGAAATAATATATAGGTGCAAATTATTAATTAATAAGTTAATTAGTTAATTGACAAGGAAGTAGTATAGTATGGGGTGGAAGAGCATGGGTTCTCGAATCAGATGGGACAGGACTTGATATATTCTGTTCGCTTTTGAGCCTCAGTTTCATCAACTGTGAAATGGAAATAAGATTAACCTATTTCATAGGGCACGGTAAGGTTTAAATAAATTAGTCCATACAAAATGCTCAGTATAATTTCCAACATCACACTGTTGCTCTAGCTGTTACAAATGACTCGATTCGTCTTAGTCTTCTCATCTGTGAAATGGAGAAAAATAATTCTATGCAACCCCTAGCGGTGGCATAATTTGAAGCTCTTTAAAAATGCAATACACCAGATCCAAGAAATCATCCTGGACCGAACATGGGCTAGGATGTGGCAGGAGAGGATTTGGCTCCCTGGAGTCCCTGCTCTCTGCTGCCTTCCTCTTCCTGCCAAAGCATTCAGTGCTCCAGGCAGGATGAAGCTGGAATTGTCCCTGCTCGGAGTTCCAGAGCCCCAGCAGCAGCCGGGCACCTGCAGCCTTCCAATCCCTGGCTGGCAGACACACAGCCAGAAACAGCTCCTTCGAAGCAGGACGCTCCTCTCCTCCCCGTCCACATCAACTCCCTGACTTGCCTGGGGAGAGCACAAAACGTGCCTGCTTAGCTTGGCATCTCTGGAGAGAGCAGTGAGCAGGCTGGTCCTTTCTGCTGAAACCCACCACAGGAGGCCCCTTGGCCCGCTCCAGAGAGGATAAGGACTGTTTCCATCTTGCATTCACCCAGAGTGTCTGTTCTGTCTTCCTCAAATCCCAACCAGTAGCCAACTCCTCTAGCATTTATTGATTTAACAAATATTTATCGTACACTGGCTTGTGCCATGCATTGGACTAGCATTTCCTATTTGATGAAGAACCAAATTTCTGTCATCTCTAGGTCATCCCACCAGTTCTGCCCTAGTTGCTGGAAGAACAGAGATAAACAAGACGCAGCCCTCTGGCCAAATACATATATTCGCACCCTAATTAACAGGCTCTGGGACTGTTCCTCTATTGACATTTCTATTCATCAACTTAACGGTTAATATAATTACTAATAATTATCAGAGCTAGTTAGCCTAGTTAACCCCTGACCAGCTTCTTCAAGCTTTGACAAGTGACTTCAACTTTCTGAGGTCCTGTTTTCTCATCTGCAAGGTGTGGGGTCGGAATGCTTACCTCACAGGACTGCGATGAACATTAACGGCAATAATCAATGTCAAGAGCATGGCGCCAATGGCCTAGTAAGTGGTCAATGGTTGTACTTGATCTGATCCTTTCAAAAGCCACAACGTTTCCTTCCCAGCAATGATAAATGCATAGCACGCATGTTACCACCTCCCTTTGCTTCACCAACGACAGACATTATTATTCAATCCAAGCACTCTTTGCAACTGATCCCAGATGTAGCCCCCAAATCAAACTCTATATATTGCTCCAGAAAACCACCACTAATTGAAGCTGTTGACACTCTCTACCAACCTTTTTTGTCCCACTTTCCTTCCGTAGCCAGTTGCATGGTTCTAAAGCTCTGTTAACCCTCCAGGGAGTGCCTATTTCCTCTTTGTATTTCTTCTTAGGTGTTGACTTGAACTTCCCCATTAATGGCACCCATTAATGCCAGTGCTGATTGACATGCCTCTAATCCACAAACCTGGCTCCCATTCTTTTGACTCGCCGAAAGATCTCGGACAATATTGATATATATTTTTTCTCACAGGTAGTGTGCTTGTATGACATGATGGTTAACATATTGGGTATTTAATACCAAGGCTTACAAGCTTTGGTTTGAATCCTGCCTCCACTTTCTGTGTTATCTTGGCGAGGTCACATAACCTCTAGGTGTATCAGCTTCCTCTCCTAGAAACTGGAAATAATAGAACCCATCTTATAAAGTGGAGGGGCTCAAAGGTGACACTGCCTTTACAATGAGATGTTTTTGAGATACTGATCTATGTACTTTTTTTCTTCCCTGTATTCCCCCCAACTCCCCCCCCCCCTTTTTTCACCATTTCAGCAGGTTGTGGGTTCTACCTTCATTGCCTCAGGGAGACATGTGTCAGGGCTGAAAACAGGAAAATAATGAGAATGATTTTAGCTTTTGCTTTTTGGAAAAGTCAAAGCCCTTAGGGGAAGAGGATTTGTGGACACAGGAAGGAGTCTTGAAGAACCACAAAGGAAGAAGGATTTCCCCAGAATAGAAAGAGACTGCTTCTGGGCTTGGGAGATGGGGTGTGGGTACAAGAAAGGTGCCCCATGAGCAGGGATGATGGCCGTCTCCATGGTAACATGTGTGGTGTGATGGCCACTTATCAGAGCTCTGCCTACTTGGGCAACTTCGGGCAAGTAAATAACCTCTCTGGGCCTTGCAATATAAGGCTGTTCCTGCCCGCCCTACAAGTGAGTGCAAGGAAGCTTCCATGGCTGGCAAACCCTTGGTGCTTGATACATGTTTATCCCCTTCCACCCCTTTCTCAACAACAATGATAAGTCAGCTCATGGGCCTCTGGGGTACCATCTCTGAATTCAGCTCTGACCAAGAACACATATGGTTAACCATGATCTTGCCTCCTTATCTCGGAGGGTTAGGGCTCATCATGGATGTTGATAGGGTTCGATAACCCTCTCGCTGGAAAGAGCACTTCTTGCATGGAAGGTGCTTCCCAGCTGGCTGATTTCTTCTTCTGAGTGATTGCCCAGGGGAGGTGGAGGGAGAGCATCAATACCCTGCCAACACCTCTCCCGCCTCTTTGAGGTCAGGTTCCCCTCTTCCCTCCCTACTCAAGCCCGTCTTGGGGTGACATCCACTGAGATGATCTCCTAGAAACATGAGCACAGGAGAGCAGCTAGGGCCTCATTTGAGTTCCATACCTTGCCTCTGGGGAAGAAAAAGCATTGGGTGGGAGAGAATCGCAGGCTGTAGCAGCAAGCACAGCTACGCTCTGATCCCAACTCTGACCTTTACAAGAAGATAACCTTGGCCAAGTTGCTTGAACTCTCTGAGACTCACCCCTACGATTGAGTTAGGGTGAGGAATCAGAGAAATCCTATCTATAAACTACCTGCACAAGGCTGAGTCTATAGTTGGGAGATGTCTACTACTGCCTGGCATTGCTAACTTGTATAAACTTGGGTAAATCACTCTACCTATCTGGGTCTTAATTTCCTTTTCTGACAATATTAAATACTCCCCTGCCTGGTAATAGTTATGTATAAGCATCTTTCTCCAGCTAGAATATGAGCAACTTGAGGGCAGAGAAGGTTTTAATCACTGTTATGCTTTGTATACACTATAAGTTCAATGCTGGATGAAAACAAGGGCTGCCCACTGCGAAGGGAGATGTGAATTCCATGTCCTCAAGTTAAAAACAAAAGGAATCATGGCAATTGTTGTGCTTCTTTAGGAATGAATACATGTGATCATTTACATCTCCATACTAAAAGCCCTCAGAGAAGAAAAGCCAGCCTAAGATGCTTGACTCCTTTGGGACCCCAGTGTCTTGGAAAGAACTCAGATTTGGAAGACCAAGTTCAGTCTGTATCAGTTACAAAAGAAATTCTCTGAGCTTCTATTTCTTGTCATTTATTAGAACCTATGAGTTCTGAGACCTAGAGTTTTAGGGTTGGTGGTCAGAAGTAGAATCCCAATGTCTTTTCAACCCCATCCACACCTCCCAGGATGATTACCTGTTGAACATGACTCTGGTCAAAGACAATCATTTCACACACTCATTCAAACCAGGGACCAGCAACCGCCCAAGTTAGGGATTTCTGTCTTTATTTTACATACAAATGAAGTGAGCTGCCTAGGGTCACACAGCTAGTAGGTAGTTGGGATGGGGGGTAAAAACCCAAGCACATCAGCTACAGACCAGGACTCTTCCCACTAGGCAAAACCCCACCCTTGGTTTGTGATATAGTTAACATGGGCCTTGGGGTGGAAGTCACTGCCTTCATCAGGGTTGGAAGGTGGGGGGGTAGGGGAGGTGGATGTAAAGTACCAACACTTTCCAGGGAGAAAAAGGAGAACAAGCTTCTTTGGACCAGAGTAGGGGTGGTAAATATCAGCGTGGCTTGGGTGGCAAGTTGCTTTCACCACAAGGTGGGAGTCCCATGGTGAGGGACTCAGAGTTACCCTGGAGACACCAAAAGCCTCTTGGAGAGCTAAGATCACAGTCTGGAGCTCCTGCATTCAAACCATCACATGAGGGCAACTTGGGAGCTGACTTTTTAGAGGGACTTAAATGCTACCAATCCGGGGTTACAGGGGTTTCTCTTTCCTAGAACTCACAGGAGCTTCATAATAAAATCCTTGCCCATGGCATTCATTGACTGTGAGATATTGGACAAGTCACTTAAATGGGCTAGACTCCTTCTGCAAAATGCAGAGCAGGAGGGTGGGATTTGAATACTTTTTTTTTTTTTTTTTTTTAAGAGAGGGAGGAAGGGAAGGAAAGACAGAGAGAAGGAAGGAAGGAAGGGAGGAAGAAAGGGAAACATCTTTAAACATTTTCTTGTTTTATTATATTTTGTTTGTTTGTTTGTTTGTTTTTTACATGGGCTGGGGCCGGGAATCGAACCGAGGTCCTCCGGCATGGCAGGCAAGCACTCTTGCCCGCTGAGCCACCGCGGCCCGCCCGGATTTGAATACTCTTAAGACCACCCCTAAGTCTCCTAACTGCGAAGATGTCTTCTTTTTCGGGTGGAGTTGGGCACAACCAGGACTCCTCATGGCAGGAGGGTCTCCTGACCCAAATCCTTACCACTGAGGTTTGTGGTCTGCCTCCTCTCAATCAGGAGCCTGCAGTAAGGAGGTGCAATGGTGTTTCTTTCAAATGCTCCTAAGCTCTGGGTCCCCTGTCAGTTGGGGAGGGACCGCCCCATCCCTCAACCCTCCATGACTGTTAATTAGGATGTCACTCTATAAGACTCTCCACTCAGGAAAAAATATAGCCTATGCTGGAGCGGGTAGAAAAGGCACCATGTCATGGGGTACAGGGAATGCCCACAGACTGTGACTTCAACCTCCCCCAGGTCGATGAACCCCATCTTACCCTCCCCAGGTGGACCAATGCTCAGTGCACAAGCCCTTGGTGGCAGAGAGAGAGAGATCTTGCTCCCCTATGCGTGTGGGGGGAGGTGGGCCTGGACTCGGAGTCAAGTGACCCAGGGTTTGTTCCTAGCCTTAAGCCTTGGCTTCTTCCTGTATAATGGGTGTGGAATGGTAGCCACTGCAAAGGACTGCGATAAGAATCCAACGAGATCAATAGTCGATGCATTACAACAGCAATAATAGTGATGGAGTATGATCTTACGGTGTGACCTTGGGCACATCGCTGCACATCTCTTAGTCTCACGCATCACATTTGTAAGATGGGAATAAACCCTGCCTTCTTCCCCAAGGATCTCTGAGCAGTGTGGTGTCTTGGCACTGGGTGTAAGTGGCTCAGATTCCAGCTGTGGCTCTGACAGTAACCCTTTACACTCTTCTGTTCCTCAGTCTCCCCATCTGTCAATCGAAGAGGCTGTAGTTGAATTCCTCTATGGTCTCCTCTGGCCATCCCATCTCCTATGGCTGCAGACTAAATGGCACAGTGGGGTAGGGATGGTTTACAGGAGCTGACCATTGTAAGTGTTATTATGATGGAGATTTCTTATTGTTTCAGCTGGAAACAATCGCCCCTGTGCACAAGCAGTCCAGCCTGCAGCACCACTCAGACACCTGTCTCCTCCTCCCGGAGTGGGCTGGGCCCCACAATCACCTGCCACCTGGGCATGGAAGGGAGTCTGGGGCAAAGAGGCAAACCAAACAAAAGCCTCTTATCAGCTGGAAGCACTGAAAGCTGAGCCCAGGAACAGCCAGAGCTGCTCCCCAGCTCTGCTCAGCACAGGCTGGGTACAGATGGCCATCCCCTCAGGAGCCCTGGACCAGGCTGCAGGCAACATATGCCACAGGAGGCCCTTGTGGGGCAGGACGCCTCATCTACTGGTGTGGGGAGGGGCAGGAGTAATGGGTCACCTGACAGCAGCAGGGAAACGCAAACAGAGACCATAATGCTGGGAAACACCACTTCACTGAACCCAGAGCGCACCACAGGCTGAGTCCAACTGGCTCTACATCTGGGGAAAATCCCTCTCCCTTTCTGAGTCTCAGACTCCACAAATGTAAAGCAAGGGGCTGGATCAGATTGGGGGTCCAGAAGTTTTGGTGTTATACTTTGCTCTGTAAACATCTTGAGAAGGAACCCCCAATACATATTTATTACAAATCACACATGTGCACGATTGTTCTAAGACGTTATGCATATTATAAAACACATCCCTCCTGCTGCCCCACCTCCACATGTGAAATGAGGACACGGGATGATCCCAGGTGCTCTCAGCTCTAAATCTGCAATGCCATACCTCCATAGGAGTCTGGGTTTTCCCATCTGTACAATGAACTTAAGCCTGTGTTGCCCTCATTACTTATTCATTCAACAAATATTTAAAGACGACCAAACACAGGCCACTGTGCTCGGCGCTGGGCATCAGCAAGGAACCAGACAGCTCACTCCCCACCCTCCATGCTCCAAACGGTTCTCCTGCAAATCAAAGGAAATAACATTGCTATTGTAGTGGGTCCAAAATGTTGAATATTGGCAATCCAGATGGTCCAGATAACTGCTTATGCAAGTGATAAGATGAGGGGAAAGTGCTATGTGCACACATCTAACCAACATTTGTTCAGCCCCCTGGTGTGCATCTGGTGAAAGAGATACAAGGGGGAGCACACAGATATAGTTCCCATTCTCGTGTTGCTTAATGGTCACCTTGGAGAGGTAGACTTGAATCACTGACCTCACAAATCAATATAAAACTGCAGATGTGTCAAGTACCAAAAGGAGGGACTGAAGGGAAAGGGAAGTCAGTAATGGGGGATGTGACCCAATCTGGAGCATCCTGGAAGGATTCCCTGAGGAAGAGGCACTTGAGCTGAGATCTGAAAGTAGAGTAGGTATAAATTAGGCATCAGGGGAGGAGGAGCACTTTCCTGCACTTTCCCGCAGCATATGCAAAGGCCCTGTGGCTGGAAGGAGCCTGGAAATTTTGAGTTAACTAACAGAAGCTGGATGCAGTTGAGCAGGGGGAAGGAGGGCACCATTTTAGAAATGACTGCGGGGAGGTAGGCAGGGACTGGACCAGGCAGAGACCAATGGGCCTCAGCAGAGAGTCAGTTCTGTACTCCAAAAACAGTGGGAAAGAGCAGTGTGATGGCGGCTCAGTGGCAGAATTCTTGCCTATGCTAGAGACCTGGGTTCGATTCCTGGTGCCTACCCATGCAAAACGAAACAAAACGAAAAGCCAATCAGTTAAAGATAGTGGGAAAGGTATGGAGGGCTCAGGAGGGGGTTGAGGGACAGGATTTAGGTGATCTGACTTGCTTTTCAGAGGTCCTTTTGGCCTTGGCAAGGGTTGTATGCTGTGAGTGGAGTGGGCAGGATTTTAACAACAGTGATCCCCTAAACTGATCCGATCAGTCTCCAGAGAACAAGAGGTGCAGAACCAAACAAAAACACCCACCACGTTAAAATCCAAACCCCCATGTCAGGAAGTACATCAGGTCAAGAAGCACATACTTGCCACTGGGCAGACCGGGTGCTGGATCCATGACTTACATACCCTGGGATCTTGGACAAGACACCTCACCTCCCTGGCCTCAGCACCCTGGTCTGCAAAACATATCACTCAAGAGCTCTGGGTTCTCATCCCCATTCTGATTTACCAGCCATGTGTCCTTGAGCAGGTCACTTCTACTCTCTGAGCCTCAGTTTCCTCATCTGTAAAACAGGGTTTTAAAAGATACCTCTCTCCTAGAGTTATGATGAGCATGGAGTTGAGGTTGCAGATGTGACATGGCTTGCACGGGGCTGGACACATAACAACTTAAGGAGCTTGACACACTCCCACCGTGAGTGAGAAGACAGACACACCATGAGTACACAAGCTTCAGTTCGGCCGGAGTGGTACCTGCCTTGTAACACTGCAGCTCAGTCACCTAAGCCTAACTTTTAATGATTCCAGAGAACAGTGATCTGTTGGTGTTTCTGCTCTGCGAAGCTGTCAGTGGGGTGTGAGCCCTGGGAATCCAGCAACTAGGGGATTCTCCTGATGAGAAACATTTGCGTCCAGAGGATCTTAATATTTGTTTTGAACAGACACATGTAGACATGAATTACTTAATGAGTGTTTTAGGGTTCGGCATTGTTCCTGTATTTGGTTTGGCTTTGTCTCTCGATGACATCTTAATTCGGTGTTTTATTTCACGGAGTTCCGCACACAGGCTGTGGCATATGGGAGCTCCCTCAGCAAAATCTCAAATGGAGAGAGAGAGAGAGAGAGAATGAGCGAGCAGAATATAGCATCAAGAGCATGCAGTGAACGGTGGCGGTGGCGGTGGGAGGGTTCCTAGGGGTAAAGGATGGTCTAGGTTTGCACACATGGATGTGAGAGATAGTCCAACCTCTTGCTGCCGCGGAAACAAGATTTGCCACTGTTATTTGGAAGTCTAAACAGTGTCTTTCTCAATTTCCTAATCTGATTGATCTCAATCAGAGAGATTGTAAATTTCATGCTTGTCCATAACACGCAGAGGGGCCCAGCCAAGCTTCAGACACTGTTCAAAGTCATCCCTGACTGCATCAGAGCCCAGGAAGAGGAGCCAAGAGAAGCAGATCAGACTGGGGAGGCTGCTTGAGAGTGCAGGAGCCCATCTGGAGCCAGCTACTTCTCCCAGCCCAGGCGCTGAGGGTCTGGGAAGTCCTTAGCTGACCTGCAAGGCCCAGGCTGATCTGTCTCCTGCCTCTATCTTGAGATTCATCTCCTGTCACTCTCCCTCACTCAGGTCCAGCCACACTGGTTTCCTTGCTATTCCGAAATCTGACAAGCATGCTGTCATCCCAAAGGCTTTGCAGCTGCTGTTCCCTCTCGCTCAGACACTCTTCCTTCAGTTTTCCTTCTGGCTTGCCACCTCCCTTGATTCAGCTCCTGAATATCCCACCTAAGGGATCAGCCCCTTCTCCCACCCTCTGTCCCTTTCTCCTGCTTTATTTTTTCTTTAAAGCACTTACTACCATCTGGCATTATAGTATGTGTGTGCGTGTTTGTTGATTGTCTTTCTCCCCCATGAGAGCACTGTATTCAGTTGGAGCTCAGTAAAACTGTTGAAGGGATGAACAAATGAATGAAAGCACAGCCAGATTTGTTAGCCACAGGCAGTGTCTATGACTTTGTGAATTGATGCCCCCCTGGTTTTGACCTCTTTGACCTTTGTAAGTCACCCTGATGCCCCCATCACTGGCTTGGCCAATGAATACAGACAAGAATTCATACGAGCCACAGCTGGACCAGGAAGAATGAGAAACCTGATCTGCACCCCGGAGTCAAAGGCAGGGGAGCGGGGAATTCTCTGTGGCCTGAGCAGTTCCCCTCCACAGCCCCCTTCCTCAGCACCGACTGTGATCTCCTTACGAGCCATGCCCCCTCCAGAGAGCTGAACTTGCTTTTCCTCCTGGGAGAAGCAAGACCTTTCTTGAGACCCTACTGGGGATAAGCGTTCTTTTGATTCTGACGATTCCTTGCATTTATAGGTAAAATTGATGAAATAGAACCATCCCTATTGTACAAATCAGATAACTAAGGGTGGAGGGTAACTGTGTGACTACAGGCAAGGGATTCAGTAAGGATCTCTGCCTCCTCTGTTTTTCTCACACTCCCCTTTCTTTCTTCCTGCCTGTGGGCTCGTGTCATGTATACTTGTATTTGTGTCTACCTTCACTGCTAAACTCTGAGGCCCTTGAAGAGAAAGACTCTATCTCATTCATCTTCCCCTCCCTAAAGGGCCCAGCATGTAGTAATAATAAAAAGCATAATTTATTATTAATATAAGTAAGAGCTAACATTGACAGAACCCCTTCCTGCGTGCTAAAGAGCAATTTCCATTAATTAGCTCATTCAATCCTCACAACAGCTCTATGAGGTGCCTGCCATTAATAGCCCATTTTATAGGTGAGAACATCAAGATTGAGAAGGTCAGATAGCTTACAAAAGTTGTGTAGCTAGTAAGCGTTTGCAAATCTTTTGATTACTTTGCATGGCGCAGGTTGGGGGGGTGGGGGGGTGGTGGTGTCCATCAGGTTTTCTAAATAGCCATATAGATCCCTAGTGGCCCTGCAGGGAATGACCACACTCAAGAATGAACAGAGCATGCAGGGATGGGCAAGGCTGAGGGCCGCCAGCATCCCAGAGGCTCCCATGGTGACTTGGCCCCCTCCTCTCTCTGCACATCCTCAGGTAGCACATGTCATAAAAACAGAAACACCTGCTCGGGGAGGGCTTGCCCTGTGCAGGCACTGTGCTCTGCTCTTTGTATGAATAATCCTTACTCTCCTCTACCACCCCCACGAGATTAGGGTTGTACAGATGGGAAGCTGAGGCATAAAGATGTGAAGTCAACGTGTAATTCCCATGGCTCGGAAGTGGCAAAGCAGGATTTGAGCCTTGGGTGCCCGTGACATGGGAGCCCAGACTCTTAACCATTACTCTCTACTCCTTCCATCTCAGAAATATTCTCTCACACCTCAGAGAAGGACTTAGGAACAAGCAATTAAAGAACCCTGGTTTTGTTAAGCCCCTGCCAATCCTTCCACCTCACAGAAAGGTAAATGCAGCCACTCTGAAAGAAAGGATAGTTCAAAAATTTATTGTATCTGCGTCGCATGCCTGAGCTGTTTATGGAGCAGAGGTCACAAGATCCACACTTCTTGTCTCATAATATGAGGCAAGTTTTTAGGGATTTCCCCCCTTTTTGATGGCCTGGAGAAGGGATGCACTTAACAGAAGGGGTGCACTTAAGCTCCTGCACCTAGAAAACACTTTCAGGCAGCATCTCACTCCTTTGGCCCCAAGCCAGCTAGCATGTCTAGTTTCCCAGCCAGACAGATGTCTTCTATCCAGAGAGCTTCATTCTAACACTAGTAAGTCAATTTTATTTGCAATGTCTCCCTCTCTTGGGTTGCATTGATCAGAATCCCCAGCTAATCAGGACTGGGGGTGGGGCTAGAAGAGAGCTAATCCGTTGCTGGTTTTGCACCAGCAGTCCTCATTCAATGAATGCATCCAACTTTCACTGAACATCTACCACATCCTAATTCTCTAAGGTACCATGTGTGCCACGTGAACACAGAAAAGATCTCCCGCTGACCTTTGGACCCCATTCAACAAATCCCACCTTTCACAAAGAGAAAGGTTTGACCCAAACAATAGCACTTCCTTCCCAGAGAAAAACGTTCACTCATGTCCAGGGCAGGCATTCTCTATGACACCGGGCACATTGGATCTTAAGCACAAGCAGTCAGGAAATCACCTCCCAACACCCCCTCACCCTGCTCCTGAGGATGGAGTCAGCGTAAATGTGCTAACTGGTCTCTTGGCACAAAGGGGAGTCTTGAACTAAACGATTCAGACGCATTTTTCCCTGCCTTCCAATTTGGCCATCTTTCCTTCATGCGGTAAAATCTCTGACAGTTTGGAATTTATGATCCTTTGGATAGGGCTGGGCTGAAGTCTGCTTCTGGACTACTCTGCCTAGAAAGAATTTTCGAAGAAAATGAATAATATGCCAGATGTGTTATAAAGGGAACACTTTTTCTATTGAAGGGGCCAGCTTTTCTAGCCCTTTGTAAACACTCTTGCGATCACAAACAACTGATATACTAATTTCAAAGGATTTTGACGTGTTCGTTAAATCTTCAGCTGCTATTCGTCGATATTATTTTAGTTTGGTCTCAAACACGAGGTTTTCTACTTGGAGCAGAAACTTCTTAAGTACAAACTTTTGTGGATCAAGCAATTAACAAAGAGAGTGAAGTTAATGCCAGGCAAAATGACTACACTTCTTTGGTGGGGGACACGCCAAGTGTCTTGCTGATTTATGCTGGCTCCCTTCCAGCTGGCAGACCGTGAGGTTGGCCAGTGGACACCCCATATCCTGATTTGTTTGGGACTGTCCCTGTTAGGGCTTCTGTCCTGGAATAATTATGAGCCACAATCCTTTTCAATCTCAACTGTGTTCTGGTCCAGACCAAAAATTACTTAGTCATTCTAGATTCGACGGAACCAAGGAAATTACATCGTGATTTTCAAAGAGCCTGGACCCCCTCTAGACTGGGTACCTAGTCACCTCTATGCAAACCAAAAGAATGCTTCCTAAGGATGCCCTATGAGTCAACTCTAAAGCCAGATGACTCTTCACTATCACCACTCCCAAAAGACAGATCGGAAGGCAGCTAATCTTCATTCAGGGAGAGGAACTGTGCAAACAAATCCCTCCTTTCGTGCCCCCTCCACCTCATGTCTCTTAATTCCACCTCAGTGTAGTTAGTTGCCTGCTTGGAGTTGAGATCCTACAATTTTTATCGTTAGTATTATGTGTGTGGTGGGGTGGGGGGGATGAATGGGGAGCCACGGAGAACATAATATTGGAAGGAATCATTGATTTCCTTCCGCCCACCATAAGCTCAGAGCTATTTGCTTTATTAGAGCCAACACTTATTAAGCAGTCCCCATGTGCCACATGCTGTGCAGAGTACTTTATCTGACTCAGTTCTCGAAACCCATCATCTGGGTGGCTATTATTCCTATTTTGAAAAACAATGAAACAAGCTCAGCAAGGTTAAGCCACTTGCTCAAGACACTCAGTGAGTAAATGATAGGAGCCAGGACAGAAATTCAAGTTTGTCTGACACTCAAGGCTGAGCTCTTCACCGCTATGATATACTGCCTCCCACTCTGCTATACTGTTCTGACATTTGAGTCAGACATCTGCTTGCAATTTGATACATTATAAAGCTATTGCCTCATCAAATATGCCTCACCGAGGTGGAGGGGAAGAGGAGGGGTAACTCAGGGAGGTTTTGCTTGGTGTGCAGTTGTATGATGTATGCATAGTGCTGTGAAACCAACAAATTGAATGAATGCTTCCATCTGAATGTATGTTTCTGTCCTGGTACTAAATTATCTTTGGAGATAGACTTAAAATATCCTGGAGGAGTTCATTCACAGGGTGGCCCTCATTTATAAGCACATATTAAGAGTGTAACCAAAAGACTGGCTGCTACTTAATCCGTCCCCTCCCCCATGCGTCTGCAGACAGCTATTTGGGTAGATCTACTGACTGTGAGATAGGTTTGACTCTTGGAAGTAAACAACATTTCTGAGGTGGCCAAGCCCCAAATTACCTCTAGAGGAAGCAAATGGGTCCTAGCTGAAGCTATGCCAGAATCTCTGCCCTTTCCCTTTCTAAGAGCTATGCTTTAGAAACAGCATTTTCACCCTCAGGTAAGTAGGATATTTGAAAGGAGATGAAAATTGACCATCACTGGATGTGCCTAGTTTGGGTGAGAATGGAGAGGTTTCGGGTTTTTTCTAGCCAGTCAGTTAAAAGGCAACCCAAATGCAGTCTTTCCTGAGGGCTTTGATACAAATATTCCCTGCTCATCTCCACTCCCAAAACAAGAGTAAAAGCTGTAAAACTAGACTTTACTCTACAGAGGACCCTTCCAGCCTGACATAAATCAGGGGCTTGTGGCTCAGACTCTCACTCAGGATTGGTTTCCAGGGGAGAAAGAGACTCAGGATATTAGAAAAACACCAAGACTGAGGTGATACCTGTGGGTTGGGGAAGAGGTGGTTATTGTGAGAGTCTCAAAGATACGGGCATTGGGAGCCCTTGTGGCCAATTCAGACTCTGAACAAGAAAAGGGCATGAAAGTAACAGACTACTAGGCAAAGGATGAAGGTACCAAACAAGGTAGAAATCAGACATGACTTTTCGAACGAAAACACACCAGGAATCTGATCTCCTCTCCCTGCACCACTGAAGTAGGTGGAAGACTCTGAACCAAATGCCACACTTCTAGTTTTCAATGCAATTTCCTCTCTAGTTCCTTCTACAAGGGCATTTTCTCTGGCCAGCGCAGCACCTGATTTGCCAACAGCATGTGCACTCCAAAGGTGGAACACACGGCAGAAACCCAGGAAGATAAAACCACTGACGTCAAAACGCTCTAGAAAGAAACTCATTCCAAGCAGAGAAACGTCAGCTTTTGATAGCGTTTGGTGTCATTGTTCTCCTTCTCTGGCTTGTGTCAGTAGCTGTCCCCCTCCCTCCTGTCTGCAAACACTGTCTTGCTGCTGCTTGCAGCCTGCTACAGCCTGCTGGGCCAGCATGTCTCCAGTCCATACATTCCCAACACGGGGCACCCAATTTTCTAGAGACTGGTGTGAGCCAAGTCTCTATCAAACTGTGAAGGGAAAAGTTCTCCAGTCTGGGTGTGATTTTTTTTTTTTTATTATTTTTTTTATTTTAGGTATGATGGCCCATCAGTCCTCCATCCCACACCCACTGCAAAGTTCAGATTGCGTTGTGCTTTAGACAGAACAGACATTCTGTCTAAAGCACTTTTCAAGACATGTTTCAATCTACTCCCTGATACAGGCTGCCAGGATTAATAAATCCCCCAAGTGTCCCCCCCCCCCAGGTCCACTTCTTTCTTTTTCTCCCACTGAACCACTCGTCCAACACCAGCAAAAGATGAGTTTTCATACTGCCTTGATTTTCCCTGACAGAGGGCATAGCCTTTTCCCTTTTCATTCTCAAACTCCACTAAATTGAATGATTTTTGAAGAGTTGGATTTTCTGTCTTGGAATGCCTCCATTTTCCCTCACCCTCTTCTCCCTTCTGCCCCACGTCCTGCTTTCCCTCTTTCTGCCTTCCTTGAATTTCTTCCCTTATTCTGTCCACCTCACACCATTTCCACCACCAACACTGAATTCAAAGCAATCGGATCCTTTTGAAAATTCAAATAAAACTCTTCCAAGACCATCTTCACAGTCTTGGAAGGCTTCTCCCTGACTCTTGAGCTCAGAATCCTCGGTTTGGATGCTGGAGAGGAGAGAATTCAGCAGCAGCAGCAGCAGTGAGAAAGGCGTGGAGGAGGGTGATGTTTTGGGTGTATTTGAGGGAACAGCATATGGGCTTTTGTCAAAATGTTCAGAGCTCGCTCGTTTCTGAGCTGAGTATAGAAATGTGTTGCTGTCTCTGAACACTGTTGGAGCCTGTTAAACGCTCACCCTCCCTTCTTACACAACACTCCCAAACCACAGGAAACCCACCATACCTCCACCCACCCCCCCATCCCGCCCTCTGAGCCCTGCAATACCAAGAAAAGTTTCTTAGAGCCAGTCACCCTAAGAAAGTCACTGCCCACCCTAAGAAAGCAAAACGGGGATCTCAGTATGTCAACTGCCCCTTCCCACAAAGGACCCCATCCCTTCTCGTTAGCGTCCACTCCACACAAGCAATTAGTTCCCACGTTCCAGCCGGAGATACCGAGGAGTGACAGGAAAAGGCAGGCATCCTGGCCCAGTCCCCTGTATCCACCCCTCAGGGCTCTGGGGTACAGGCCAGAGAGGGGGATCAGCAGGGGCTCCCCTGTGGGGAAGGAGGTCACTACCTTGGCAGAGGCTTGCGGGCCGTGATACTGGCGACAATGATGCTCTCGGGACGCGGGGTGGCCACCGCTCTGAAGGTCCCTCGCCAGAACTTCTCAAAAAGCTGCTTCTCGCCTTGCTGAACGCTCGCCATAGCCAACCCGAAGGGGCCGGGCCGCGGGCGCTGTCCGAAGTGCTGAAGCGTGGATTCCAAACAGGGGGGCGCACCCGGCTCCCGGCTCCGTCCGTGTGAAACACCCGGAGGGGTGGGGTGGGAGAGCTCGGGGGTTCGAGGAGGGGGAGGGGGCGCCTCAGCCCGGGCAGGCAGCGGAGAAAGAAGGCTCGTCCGCCGGCTTTTCTTCACCTTCTGAGGTTGGGCTCTGGGCTGCGCTCTGAGCTTGCTGAGGCCGGGCGCCCCAGGAGGGAAAGGGGCGGTGTTGGGGGGTGCTGGCTCTCTCGGCAGTGCCGGGAGAGGAGAGGCGGCGGGGTCGCCCGGGTGTGCGTGCGCGTGTGAGCTCCGGCGCGCCCGGGTTTTGTCTCTCGCACAATGTGACGTTGGAAGAGGAGGCTGGTCGCGCGAGCTGCACTTTCCTCCCCTCCTTCTTCGTCTTTCCTCCTCCCCCCAGCCCTCTCCCCCTCCCCCTCCCGCTCAGCCTCCTGCCGCCATCTGCATAACAAAAGCCCGCAGGTCTTGGGAGGAGAAAGGGCGGGGCGTGCGCCTGTCACCAGGGCCCGCGGCGACAGAGTTGCAGCGCTGAGCCTGGAAGACGCAATCCCGGCACCCCGAACGCGGCTGGAGATTGTGCTTCCCGGCGCTTTCTCTCTTCTTCCCCCGCCCGCCTCCTTCGTGTGCCTTCCGGGCACCTCCCTTCTCAACCCCTTCAGAAAGAAGTCCTGTAGAGGATCTCCTAGTGAGAGGGAGGCAAAAAACTTAACCTACCCTCCCAAACCAATCCGCCCCCCCCCCACGCCCCCAACTTCTGGACTACCTAGACCCGGAAAGGGGGTCCCCTGAGTTGCTGCCAGTGCCCCGGGGACCGCGAGATCAGCACCACCCAGAAAGTGCTGTCTGATGGACAACCCCTCCCCAATTCAGCTTCTCGCCATCTGCCGAGCCGGGCCCCCGCCCGCAGAGGGGCGCAGCGCTACATCTGTCCTTGCGGCGCTGTAAGGGATATGTCTTTTGTGTCTCGCAGCCAGACCCGTCCCGAGGAAGGACTGCAACCCCCGCCCCCACTCCCCCATCCGCCCCCAGCCACTCCTGGGAACTCGGCGGCAGGCACTTTCTTAACACAGCTTGCCTGGGGAAGGGAGTCCCTTTTAGAAAAGAAAGCGTTTATAGGGAGGGCTTTGGGGGGAGCGCAGAATCCGAAGATTATGGGAGGAGTCAACTTTTCACTCCCTCCTCCCCATCCTTTACCCCTTCCTAGTTCAATCCTAATCCCAGGAAGCGGAGGTTTAGAATCATAAATAAACCTCAGACATAGAGCATCAGGGTCAGAATTTCTCGTTTCCTCCCAGGGTTTTCATTAAGAAAGCCAAAAGTTGCTGCACCCCCTCAGCCCATCTCTGCCTCGAGCCCTTTAATCCCAGCAGAGCTGCCCCACCCCTCTGCACCCCCACCAAGGCTGTAAACTCCTGGAAGGAGGCTTCGCTGAGTCTACAAGAGCCCCAGCACCTGGCACCAGGTTCCGGCCAGGAGCAGGAATAAGCCCAAGCTTCTTGCCGATGCTGATGGCAATGGGGGACCAGGCCACCAATGTGAATTTGAGAAATTCTTTGAAAATGAACAGGAGAGGAAGACGGGAGAAGGGAGAAAGAGGAAGCAGAGAGAACAAGATGTGGGGGGTGGGGGTGGGGGAGGAGAAGATGGAAAAAACCCTAGAGTATGGGTCCAGAAGGGTATATATATATTTGGATATGTGCGTATTTGGAATTTCATGGGTGGGTTTATAAGAGGGCCTTAGAGTGCTGCTTTGCTTTGCAGTGACCCCTTCTGGTCAACAGCTAGAGATGCATCTCCTGGCTTGGGTGTGTAGGGCGTCTGGAGGTGGGAGACGACTAGGGAGTGTGGGCATGGAAAGAAGTGGAGGCCAGCTCCCCACACCCCCACCCCGCTTTGGTCAAATACTCCCATTCTCTGACTGCTCTCAAGCCCTATTTTCTACCCTGAAGCTGATGTCATCTTAAATTTTTTTGACAGCTGGCTCCTTAAGTAGGCTGGGGTATTTAAAATCATCCTTGGGACACTTAGGGTCTGAACTGAGTCATCAGTCAGTGGGATCACACTCCACAAGGTCAAACAACCTCTCCAGCTGTTCTTAAATTCTCAGAATGTTGGTAAAACTCCATTCCCATGGTACTGCCTCTTTTGAACCCCACAGCAGCAGGTGAGGTGGGACAGGAATCTGCTCTTACCTAAGTGACTCACCCAAGGACACAAAGGAGGCCTGTTAAAAAAGTTTCTGGTTTTTTTTTTTTGTGTGTGTGTGTGGGGGGTCCTTAGGATAGTAAACATACCCGGGTAGAATGTAAAAGTGAGTGAGTACCAATGAGCCACTGAGGTGATTGAGCATCTAAATGGGGGTCTCAGGTAATGAATCTGCCACTGGAGCCAGACTGCCTGATTCAAGTTTGAGTTCAGTCATTTCCTACTGTGTGATCTCGGAGGAGTGACTACCTGTGCATGCCTCAGTTTCTCCATCCGTAACACAGAGATTCTATAGAGATTAAAGAGCCTATGTTTAAAGGAACTAGCTGTGAGGGTTAAAGAAATTAATGCATGTACAGACTGTAGAATATTTGGATGAACTTGGAGTATTGCTAACCTCTGGCTCAGTTTCCCCATCTGCAAAACGGAGAGCTTAGTGGAAACTTCAAGGAGTTATTGTGAGGGCTGAAGGAAATATTACCTGGAAGGGATTTAGCAACAGTGTCCAATTCATGGTCAGTGTCTATTAAGGAATAGCTATTACGTCGCCATCATCACCTGTCAATTTCTTAAGTCAGACGGTGATCAGTTACATAATCATTCACTGATGCCTAATCTTGTTCAGGCACAGTCCTGGGCATGGAAGTTCCAAAAATGAACAAAACATGGTCCCTTCCCTAAAGGATCTCACAGTCTAATTTATCTTCTGGGTTCCCATAGCCTAATGTTTGTCCTCCTTCCACCCTAACAAAGTTGCTTTAGGTCTGCCTTCCCCAACATGCCCCAAACTCCAGGCCCTTCATCACTTTATCAAAATATAGCCATCTTGTGTCACCTTTTGTCAGGGTATTGCTCTCTATTTTTTTTTCCAGGTGCAAGCCAGTCCCCACCACAAGCCAAATACTAACAATATGCTGGGCAGTGAACACAAATATGTGGCACAATTGCAGCTTCTCCTCTGCACACAGCTGATGGCAGGCATCACTAATCCATTGCAGCACTCTTTCTGCGATGTAGCCTCAGAATCCTTCTCAACACAGTCTTCTAGAGAACCGATTGCTAATTCACTGGGGTTGGCATTTCAGATAAATCAAGTTGTCATCCATGTCTAGAGGGTGCTTCTTTTCCTAATTGCTATTGCTCTTTCATTTTAACAAAGGGAGACCAAAGAGAAGTAACTCTAGGATTTTCAGATTGAGGTACTTTGTGGAGACTGAAGAAATTCTTATACGTCCTTCCTTCAGTGACCCAAAGAAGCAGCACTTCCAACTCAGAGAAATAGCTACTGCTCCTACTGAGGCAGTTCAAATCCCATCTCGATGACCTCACTGTGTTACCTAGTGTAAACCGCTTAATCTCTCTGTGTCCAGGACACCTCTGAGTGCAATGGGACAGATCATTATCCACCAGCACCAAGAGATAAAGGGTACTTGATGGTCTGTACCTATTTCCAAAAGTCCAGTGAACAGTGTAAGATTCAAGTAATTATTGAGATAATGGAATATGATAATAAGACCCATTCATCTGTCTTTGTGCCTTTAAATAGGATGGTGTTAAGCAATTCAAATTAGAAGATTTTGTATCTCTTTACATAGATAGGGATAAAAATAATAATTGCACTATTCGGGATTTATCAATTCTCACTTCTTGGAAGTTCTACCTTGTGAATAATCTAAATCCCCTTTCTGCCATTTATTGTCCATTTATTGATGCGCACTGCTTCAAATGCCCCCTGCACTAACATGGACAATACATGTCCTTGTGGAGTGACACTATAAGAATCCTCCATTCCTTGTTGCATGACAGTATAAGACAATTGCATTCCTTGCTGTCTCAGATATTAATAATAATTGGACTTATCAAGTACATGTTGGTCTGTTCTATGTTTTAGTCACCACGTATGCTAAACCCTTAATAACATCATTTCATTTAATCCTTGTCATAACTCTATGAGAAAGGAACTTTATTGTCTGAAATCTGCTGATTGCAAAACGGAGGCTCAGTGGGGTAAAGCCACTTGCCCAGAGTTGCACAGCTCACAAGTGGCGAAGTCTGGATTCAAATCCAGATCTGCCTTACTCTAAAGTTCATGTGCTTACCTCTAGGCTACACTGACTTCCAGCAACAGAATAAGGAAAGTTTAACATTGGGTGAGGGTGTACGTGCATCCAACCTCTATAAGTTGTGTCCCTATTAGAACTGTCTGTTAAACAGTCTGCATATCTACAAATGATGCTACTTTTATAGTCTGCCACCTCTTCCTGCAAAAGTAGCAAAAACTACTTGCCTCACGGTGTGTAGTACAGGAAATCTGGTATTTTGCATGTAGTTGGCAGGACAGGATATAAATCTCCAAGGCTATCATTTTAATTAATTTATTTAGTATGCTGTATGGCGGGGTCACATTTCATTCTTTTTTCCATGTGATTATCCCGTTATCGCAGCACCATTTGTTGAATTTTGGGAGGAAGGTGCACAGGCTGGGAAGTGAACCCGGGTCTCCCACATGGTAGGTGAGAATTCTGTCACTGAACTATCCTTGCACCATCCCTCCCCCATCTTTATTTTATTGTAGGATACAAAGCTGAAGAAGGTCCAGGGCTGGGCAGGAAACTGCCCCAAACCAAGTTTTGAATAAAGGGATCATCCCTCCACAGAATGACTGCATCAGCCTCCCAACTTGTCTTCCTGCTACTAACATTTGACTTCTGCCCAGTCTTTCTCCAGACTCCCTCTTGGATATTTTCTCCCAAACTGTGGGACTGCTAATATTATTCTGCTGGAAACCCTCTGCTAACTCCCCAAAACTGTTAAGAAAAGCATCAAAATTCCTTATGTCACCTGCAAAGCTCTCATGATCTGGCTCCTGTCTTCTCTGGCCCCTCTGTCTCTGTCCTTGAACTTCACCCTCCGGACATTCCAAATTGCTCATAATTCACCCTCCAGGTATCCCCATGCTGTTCCATAACTTTCTGAATCATTGAAAACTGCCACTGCTGACTTCCCTGTCCATCTTAAAAACTCCTATTCATCCCTCAAAACTCCATAATGACATCAGTAGTACCTTAGAAGAATGCTAGAAAACCAACTCATTATTTCAGAGGTTCACAGAAGTTTAGACACTTGCCCTGTCCACCTTATTCCTTCCCTCCCCATAGGTAATTAAAAATATATATGGTTTAACCTTTTATTTTAAAAATATTTCTCATTTTGAGTTATTCCATTTTTAAAAAGTATACATAGTAACAGCCCAGTACACAATGATGCTACATTGTATTGCCTCTCTGTGTGTAACAGCCTGAGACTGCATTTTCCAAGGGTAGTAAGGGGCAGAGCTGGTATTTGATTACACAGCTTTCCTGTGCAGACGTGTGTAACAGCTGCTTTATGTATAAGCAACATACTTTTGGCATATGCATGCTATAGGCATCTCATCTACTGTACTAAGTTTAAATGTGGATGTACAAATCCATGTTCCTATGAACAGGAAGGTGGAAAGGGAACTTGCCTAAGAGAATCTAGTTTTGCATCTGAAAGCATCCTTCCACCTTATTTCCTCGTGTGTGTGTGCAGGAGTGTGCGATGTGTGAGTGTGCAGATATATTATATATTGCCTCAAGTGCCTTTTGCTTTTAGAGACAGGCTGCAGCTTCTGAGTGTGGCTCACTTTTTCTTGTGTGCTGCTTCTTTTCTATTGACCGGAACACAGAATTCTCTCCTGGAATGCTTTGAAGCAGAAGACAACGGCAACTGACCTTTGGTTTGAGAAAAAAAGCAAGAGGACAACAAAGAGAAAAACCAAGGCTGTTCATACACCCTTGAAGAAGGCAGAACGGGAGGCAGGAGAGCTGGGAGAAAACCTCAGGCATCTTCCACAGCCAGAGGCACTGGGGAAAGCTCTCTGCAGCAGCACTCTCCCTTCCCTGCCCCTGGAATGGAATGTTGCAGAAATAATTACCAAACAAATCGATAGCTGGTGTTGTGATGTGACCACAGTAGTAGTTAATGCATCATTTTCCTCCTGGAAACTTAGTTTGCCTTACAAAGTAAGTGAGATTCTATGCCAGCTACTGACAACCCATAAGCCCAAAATAACTTCTGGAGCATTTAATCTTCCCTTTCTGTATAAGCGCTTTGTACACATTTTCACATTCAATTCTCGCAGTGGCTCTTTGAAGCAAGCTCTGTAAGAAGTGAAGGGACTTGTCTGAGGTCATACAGCCAGTATGTCTAGGACAAATCTTTTTTGGGGGCATGGTGCTTAAAATAAATGTCAGAGAATTCTGTTACTAGAAAAGTGATAAATACTATTTTTTAAAAATCCCTCTCAACCAGACTTAATAGAAAATTCCCTAGGCTTATTATTCAGGAATTTGAGCAACAAACTCATGACTCTCAGCCCCATCTACTTCAAGGAGGACTTCAGATGAGGCTGGGCCATGCACGGAGGGCTTACATGCCCCCACATTACTGGTTTCCACTGAATTCGGGCAACTCTCATGCCTATCTCTGGGCCTCCGTTTCCCCATCTATGAAATAAGGTGTTAACATTCTCGGAGGTTTCATTCCAGTTGCCCACAGGCTGAATCTGGCCTAAGATGTGCTTTGCTTAATGTCCACATTGTATTTAGAAACAGAGAACTTGAATGAGGAGGTCAGGCAAAGGTTCCCGTTTTGCCGCAGACCCTACCGCTCCAAATTGCATCTCATCTGCCTCCCTCGTGCATGCACATTTCCTCCTGGGACCTTGTTAGCATTTGTGCTCGCAACTCCTGAGCTGGAGAATCTCCAAGGGTCCTCCCATGGGTGACATGGTACAGTTTCTCTATTTGTCTTTCCTTAGAACATTCATAAAAATAATTTTAATAACAGCAGAAATACAAGCATGTGTCAACCGAGACTTACCTTGCATTTGGGCTAAGCATTTTACATGCACCATCTCGTTCCATCCTCATAACACTGAAGGAGACAGGCACTATTGTGAGTCTTCTCTTGTATATGAGGCAGCTGAGGCCCAGAAAGATGAAGCATCTTGCCCAAGATCACACAGGCATTAAAGTGGAGAAGCTGGCATTCAGATACAGATCTCTCTTAGCCCAAGACTCACACTCTTAACCAGGAATCTATTAAAGAGTCTTAGCTTGTATGGCATGGAGCTGACCAATCAGACAGATGTTGGGCATGGGTCAGCAGAGGTCCCAGAGAAATGATCGTGGTGGTCAGGTCAGCGCAGACAGTGGGCACTGGAGGGCGATCAGAGAAGCAGCGATGCACTGAGTGGAATGGAAGCATTTCAGTACTAAATGTCTAGTGTGGCTGTAACCTTGACTCTGGCTGAGCAGCTAGCCTGCTCTTAACAGTCCCCTTACCTGCGTCATGCTGGGTCAGAGGCACTTGAACCACCTTTACAACCTGTGATTGAGCAAACACAAAGAACAGGGTGCTGACTGCATGGCAGCAATTGCAGGAGATTCTATTGGTGGGCTAGATGTCCTAAGAGATGAGGAAGGGGAGACTCAGATATAAGAGCCAGATTCCCTGCTTTCAGAAACTTAAAATAAGGAAGGGACCATGGAATGAACCTGGAAAGACAGAAGTTCATCACCTCCTAACTCTGGGGATTTTCATAGGGGCTGAATGAAGCCAGAGTTCATATTAAGTGGACCTGTTAATATCACTCTGGTCTCAAACCACAGGGAGTGTGGCCGACTCCTGGAAAGTAATTCCAATTATGTGCCCTTTCTAATTATCTGAATACATTCACAGAATTGATTGGGCACAGACTGTGTGCCTGGGATTGTATCAAGTGCTGAGGTTTCAACAAGTAAGTGAGGAAACAGCCCTGCCTTTGACCAGCTCACAATTCAGTAGGGAAACAGACAAGTACGCTGGCAACCACTCGGTGATGTGACCAATGATATAACAGCAGAAGGCTGAGGATGCACATAGAAGGAGTACTTTACCCTGTGTGGGGGCAATCAGGGAAAATCAGACCCAAAGTATGAACACTGCAGGAGAGCTCCTTACATGTATAAAACTCACAGGTAGGGCAGAGCCCACCCTGCTTCGAGTGCAGCAGTGCTTCTCAAAGCCTGGTCTCCAGACCAGAAGCATCAGCATCTTCTGGGAACTTGCTAAAAATGCAAATTCCCAGGCTCCACTCTCAACTTCATCAACTGGACACGCAGGAGATGGGACTCTGCAATCCACATTTTTAACAAGACTTCCAGGGGATTCTGATTCCTGTTTAAGTTTGAGAAACAGGAGAGTCCAGAATTTGCTGGTTGAGTGGTAGGAACTATGGCTGGAGGGAAAGGTGGGAGCCCGGCCATAATCAGCCTTCTGTGGTCAGAAGTTTTATCCTTAGGGTAATGAGGAGCCTTCGAGGAAGTTTACGAACAGTGACAAGACACTTGCATTTTATCTTCATAAATGTTAATCAAAATCGCTGAGCTGATTCCACTTCTAAGCCTTTGCATGGAACATTCTGGTCCCACATTTTACAACTGCTAGCTCCTTCTCCTTATTCAGATCTCAGTTCAAATGCTTCTTCCTCTGACCACAGCCCAAAGAGGGAGTCTTCCGATTCCCATCCGCCATCACCTGGTGTTACATTCTCAGAGCCCCATCTCCCCCACCCGCCCGCCCGCATTGGGTTCCTACCTTGCTCATCCCTGCACACCGCCGGTGCCCAGCGCACTCCCCAGGGCTTTCAACAACTAAAGGCAGTAAATGAAAGAAGGGTGAAGCCCGTGATAACTCCTATGATGAAATACCCGTAATGGCCATCAAAATATCTAGATACTGTGGGAGCTGAAAGGACTTCTCCACCAGGTGACTATCTGGGATGGCTTCTGGAAAGACGCAGGCTGTGAGTTTTCCTCTGGACGATAAGGAGAGGTGAAGAGGAGAGGGGAGGAAGCATTTCAGAGGGCAGATCCAGGACAAGCCAAGAAGCCAAAACAGGTAAGTTGAAGGCAGGGAGCCAAGCAGATTAATTGTGTTAGGACAAACCAGAGAAGGGGAAGAAAGAAGAAGGGGTGTGGGGAGCAGGACAGCAGGGATGAGGGAGAAGGAAGGGGATCCCCATGAAATTAGAGACCCTTCTCAGTCACCCCTCAAGGCATCATTGAGCCATCTGTCCATCTATCCATCTATCCTACTCACTTAGGAGACTGACCTCTTTCAAAGTTAGAAATGAGTGTCCCTAGACACTGGGTTTTCACAAACAAGTGAAACGTTTAAAATTAAAATAAACAGAATAAATAGAAGCTGTCAGTTTGCCACATGCAGACTTCTTTTTACAAAAAGAATCACCTATCATAAATTATCATCATTTCACAAAAGGAAGCACATTTCAAATCCCAAATGTAGGAAAGGTATTGTTCTAGTTTGCTAGCTGCTGGAATGCAATATACCAGAAACGGAATGGCTTTTAACAAGGGGAATTTAATAAGTTGCAAGTTTACAGTTCTAAGGCCTAGAAAATGTCCCGATTAAATCAAGTCTAAAGAAATGTCCAATCAAAGGCATCTAGGGAAAGATACCTTGGTTCAAGAAGGCCGATGAAGTTCAGAGTTTCTCTCTCAAGTGAGAAGGCACGTGGCAAACACAGTCAGGGCTTCTCTCTCAGCTGGAAGGGCACATGGCGAACACGGCGTCATCTGCTAGATTTCTCTCCTGGCTTCCTGTTTCATGAAGCTCCCCGGGAGGCATCTTCCTTCTTCATCTCCAAAGATCGCTGGCTGAAGGACTCTCTGCTTCACAGTGTCACTCTCTCTGAATCTCTCATTCTCCAAAATATTTCCTCTTTTATAGGACTCCAATAAACCAATCAAGACCCACTCAAATGGGTGGAGACATGTCATCCCCTAATCCAGTTTAACAACCATTCTTAACTAAATCACATCAACCAGGGAGATGATCTCATTACAGGTTCAAATATACAGTATTGAATAGGGATTATTCTACCTTTAAGAAATGAGACTTATATTAAAACATGGCTTTTCTTAGGGGGCATACTTCCTTTCAAACCAGCACAGGTATTATCTCAGAATAAAGAATTTACTCTTGAATTACCAAAATTTCACTTGCTAAAAAACTCAGCATTGTCCATATTGCTTTTTCTTTTCTTACTGCAGAAAAATACCCCATGTGAGACCAGGAATAAGCATTTTGATAAACTGCCCTGGACTGGCCTATGCAGCCAGTCCCCAAAGGAGGCTGAAGTTGGGGATTAAGTGACTTTATTTGAAATAAATAGCAAAGCCAGTGTTTTTCTTCCAGCCTGGAGGAACGTCAAAGTTAAATTTACAGACACACTAACCTTATGGAGCTATCTGGACAATCCTTCATTTTACACGGCAAGGAACTGAAGCCCAGAGAAGGCTGAGCATCCACTTAAGGTCACACAGCACTGAGGAGGCAGGGGAGTTATAACTTGATTCCCTGACTTTTCTATCAGCTCCAGACACTGGTTGTTGACAAAGGGAGGGGAGAAAATGGAGGCATCTGATTAAGGAGAGATAACAGCTGCGCCTTTCCTGGGCTGAAAAGTCCATTCTTGGGCAGTCACTTTTTCTAATACTGAGCCATGGGGACACAGAGTCAAGTGTTGATGATTGTAAGTCGAAGAGACTGGAGGAGGAGAATAATGTGGAGAAGGGGAGGCATGGATGAAAAGGAATTAAACCAAAATAGTTTTGCTTAAGTGTTCTGGAGAAGGCAGAAGTTAGGAACCAAAGAAAATTAAGCCTCGTCTCAGAATTCTGGGCCAGTCCTGTAAAAGACCAGCTTCATCCTAAATAAATTAAAAGCTAAGTTTGGAGGAACAAGATACCCATCCGGGAGACAAACGTGTGCATTAGTACAGCACAGGAGGTAGAAGGGCTCACCTTGCTAGGAGAGAGTGTGGGCTCAGGATGGAGGCTGCAGACCTGGGTGTGAATTCCTGGCTCTTCCACTTACAAAACTTTGAGACTTCTGATAAGTGACTCTCGGAGTCTCAGTTTACACATATGTAAAATGGGGCAATAATAGCACCTACTTCATAGGGGAAAGATGTGCTGATGGCAGTGATGAGGAGCAGGAGGATGAATCACTTAATCCCCACAATTCTCAAACCTGACTACACATTAGAATCATCTGGGCCCTTCTTAAAATTACTGCTGCTTAGGCTCTGAGTTGGATTCAACTGCTCTGAGATGGTGCCCAGTCTTTCTTTCTTTCTTTCTGTTTTTTTTAGCTCCCCAGGTGGTTCCAATGTACAAGACTGAGAAGCAGTGTTCTCCAGGGCTTCTCAAGAGTCCTGTTAAAATGCAGTCTAAAGTGGGACCAGAGATTCTATACTTCTTTCTTGCTCCCACTTCTTACAAGGGACCACTGATGCTAGTCTCCAGACCACAGTTTTGAGTAAGAAGGTTTTAAAAAGTCTAGCTGAGGGCCTGGTCTTACCCAGATTAAGTGCTTGATGAATGCCAGCTAAGAAGTAAGAAGAGATATTCAGTGGGTGCTGGGGTTAAGGGGGAGTGACCTAATAGTAAGAGGTAGTCCACAAAGCCTCCCAGAAAAGCTAAAGGGCCTGCTGCTTCAGTGTGGGATTTAGTTCAAGTGAATCTCTGTAAGGTAGCTCCTCTTGGCCAGTAAGCTGCGTATCAGAGCTCTGATTGTACCCATAATGGTGAACTAGAGTCCCTTGCTGGGAAGTCAGCTGGAGTCCCAAGTTCCTGCATGGGCCTTGGGCCACAAAGGAATCAAAATTGCAAAGCTAGGAAGTGAGCGCTTGGAGCTAACGTTGGGGCACTCCATTAGTCAATCTAATCAGGAAATCTTTACTGAGAATCTACCAGAGCGCAGTGCTGTCGGCACTGGGAGTCCAGGAAGAACCACCACTTCTGCCCTCAAGGAACTCCCAGTTCTGTGGGGAGAGGAAACACAATTAAACAGGCAGAATCCAGAATTCAGAATGCCCAGTGCTCTCATGGGGGAAGCTTTTGAGGGAGGGGAGGATTTCTTTAATCCTGTTTGAGAGGTTACTGGAAGAATCCTACAGGAGGCGATGGTGGAGCTTTCCTGAAGGGTAAATAAGAATTCTCCAGGAGACGGGTGGGAGCAGAGAGTCCCAGGTAGAGGAGACAGCATAGAGGCAAAGGCAGGGATTCGGGAGAGAACATGGCCTGTTTCTAGAAGCAGCCCAGTTCATGGGGCAGGAATGCAGCCAGAGAAGACTCTGGAGCTGTAGAAGAGGCTTGAATGTCAAACTCCAGCATTTATGCTTCTCTCTGAAGCCAGCAATCAATGGGTTTCAAAAGCCAATAAACCCCCTTAAATCCAGGTTGTTTTTATGTCCACTACCCTGGATTAAACTATCAGGTTTCTATTAGATTCTCAAAGGGATTTCAGATCCCCAAGTAGGTAAGAATCCCTGGGAGAGAGGATTTGGATTTGAGCCACTCAGTAGTTAAGGGCTCACTCTGTGCAAGCAAGGGATGCCATGAACACCAGGGTAGAGGGTCTGGCCCTGGAAGGAGGAACACAGCACAATGTGTTCCTCCTTCCTTCTTGGAAGTGTCAGTTCTCTCTGCCTGGGACACTCTTTCTCACCCCAAGTGCCATCCACATCACACCTAGAGAATTCTTACTCATCCTTCAGATCTCAGCTCAAAACATCCCTCCCAGTGAGAAGATTTGCCTGACTTCCCCTATGAAGTCATCCTCCCTCCCATTACACGGCCTACAGCATCTTTAATACAATTGCCACACTTTGCAATTACATAATGAATGATGTAATGCATCACTCGGGTCTACCTTCTCCCCTCCCATCTGCTGGAACAAGTACTCCTGGTGGGAAGATTTTACCTGGCTTCCACAGAGCTATCATCCCAGCACCCTGCAGAGGACCAGGCGCAGGAGGGATTCAAAGGGATTTAACAAATACTACTGAGTGAATGCATGAATATTTGAATGAATGGATGAAGGAGTAGATTCACACAGTGGATCATTAGCACTTGGATTCTCCCACTTTAATTGAGGTCCACCACTCAAAGTGGCAGACTGATACGTCGCTGTCCATGGCATTGTGGAAAAGAGCTGCAGTAGGGAAATGACTATACCAGGCAGGGTTCAGAAACCTGCTCCAACAGCTACATATGGATGTTTCTAATCATATAGCGAGTACAGACAGCCCATGTGCTAATCCCAGGGTCTTTTCCAAGGTTTGCAGTAAATGCCATCATTGACCAGCAACAGCATTTCCCAGTGAGCACACGGCCTGATTTAAATTATTATTCTGAACTGTTAGGAAGGTGGGAAGACTTCCATTTGTTCTACATCATCCCGTACAAAGAGAAGAGGAGAAAAAATACCTACCTTCCAATAGCAGCTTTGGGTTTAATATTATTAGAGAAAGGATGAGTAGTTCTGAAAGCAAAGAGTGCAACCAGGGTGAGTCAACAGAGGCTTTCAGGGGGTGTGAAATGAACAACCTCAGCTTGCCTGTTCTAACTACCCACCCACTACCATGACTCCCCAAAGCCTTCTTCTTATCTCCTTTAGTCTGAACTTTCTGAGCTTCCCTTTCCTTATCAGTAAAGTGGAGAATAGTATTTATCGCATAGAATTTGGGGGAGGATTATCTGAAGCAGTGCATGTAAAGCATCTGTCTTTATAGTTTCCTTTCCCATACACTGGCCCACACTTCCAAGGGACCATTAGATTAACATAACTGTTGGACTCCAAATCCCAGACCCCCCCCCCCCCAATTCAGAGGGTAGAAATGTGAAGCTCTGGGTCAGAGAGTGCAGAAAATGGGTAGAACACAGAGCTGCAATATGGCTTCAGTAGCCACAATGGTTTGACTGGGGGTCTTTAAGCAATGGGGAACTTTCCATGTCTTTTCCATGCCATAAGCATCTTCCCTTTAAACTTTCACTTAAAAAAAAAATGATGGAATTGGAGAGAAGAAGGAAGGGAAACTGCTCTTCTTATTTCTTCAAAAGCAGCCCAAATTTGATCCCTTTAGTGAATGGCTCAAGATAAAAACTCCACTTCAGTCTGCTTTCTGTGATTAAACAACTCTCTTGCTTGTCAAATAGCAGGGAGAGGAGAAGAAAAGGAAGCTCTTGTTGTTATTAAGTGCTCCCAAAGCATTCTTCCTTCTAGCTCCCAATGGGTTGGGTACAGTCAAGGCAGACAAAGGAATTCTCAAGACAGGAGGCAAAAGCTGGGGTTCCTCTGCCTGGAAGAGGTGACAAATTTGTGCGTGGGGTTGGGGGCCTATAAAGCCCCCAAAAGGTTCTGGAATCCTCAAATGGGGAGGGTCTCGTAACCCCCCAGCCCCTTTTAGGAACAGTGTAGGATTTGGACCCAGCTTCGGTGGGAGGGGGTCTGTTCCATGACATTATCTAAACAAGAAGTCATGTTCTTGAGCGAAACAAAGAGACTGCTCAGAAAGGGTTTGGTTGTTGGGTGGGGGGTTGGGCTAACAAATCCATTCTGCTTGACGGAAATTCAATTTCAGGCTAGTAATGTGGGCCCTTGGGTTTTCATGGGAGGCAAGAGCTTTTTACTCAAATCACTCTTAGCCTTGAACGTTCTGGTTGGAATTTACGTATGAATGTGTTGACCTGCAAAAAGGTGAACAGATGCAGCAAACAAAAATATACAACACCTAGTTAAATTTGAATTTCAGATAAACAAAGAATATATATATTTTTAGTACCAGTATGTCCCAAGCAACATTTAGGACCTACTGATACTAAATAAGTATTTATTCCCTCTGCCTGGAATTCCACACCCCACCCACCCACGCAGTTAATCCTCACCTGTGAAACATTTCTCAAAATCATTCTGACTACCCAGGTTGTTTTGTCTGAACTCCCGGAAAAGCCCTTTCCACTGTGAGGTATTGCAGTGGCATCAGTATCATCGTTCACAAATGTTTCCCCAATTTGAGGTCAGATAAGAAGTTTTCTTCATCTCCACAGGTCCAGCATTTGGGATAAGACTTGACATTTCCTAAATTAAATCTTAGCAAGTCATTAACAGTTTAGTATAAATTATCTTTGGCTGCAATTTCCAAACAGTAATCTGTGGCACCGAAAATGAGGTCTGTATATGGGAATTTCTTATAAAGCTCAAATTATTCTATTTAAAGGATTGTCTTTTTTTTTTTTCTGGGATACTATCCTTTCTTCTTTGGAGTAGAAATGAGAGTCTTCTATGGAATAATTTTTAAAAGGTATCTGTCTGGCAATATAGAGAACTGCCAACCCCCATGTATGGATATATATCACCATGGGAATCTCAACAAAGGAAACACATTAGCCCTTGACATAAAAAATGTCTGAGAATGACGGCTTTCAAAAAAAAAAGCAGGGGCGGGCCATAGTGCCATAGTGGCTCAGCAGGCAGAGTTCTTACCTGCCATGCCGGAGACCCGAGTTCGATTCCTGGTACCTGCCATGCCCAAACAAACAAACAAACAAAAAAAAAAACAGCAGAATCAGAGGGTATGTAACTGAGGATGGGTAAGTTTTGACAGGAGGAAGTGAAGAGAACTGCAGCATGAGACACTGCCAGTAATAAAAGTGCTTGAAGGAGTTTGAGGGAGGGTTATGGGCTCAATTTTGCCACTGTTCCCCCAAGAAAGATATGCTGAAGTCTGAAACCCCAGGACCTGTATCTGTGACCTTATTTAGACAGAAGGTCTTTGCTGATATAATCAGGTTAAGAGGCGGTGATAGTGGGTTAGAGTGGGCTCTAAATTCAGTGACTGGTGTCTTTGCGAAAAGAGCAAGACAGACACAGGGAAATGAAGGTCATGTGAAGATGGAGACAGATTGCAGGGATGTCTCTACAAGCCAAGGAATACCAGGCATCCCTGGCAAACTACAGAAGCTCGAACAGGCAAGGAAACACGTTCCCCTACAGGTTTCCGAGGGAGCACAGCTCTGCCAATACCTTGATTTTGAACTACTAGCTGCCAAAACTATGAGACAATAACTATTCTGGGGTTTTAAGCCACCTACTTTGTTATGGCAGCCCAAGGAAACTAAGACAGGGAGAAAATGAAAACTTTAACAAACATGTCTTACTTCCCAACTTACCTAGGACACAACCCCACCACCTCAGAGTTCAAGAGCTTAATTCACTTGAGTCATGAGGCCCAATGGCCCTGTCCCTCCCCCGCTGCTCAGGTCAACAACCTCCTTTCAAAGAAGAACAATAAGATACAAGGGGGTTGCCCATCCCATTGACCTCCAAGGACCCTCCTGTCTTTAGAATCCAAGACAGTCCCTCCCTCTCAACATGAACTGCTGTACCCGTGCCCTTAGCAAATTCTGGGAACTTGCCCTTGCCTTGGCCTCAGAATTACATTTCTGTAGAGACAGTTCCTTAAACCTCCCCAGCTCCATTGACCATGATTCTAGGCATTGTTGGGTCATTCCTCAGCCCTTCCTCCCTCTGTGCCTCCTCTTTTTGTCCTGTCCTGGATGGCCACATCTGTCATTTTTAACTCCCCATTGCTCATCTGTCACAGTCCACAGCCAGGAAGGGACAAGTGAAAGGGCTGGAATGAATACGTAGCCACCAAGAGAATTTTGATATTTAAGAAATTCTCCATCTCTAGGGATATCACGTCCCCCACCCCAAACTCAGAAAAAATAAGAATAGCAAAAATAACAGCAACTACATATTGAACTACTAAACGACAGCTTGCCATTTGACAAGATTTATGCTAAGCACTTCACATGCATTGTTTCTTTTAATTTTCACAACAAATCCATGGGGGGAGTGACTTCTATTTTACTAATAAGGAAACTGAGGCTCAAAAAAGTTAAATCACATGTGCAAGGAGTTTTATCAGCCAGTAAGGCAGAGCTGGGGATCAGAGAGCCAGTTTTCCTGATTCCAGATTTCTGTACTTAACTGGAATGGTTGATTTTATGTGTCAACTTGGCTAGGTTATAGTGTCCGGCTGTTTGGACAAACAGTAGTTTAGCTGTTGCTGTGGAGGTCATTTATAGATCAGATTAGCACCTGCAATCATCTGACTTGACATAAAGGAGATTAGTCTCAATAATGTGGTTAAGTGGAGGGTCCAACCCATCAGTTGATGGTCTTACGAGTGAGAACTGAGGGTTCCAGGGATCTGAAGGAATTCCACCCCAAGACGACCATCTCCACTCCTTTCCAAGTTACCAATCTAAGGAACTCAGACTCAAAATTTCAACAACATTTTTACCAGTATTTCCAGCCTCTGGCCTGCCCTATGGAATTCCAACTTGCCAGTTACCATCATCATGTGAGTCAACTCCTTATAATGAATCTCTTTATATACATATAGCCGGTTGATTCTGCTTCCCTACAGAACCCTTCCTGACACATTGACACTGTTCAATACCACCCCCGCTCAAGCACCTTGGAAAGCTCCTCACTGCCCACAGCATGGAGCTTAAACTTTTCCTGCGGGCTCTCAAGATACTTAGAGGCCTGACTCCATCTGCCAACACCACCTGGCCTCTCACTGATGCCCTCCTGGAATCCTCCAGGGCACGAGGTTGGAGTCTCTGTTCCTCAAGAAGTCCCACCTCCAAACCTTTCCCCACACTTCTAGCATGCAGTTTTCTAGCATCCAAATTCGACCCATATTGCAAGCCTTAGTTCAAGTCTTCCCTTTCTCAGCATGCCTGGTCCAATGAGTTCGCCTTCACCTCAATCGCATAACACTTGGGCTATGAATGAATCACCTAATTCCTCCCCCAGATGACCCTGATTTGTTATGCAATCATACCAAATGTGGGTGTTTCATCTCCCAGTCTTCATAGACACCCACGGGGAGGAGCTGTGATGTCATGGTGCATGTGTCTCTCGAATCATCTTGTTGGTGACAGCCCATCATTGTTTGCCAGATGACCCCTTCTAACCCTCTTCCATTCTCTCCTTTCTTCTTACTTCTCCTTCCCCATTTCTTCCTCATCCTCTCCCTTTAGTATTTCCTTCCCTTCCCTTTCTCCACCCTGCACTCCTCTGCATTTTTAAGTGTGGCAGACAGCTTCTGGCTGGCTCCCAATGACCCTGGCCTCTGGATATTCACAGCCTTGGGTCATCCCCTCCCTTTGAATGTGAGCTCGACCCACTGACCTGCATATAATGAACAGAATGCAGCAAAGGTAACAGCATGTCGCTTTCAAGATGACACGAGGCTATGATTCCTTCCTGCTAGTACTCTTTTGCTGGAACTCTTTCTTGGGCTCTCTTGTTTACTCTAATGAAGCCTACTTTGGGGTTGCTAAATACTCTCTGGAGAGGCCCACATGGCAAAGAACCAAGGAAGGTCTCTGGCCAACAGTTAATGAAAAGCTGAGGCCTCAGTCCAACAACCCACCAGGAATCAAATCCTGCCAGCAGCCATGAGTGAGCTTGGAGGAGGATCCTGCCCAGTTGAGCCCTGAGATGACGGCAGCCCTCCCTGGCCCTGGCCAATATCTTAGTTGCAGCCTGTGAGTGACCCAGAGTCCAATAACCCAGCTATGTCATGCTTAGATACTGTGAGATAATAAATGTGTTCTGTTGAACGTGACTAAGTTTGGGAGTAATTTATTACACAGCAAATACATTCAGTATTCATTTACTCAAACATTTGTTGGACTCTTACTATGTGCTACTGAGGGGAATGAGGGGAAACTTTGATGAATCAGACATGTTTCTCTAGTTTTGAGAAGCTCTAGTCTATCTGGGAGTTGAGAAGAGAGGCAGGTTATCAGATCATTGCAACACAAGAGCTCTAATGAGGAAAGGATGAGGTAGAGCTATGCAGACAGCTGCTCATTCTACTTGGGAGAACAGAAAATGGCTCCAAAAAAGGGGTGACTTCTGGAGCTACATCTCAGAGAACAAGGGGGTGAGAGGGTAGGGGAAAGGAATTCAAGGCAAGGGACACCATGGGTAAAGACAAGATGGCATGAAAAAGCTCATTGCAACTGGGCAAACCACAAAAAGTTCAGCCTCTCCTATAACAAAAACATAACAGGCATTTACACAATGTTTACTTAGCTAAGTGTTTAACAGTCAGCCCAGGGCCACAGGGAAAATAATGGCTGAGCTTGGATTTGAAAACTGACCAGCCTGAATCTAGAGCAGCTCTGTCAACTGTCCACAGCCTGTGTCACGTCTGTAACGTGCATATCTGAGAGGGAGGGGCACAGGTCTGCATTCCAATCCTCTGAACTTCAGTTTCCACATCAGTAAATTGCAGACAATCAAAGCACCTTTCTCATAGGACCGATGTGACAATCTAGGAAAGGCAGAATCAGCCCTCCAATAGAGTCACACCCCCCCCCGCCCCCCGCCCCGTAGGTCTGTCCATGTAAAGATCTAGTAATGAAGACGTTGAAAAGGAGAGATTGGGCAGCCTTGTCAATTTTCCTCAAGACTTTGTAATTCAGTTTCCCACATATCTTTAAAACCACTTCCCCATTTCCTTGAAAAAACCTGATGTCAGCGGTATGGGGAGGGGAACACTTATTCCACGCTCCTCACGTTCCCCTATAAGGGGACCTCCAGTAGAGTGACACTTCTGGACTCTTGCCCCACCTAATTGGTGCACTGGGACAGGGAACAGGGCAGGCTCAGCTCAGATCCACACCCACACCCCGCTTGGGATGTGCTTGCCTGAAGAGAACGTATATCCTGGGCTCCGCAAAAGCATTTCTTAGCAGAATGCATGTTGTGTTTTTGTCCTATAGCTTTGCCTGAAATTGGGGTGGGGGTGGGGGTGAGTTCAATTCTAAAGGATGTCAGGAAAAAGAGCTTTTTTAATAGTGATAAAGCTGACACTTTGATTTCCATCTGACGGAGTCTTCCGTGTCTCTTGCAATTAGTCTTGTACCACCGGAAAATGTTCACTCCTCTGTTCTTACTTTGCTCATTTCAATTCTTCATAAGTCTCTATGTCACGATTCTAGATGGGCACCCCCAACAAACTTTCTGCAAAGATAGCTCTTCCTTTGGCTTCCTTCTCCCCTGACATTCCGGCTCCCCACCCACCCAGGTCCTGAATCAGGGAGCCGTTTGGCAGATTCCATGCCTAACCCTCTGCCAACCCTGCAGACACCCCAGCTCATCTAAGTCCTTCTAATTACTGCTGGGCCATTGCAACAACCATTCTTGCAATTTCTTCCTGTCTGGTAACTGTTTCAACTTCTCCACTTTGTCTTTCTCACTGGAATCTTTACAAAAAGAAACAAGCTGGGTAACTCTGGCATTTTTGCATCATCATTAATTTCAAGCTTGTCTACTTTTATCAGCTGTCCTACATTCATACCAAGAACTCTTCCCAACTTGACGCATTTGAAAATACCTATTTAATTTTTTTTCTCATCACTGAGCTAGAGACTAACTTGGACTAACTTACTCCAATAATGTCCTTGCAGGAGCAGGCAGGACACACGGCAGTAGTGTGGGGGTTCCCAGGTGTGGGAAGCTGGCACTGTAAGCCCACATAACATCTCTTCCAAGGGCTAGCTGCTCCTCTGTCTGCTCCGGAGTACCTTCCAGGAATTACTTCTCTGAACTAATCAGAGGCAGACAAAAGTCTCTGGAAGGACACAGCTAACGTGCATATTTACTGAGAGAGGAAGGTGGGGGGTTCAGCTAGCGTTTTCCCCTAAGCACTTACAAAATGATTTTCTGTTTTCTCTTCCAAGGGCTAGCTGCTCCTCTGTCTGCTCCGGAGTACCTTCCAGGAATTACTTCTCTGAACTAATCAGAGGCAGACAAAAGTCTCTGGAAGGACACAGCTAACGTGCATATTTACTGAGAGAGGAAGGTGGGGGGTTCAGCTAGCGTTTTCCCCTAAGCACTTACAAAATGATTTTCTGTTTTCCTCCTTGCCCCCAGCAGAGGAGTGCTCCCTCAGAGAACAGGGCTCAGAAGGGTGTATTAGGGAGGGAGGGAGGAGCAGAGAAAAGGGCAGAGTCTAGAGTCTGGTTCTCAACAGCTCTGTTGAGTAGAATGTTCTGCAATGATGGAAATGTTCTAGAATCTACACCGTCTGATACAGTAACCACAATGACATGTGGCTGTTGAGCACTTGAAATATAACTAGCGTGACTGAAGAACTGAACTTAGAATTTTATTTAATTTTAATTAAGTTTACTACAGATAACTTACACGTGACTACGTGTGTATTGGACAGTGCGGTTCTAAAGGATGTTATTGGGGGGGGGGTATCTGAACCTCTCCCCTTTATATTAGTCATGGTTCTTTGTGAGCCATGGGATAACACAAAGGGAGACAAGGAGCCATCCGATGCAGAATCCCAGATAAATGTGTGGATGTCACTGCACCCCATATCCATGGGGGCTACAGCCAGTGGCTGCTTCATGCAGTTATAAATTGCTGGCCTGCAAGTTGAATCCAACCTATAGACATGTTCGCATGCCACAATTAAAAAAAATTACTTGATGACATTTAAAAAATCAAGAGATTTCCCATAAAGATTCCGATTTCTAGCTTTTCCTGTAAAATCAGAAGATCCCACCCGGCAACTTTCAGACGGAGAGGAGAAAAGGCAGAGCCCCCTTCACACACGGCAGGGGTCTCCCACGGCCCCCAGCATTCCCTGCACTCTGAACAGCCCCCATGGGCATTTGGGTTTGTTAGCCATTGTGTCATGGTTATAAGCATCGGCTCTGCCTGGTGTCGGACAACCAGAGTTCAAATCCCCTTTTGGCGTCCAGCAATCTGTGTGACCTTGAGCCAGCGACCTCACCTCCCAGAGCATCAGCCTCCTCATAAGGGAAGTGGGATGGCAACACCAGGTACTCAGGGCGTCGTTGTCAGGCCTCTATGCAACAGTGTTTATAAAACTTGTGATGAAGAGCCAGGCACAGGGTGAGTGCTCAATATCTGATCCTGTTGGAAGGAGAAGACAGAGGAAGAGAAGGAGAGGAGGAGCAGAGGAGCACGTTCTTCTACTTCGTTTCCAAACAAATCTAAAACCAAGAAAGGAGGAAACAATACCCTTTGCCCAGTGAAAGATTCCCTATCCGCTCTGGCTTCGCTCTGGCTTTAGCTTCCTCCCAACACAATGGTTAACCACCCACAGCGTAAACGAAGAGTGAGGGGAGTTGGGAGGGGATAGGCAAACAAAAGCAAGGAAATAAATCAGCTGATCCTTGGGACCTCTGCCCTCCAGTCTCAACCTTTGCCCTAGAAACCAGTGCTCCTTTCCACTCTTTGGGATCTTATGACAGAAGCGCCGAAAGGTCTGGGTTTCATAAAACGCGATGGGGCTCCACTCCCTCCTCCATGTCCAGCGTCAGTACTCAGACAAGGACTCATGTGACATAGTGGGTAGATATTTATCAGAGAAAAATCACACTCTTCTAAGATAAAGGAAGGTAAGCAGCAGTTTGAGAAAGAAATGCAAAAGAGAATTGGCTAAATCCTCCAGCAGTTATGATCTCAGATTCCCAGTGCTTAATTTTGCAGAGTTTCTAAAAATTGATCCGATGGCCATGTAACTCAGAATCTGCGTGGGGAGGGGTGTTGAAATGCAGATTCCAGGGCCCTACAGCCAGATACTTGGATTCTATCCATTCATATTGGGGTTAGAGAATCTGGATTTTGTAGATATGTGAGCTGTTTTGCTTATATGAATCATTTAATCAAGGCATGGCAATATTGGGGAAGCAGAGTCAGCAGTTGGAAATTAACAGCTCAACTCATCTCTCACCTCTAGAGAAGGGTGGGAACCACTGCAGAAGTAAGTAGTCAAGGAAGGCTTCTCAGAAGAGGAGGATCTGCTGCATCTCAAAGGATCTGGATAGAGGCCAATAGGAGGAGCTTAATTCATTAATGCATTCATACACCACAATACTTACTGAGCATCTACTATGTGCCAGCTCTGTTCTCAGCACTGAGCATAGAGGTTCCTCACGGATTTAGTTGGGATGGACAGGCAATAAACAAAATATTTTACTTGCAAAGTAAGATATTTAGCTTGGGAGATGGTGATGAGTGCTGAGAGGAGAAACAAAACAGATGCCTTTGGTAGAATTGTGTTTCAAATTAGGATGTGAGATGAGGTTACATGAGCCTGGATCCCCACCCAGTGGTCGGATCTTAGAGGGAGGTCTCCCAACGTGGTGACCCATCCCACTTCATATCCAACCATCCATCCTTCCATCTTCTGAGCTTTCCTTCCTTCCTTCCTTTATTTATTTATTCATCAAATCTACTTCATCAATTCAATGCTAGACTCTATATGAAGGTCTGGAGATAGAATAGCGAAGAATACAGAAATCATCACTGTTTCTGAGGTGTTCACAGTCCAGAGGCAGAGAAAGAAAATTAAACAGACAATTGCAATGCGGGCATGTCTCCTCGCCTTGCCTGAAAATGCACCAATAGAGATACACCCATTCGACTTAATCATTGCTCTGTCGTTAATTTAATACATATCAAATTCAATAAAAATTCAGTAAGTATTCTATTCCTGGCTACAACAGGTGCCAGAGATAAAATGATAGATTTTTGGAGTATACAAGCTCCCCTGTACCACACTGCAGACCCAGTAACATTGTTCCCTCCCCAGGCTAAAATAAGTATGGTACAGCACAGTGTGCTAGAGCTGATTATGGCCTTTGGAATAAGACAGACCTACGTTTGTTGTTGTTTTCAGTGTGCACATATGTTTTTCTTTCTTTTGGATTGGCACTCTTTTTTTTAACTTTTTAAACTGTATGATCTATCATACATACAAAGCAAAGAAAGAAAAAATCAGTAGTTTTGAAAGCACTCTTCAACAAGCAGTTACAGGACAGATCCCAGAGTTTGTCGTAGGCTACCATACCATCCTCTCAGATTTTTCCTTCTAGCTGCTCCAGAACATTGGGGGCTAGAACGAATAAATATTTTTTTTATCATCACAATCGGGTTTTTTTTCTTTTTTGTGTGAAAAATAACATATATACAAAGAAGCAATAAATTTCAAAGCACAGCACAATTAATTGCAGAACAGATTTCAGAGTTTGGTATGGGTTACAATTCCACAATTTTAGGTTTTTACTCATAGCTGCTCTGAGATACTGGAGACTAAAAGAAACATCAATATAATGATTCGGCAATCATACTCATCTGTTAAACCCTACCTTTTCTGTATAACTCACCATCACCTTTGATCTTTCTCCCACTCTTTAGAGGTATTTGTGCTATGCCCATTCTAACTTTTTCACATTGGAAGAGGCTGTCAATAATAAAGGGTAGGGAGATGGAACCAGCTGATGTTGTGGAGAGGCTGGGCTCTCTAGGTTTCAGGATTTATCTGGACCAGGGACCCCTCTGGAGGTTGCCGGTTTCTGGAAAGTTACCCTAGTGCATGGAACCTTTGTGGAATCCTATACTGCCCTAAGTCTTCTTTAGGATTGGCTGGAATGGTTTTGGTTGGGGTTTGGCAAGTTATGGTAGGTAGCAAGGTCTAACTGAAGCTTGCGTAAGAGTAACCTCCAGAGTAGCCTCTCGATTCTATTTGAACTCTCTCAACCATGGATATCTTATTTTTTACATTTCTTTTCCCCCTTTTGGTCAGGATGGAATTGTTGATCCCACGGTGCCAGGGCCAGGTTCATACCTGGGAGTCATCTCCCATGTCACCAGGGAGATGTTCACCCCTGGATGTCATGTCCCACGTAGCAGGGCAGACTTGGGTTTGTATTGAAGCACTGCAATGGACTCTGAAATCTAGGGCAAGGCATTTCACCAGTCCTAGCCTCAGTTTCTTTATCTCTAAAATGGCAATAACAATACCCAGTTTGGATGGTTGTGAGAATTAAACAAGATCATGGGTATAATCAAACATAAGTTCTCAGTAGATGTTTGCTCTGGCTATAGATGGCAGCCTCTGAGGCAGAGTTAATCAGATGATAATTAGTATGATCATGAATTTGGAGTGTTTTCTCAATACTGGAGACCTTTAAGTACTTTACATATTTTATACATATTATCTTTTTTTACATTTATGAAGCAGCGTCTCCATTTCCATAGCCTTTCCTTTTTAATTTTGTGGTTTCTCTTTTGTGTACTTATTTTTTGTTTTTTCTTTTCTTTTTTTAAATCATTACCAGGAAAACACTTAAGACCCGAGATAGTCTCAGAGATTATAACACGGTTGAGAAAGAACTTGTATCTTTCCTCCTTTTCCTCCCCATCTCCCCATTTCCTGCACCAGGAAAGCCTGGAGAGGTGTCTGGAGGGAACACTGCCACAGGCTCTCCATTAGAGCTGTCACCAACACGCATTTGTTCACAGGTCTCCATCAAGATGGCTTGGTTGTCTTCTTACATGTCATCGCTGCCGGCTTTTTGTAGGTAAATTTCCTCCAGTGACAGTGGCAGGTAAGATCCGCTTCCCTTCCTGGGGATTGGAGCCGGGAGACAACAAGGCGTTGTTATCATGGAAACCACGTCTCCCCCTGGGCCCCAAGGGGCACTTTCAGAAATGGTTCAGAATCTGATCACAGTCTTCAAGCATAAGAACCATGGTTAAAAGCTGTTATTTCCTCACTTCTGATAAATGGTTCTCGAGAAGCTGCCTGTTCTGCTTTTTCTGGGGGAGACTGGATAGGGGGAGGACAGGGTCAGGACAAAGGGAGCAGATGAAGAGATGGGGAGCCCCAGAGCCCTGGGCCTGAACAGCGCCCCACACTGAGACAACAGTCTGGAGACATTTCCACCTCCTGCTTGTCAAGAGTGAGACAATCAAAGGGACACTGAGATCAGGAGTGTGGGGGGGAAGCCGGGGGGGGTGGTGGTGGTGGCGGTTTGTAAAGGACTCTCCACCGCCCCCATGTTCTAAAGCAGGTTCAGTTTTAAGTATGGAATTGAAAAATCTAGAAAAGAATGATCAACTCTGGGGGCCTGGAGAAAAGAATTCTACATACAGGGGTTGAAGACTCAAAGGCACCAAGAAGGAAACACCATGAAGGGAAGCTGAAATGAACATGGTGAGGCTTTGGGGGGACGGGAGAGCACATGCCCCATCTAATGGGGTGGCAGCCATCGGCTCCGGTGGCTCGCTGGCAGGTGAATATCCAGCCCCAGCACTGAGGAAAAGTGGGAAATCTGGAACAGTGGGTGAAATTTCCTGATGCATAAATGTAGGCGATGAATTCAAATATTTTAAATTCACATTACAGGCCAAAGAAAACATGCCTGAAGGTCAAATCCATTGCATTCACTTCCAGTTTGCAAACTCTGTGCCACAACCACTGAAAAGAAACCTGAAATTCCAAAGGCAGAAGGCAGCTTTCTTATATATCAGTAGCCACCACAACAAACAGAGTAAGAAGAATTGCTATGGTTTACTGAGTATATACCACGTGCACAGCAATTTCATTGTGCTGCTCTATTGAGTTCTGACCACAGGCGCAGGAATTATCACCCCAACTTTCAGATGAGGAAACGGAGGCTCACCGAGGTTAAGTTACTTGTCCAAGGTCATGCTAGGCTGCATGGGGGCCTCTGCAGGTGAGGCAATTGTTTTCTCATGTGGTTTCTGTGGTCTGAAGATGCCAACCACCTCCAAAGTCTTCTTTCTCCTCCAACTCTTGCCTCTCTGCATGTGACTGGCTTGGTCTAGAGCAGCTGTTCTCAACTGGGGGGCAATTTCGCCCCCTAGGGGACATTTGGCAATAACCGAAGACATTTTTGCTCGTCTCAGCCAGCGGAGGGAGTCACTTATGGCATCTCGTGGGTAGAGACCAGCGATGCTGGCTAAATATCCTACAATGCACAGGACAGACCTGATGACAAATGTCATTAGTGCTGTGGCTGAGAAACCCTTGCTGGAAAGGATTAGGAGAGGGATTGCTGAGGGGTGAGGTGTTACTAGGGAGAAGATGAGGAGGAGGAGAGAACGTGGAGATGGTACTTGCATGATTTAGCAAGTGTTCGCAACCACTGGAATTTCAGGAGGGCGATAATATTGTCTTATTGCCCTTTTATAGATGAGGAAACAGGCTCAGAGAAGGAAAGAGATTTGCCCATCGGTTTCATTAACAGCAGTCTACAAACATTTACTGAGCACCTCTACTCATTGCTGTTCTAGGCATGGGGTTTCAGCAGCAAACAGGATGGATAAGTTCTCTGCCCCCAGTGGAGGTGACGTTACTTATCTAAAGCTGAAAAAGATAAGTAAATGAAAATTAAATAATTTCAGCTATGATGAGTGATATGAAAAATATAAATCAGCGTGCTAAAATAGAGGCTGATGGGAGAGCTAATTTTGATAGCAACATCAAGGCAGAGGAGATGACATTTGGCTGATCGCTGAATGGTGAGAAGGGAGAAGCGTGTTACTGGCAGAGAGAAGAGCCAATGCAGAGGGTCTCAGGTCTGCCTAAGTGTGGCTTCTTTGAGAAAGTGAGAACCCTCCTGTCTCAAACTGGTTTCCTTGGAGCAGACTCCAGACAGAGAGGTGAAGTTAGGTGGCTTATTGGGGGGATGCCCTAAAAGCTGACACTGTAGCCAAGTGAGGGAAGAAAGATGAGAAAGACAGAGAAGTTGAACTACAATGCATTTGCATCAGAGGTCTCAGCTGATTCCATGATCCATGACAGCCTTTCAGAATTGTCACAGATTGAGGAAAAGAGGCTGAAAATAGGCACTGCCACATGCAGTCATTGGATGCAGAGGGCATAATCATATTTGAGATTGTCTGCTTCAGGACAGGTCAATTTTTGGAGCTGTGTGCCATCAGCAGGAAGCTCTCCAGGCAGCTGGGGGATCTGGGTGGCACACCACGGCACCCACTGCCACGGACACAGCTGGATGGCAGGGAGAGAGGGGCCACTCAGTTGTGCCATTCACCTGTAGGTGTGACCCGCATGTCACGGGTGCATAATCTGTGCTTCTGTATACAGAGGCCTTGCAGCTGGTGGAAGAAGATCCCGCAGTCAGTAAGTGTGGTGCTGATGGGAAGACCTTGACGTGATCCCCTGGCATCAGAAAGGAGAATGTCTGAACTAACCAATGGAACACCTCCCAGGATCTTTCTGAGGATTCTCAACAGAAGTTTCCCTAACCCTTGTTCCGGGTATCATGAGCATATATGGTACTGAGCCTGTTCTCTCTCCATTTCCACAGATCTGGGAGGAGTCTTGTCCTGGTACTTGAGAGCCCAAGTCCTTTGTTCTCACTCTACTTCCAGCAAGCTGGATGTCCCTGCACCAATTCCTCTGTGACTCAATACTCCATCAGTAGAAAGGGGGCTGCTTCTCTCCTCTCTCATCAGAAAGTATCCGTGGCATGAACAGGAGAAAATGCATTTGAGAACTTTAAGAGAAAGATCTTGGCTACATGCTGGTGGCCCCCAAGGAGAAATTAAAGGATTTACTTGGATGCTGATGTTACAAGAAGCTCAGTAAAGGTGGGAAGGACATCCGTGCTTCTGATTGCTATTTCCACTCCTCTGTTTTCTGGACATATGTTAGGATTTCACTTCCCAGCATCCTTGAAGTTAGCCATGGCCAGATGACCTGATTTGGCCAACAACAAGTGAGCAGCAGTGATGTATGCCATTTCTAGTGGGAGCATTTAAGAGCCAGTGAGATTCCCAGGTTGATGTCCCAGCAGGTTCAGGCATGAGGATGACATGGACAGAGGTCCCCCGTCAGCCCATGAAGGACATATGCAGTAAGGGAGAAATAAAGTTGTGTTGGGCTAAGTCATGGGGATTTTTGTTGGACTAGCATCACCTCACCTTCCCTGACAGATACTCAAGGCCGGCTATGATAGGGGAGGTGCTAGAGCAGTGACTGTCACTTCACAGCTCTGCCTGGGAGTCTTCCCCTTTCTCAGAGCAACTAAACTGAGTGAAGGTACTTTCAGGATCTCCAGAAGTCCTTGGTGATGATCTTCCCTGTAAGTGCGTGATCCAGTCCGTCAATACAAGACATTTGCAAACCATTTCTCAACTCTAATAATATTACACTCTGTAGACACTGGAAGCATGCTTCTGTGTATTGCACAGTGAACTTTAACCCATGAAAACAGAGCAGAGCCATTCAATCTTCTGGGAGGTGGCTGGTGTGGGAGTTACTGACAATACGTTTGAGGGATACTTACAGCAATTCCAGACTGAACTAAAGCAACCCCTGAGGTGTTATCCACCTTGGTCTTTTGGGAAAACCAAGGCAGAGAGACGGTCTTAGAGCTTTTAAGTGCAAGATTAGTAAAAGGAACCCACGTTATCTGTATTCCAGTCAAGGCAATTTCCAGCATACTACCTACATAATAATGACTATCACAGAAGTTGTTACATCCAGTGTTTAACCATAGTCAGTGTCCAACAACTGCTAGCAATTCTGACTAATGTCTACCAGAAACAAAAATGGCCATGCTAAGTATAAACACCCCGTCAATTTCCCCATTGATTCAGTCTGTTCCTGAGAGAACTTGTGAGCAGGATTTGCCCTTGTCACATGATTTGCACTAAGTATTAATATTTTATATTTGCACAGAGTACCATTTAAACCTCACACCAGTTAACTGGGTTGGGCAAGAAGGTTATTTTATCCCTGTGACCGAGAGTGAAATGATACATAGAAATGCTAAGTAAGGTTGGGTGGTTTGTTCCAGGCTTGTGTGGGAAGTGGGGCTAAAAATTGGGTATCAAGGCTCTAGTCGAGGGATCTGTTCCCTCCGTGGCCACTTATTAAGTATTTACTACCTGCAGGGTACTTCACTAAGAATTTTACATGCCTATTTTTGTAAGTAAAGTTTTCCTGGCATGCAGCCATACCCACTTTCAGGCACTGTCTATGGCTGCATCTGTGCTCTAACGGCAGAGCTGAATAGTCTCCCGCAAGGCCAAAAATACTTACTATCTGGTCCGTGACATAAAAGATTTGTTGATCTTTTAGTGCAGGAGAAGAGAGATGACCGATACTGAAAACGACCCTCCTTCCATGCGTCTTTAGTGATCGACATGCCCCACTGGTGATGGGTCATTCCCCTTGAACGTTGTGGTAATGGTCCACGAGATCAGACGGCAGCGATGACATGACAAATTCCATGTTCTGGGTGCTGACTATTTATTGGGCACAGGGCTCATCCTATCTAGTTCCCCCAACAAAGCCTTTTATGGATGATAAACTGGAGGTTCAGATGGTCAAGCAGCAAACCCAAGTTCAATTCTCTAGGAAGAGACAGAGGCAGGGTTCCCATGTGGGCATGTGGGCATCTAAAGCTTCTTGCCACCGAGGTGTGAAAATACTCAGAAGGAGCCCTGGATCCTGGTAATTGTTCCATAAATAAAGTGTTCTTCTCTTCCTTGATCAGGGCTCCCATCCCTGTAAACCATTAAAAAGCTCCTGCAGGCCCAGAAAGGCCTAGAAGTTTTTTTTTGGAACTAGCCCTTCTGCTTCAGATAGCACCCCGCCATCCCAATTTCAGGCAGCTGCAAAGTTGCCAGCTCAGCCTCGCCTTGGGAGAACTGGTGCGGCTTTCAGGCAGGCCCAGATGCCTCCTCCCACCTCCAGCAGTCCAGCAGTTGATATTTACACAGTACTTTGCAATCTCCCTTGGTTAATCCAGCGTGTTCCCTGGTCACTTCTCATTAAGCTGAGTGTAGCCTCCTTTTCACTTGTTCTGAATTAAAGTGTCACTTTTCCCAGCAAGGGCGTAGGTGGAAAGTAAAAGCACAAAGCTTGGGAGGAAAGGAGGAAAAAGGGGACAGACCCTAATCAGCTTCCACCCCCTTCCCTGGACCCAAGGGACACTGCCACGCATCACCATTCTCCCATCCTCAAGTTAAATAAAAATGATTCCCAAGATCTTAGGGATTTTTAAAATCTGAGGATATCTGGCCCAGCTGGTGAAGGAAAATATTCTACAACAGGATTTGGACCTATAAATGTTTCTTGGTGTCCCCAGGCTAGCCAGTTACCCCAGCTGCGCAGCTGAGGCCCACCCAGGATGTTTTCAAGACAACTGGCTCACCAACAGCCTTGCTGCTGTGATTTCAGCTGTCGCTGGTCAAGCAGTGCAGAGCCCCAGCTACTCCTTCTCCCCCACTTGATCTAAGACCATAAAAGCCAAAGGCCTCCCTGATGCATTCAGTGACTGACAAACTGCTGCCCCAGCACTGGGGAAATGGTTACCCAGCAGCTCTGTGGCTGCATATCCACCAGCAAGAAAAAAGGAGGCTGTACATTTTAGTAGAAAGGATTTGGGTTTAAATATCCCCCAACTGTGTCTCTTCCCAGCCATGTGATTCTGGACCAGATGATTTAGGGTCTCTGAGCCTCTGTTTCTTCTTGGATAAAATGGGTTGTTATCTGGGGCTGTCTTCAAGATGTAATTAAATAGCATTTTTGCATTCTGCCTCAAAGATTTTGGGGGCTCAGACCTGAAACCCTTTATTGGAAACATCTTGAGATGTTCCTCCAAATCACAGCTGAGTCTCCTTGCAGGTCTGAATACATTTTGGGGAAAGAAGTTGGTGCTTGCTCCAGCCTATTCTCTCAGACTAGGGGAAATCACTTCATTTCTCAGAGTTTCACCAAGATGCTCTGAAGACACACAAAATAAATCTAAAACAACCTGATAGGAGGCAAAAAGAGCACTGGACTAGGAGTCACACAGACCCAGGTTTGAGTCCTGTTCTGCCTTTATTTTTTGCACGGTTTGGATTAAGTTGTTTACTGCAGACTGCAGCACAAATGAAGCATCCCATGGATAGCTGTTAAATGGGAAAATGAATGAATGAAAGAATGGAGGGGGGAATGAGTGATCTCTGCACATCAGTTAAATTACATCTATTCCCGAAAAATTCTGTCAAATAATGGAGTATATTTTGCATAGTGCTTTGCTGTTTGGAAAGTATTTGGGATGCAGCATGGCTGGTTTGACCCCAGCTCTGTCAAAACTATCCATGAAATCTTGGAAAGTTATATAATTCCTCCAAGGATTCCTAGTTTTAATATGGGAATAGGAAGAATTCTCACTTTGGCAGCCAGGCTCCAAGATGGTGCCCTGTGATCCCTGCTCTCTGTATTTAAGTTCTTGTATAGCCCCCTTCAAAAGGAAATAAGGCTGACGAACACAGCCAGAAGGATATAGCAGAAATAATGTTGTGTAAATTCTGAGCCTAAGTCATAAAATGCATAGCAGTCTCTCCCTGACTTTATTAGATCGCTCACTCTGGGGGAAGCCAGCTGCCATGTCCTAAGGACACAGAAGCGGCCCTTTGGGGAAGTTCACAAGGCAAGGAACTGTGGCCTTCTGCCAACGGCCAGCACTAACAGGCCAGCCACGCAAATGAAACACCTGGGAGGGGCACCCTCCAATCCCAGTCAAGACTTCAGATGGCTGCAACCACACAAGAGACGGAGCCAGAACCACTTAGCTAAATCACCCTCAAGTTCCTGGCCCAAAGAAACTATGTGTAAAGTAGTAAAAGCTTCTAGCTGCTTTAAGATGATAAGTTTGGGGGTGACTTGTTACACAACAATCGGTACCTGGTATACTTACCTCCCAGGGCTCTTGTGAAGTGTAAATGTATGTGAAGGGTCCACCTTGCCCAGCACCTGGCCCATGATAACAGCTCAGGAAATATCCATTGTTGTTATTTTCGGTCATAAAGAAAGATTCTTTGCTCTGGTTCAAGGACGCGGAGTGCATGCCGGTAAGAATATGTACTGGAAGAGGCATCCATGAACTACTTAAAGCCCAGCTGATGCAAGGTCAAGAACACAACCTTTCTATTACCCACAGCAAACAGAGGAAGAAGAGGTAAACAAAAGCCTAAAGGCTGAAGGTTCTTTCCAGCACTGAGAAGATTCAGATAATCTACTGACAGGGGCTGTGAGGCTGAGTTAAATACAAAATATGAAGCTGTGGCATTCAGATTACTTTTTAAACGGGCATATTATTGTTGTTCCCTGCTTTTTATGGTCTATAAACTGTTTATGGAATTATTTCCTTTAATCCTTACAATAACGCCAGATAGTTATTCTTATGTCCATTTCACAGATGGGGTAACTGAGGCTCAGAGCGTTGAGGCAACCTCCCAAGGCCCCTTGAGGCCCCTTATATAGTCATAAGGGGCTAGTGATAGGTTTCAAACTCAGGGCTACTTGACTCTGGCTGAGCTCAGAGCTCCTTCTATGATACCAGACTTGGGTGTCTTCCTCTCCCAAGTTTGAGAAGAAACCAAGGATCACATGTTTGGAAGCTTAATGCGTTTAAGGCCATTTTTCAAATGAGAGAAGCTGGCCAAGTGCAGGTATAATAATGCAGTCCTCTTGATAAACCCGAGGTTTTCCTCTTTTGATTAAGGGATGTATACAGAGAGAGATTTTTGTACTGTAATGAAAACAACAGCACGCCAGTAACAACACATAGCAAATGACACTGGGCCTCAGAGGTGGGGAGGTAATAGGGACTGGTGAGGACTCTGGCAAGTTGAAGAGCCTATGTCCTTTCTCAATGGAACTTAGCTCAGCAGGTTTTTGCTATACAGGAATGTAAGTCCAGGGCTACTAGATCATCTGTGTTTTCAAGAGAAGTCAGCACTTGTATTTTGTACAAATCCTTCCCAAGTTTAAAAATTGGCTTAAAGAAATAGTAAACAGTGCGTGATTCAAAGACATATCTTCAGGTCAACTTCAGCCCATGAGCCACCATTCACCCCAAGCTAGATAATTTGCAAGGTCCCTTCCTGCTCTAAGAAGGTCCCACCAGTACTCAGCACACACTCTTTGCTTATACAGAATACCAAGCAGCCTCATGAATATTCCAGACTGGTTTTCATGTGCAGATATAAGCTGTGTCCTAAACAGATTCCAGCCTTGCTGAGGCCAGGGACCAGGTCCCTGGTTTGCAATGGGTCTCTGCTTCTGACCCTCCCAGTATAAGGGGCAGTCCCTCAAGCTGGGCACTCATCCATGGCTGGGGCAGAGATTCAGGCTGAGTGATTCTCTTGGGCAGTGACTGTGGAGAACTGTCAGCACCGCATCATCTGGGGGGCCTGGGCTCTGGATCTTGGGAGGGCAGCTTCCATCACTCCCAGTATTCCTGGGAAGTGAGGCAAGAGAACAGAGGTTAACAACTTCCACTTGTATCATGTCCACCACATTTATAAACCAGGCTCCTGTTTCCTTGGATAATGCTGGGGAGGTGTGGCTGCTTTTGCAGAAGGAAATGACTTCCTCTAGATCACTCCCAAACACATGGGCGGGTTCCTTTGGGTGTTCTTTCCTTGGGGTCTCTGGGTTGAGATGACTTTGGATGACATGCGCATAATAGCATGGCTTTGGAGCCACCGGTCCTGGGCTCAAATCCCAGCTCCTCCGTTTACAAGTTGGCAAAGCTGGGATGGGATCCTAAGCCTTATTTGGTGTGTGTTTCTTGGTCATCCTTGTATCCATGATGGTGGAGAATCATTCTTTAAAAATATAACTCAGGTTCTCTGTGCTCGAGGAGTTCATAATTTAATAGAAGAGATGGAATGAAAAGGTTACAAAGGTTTAATGTAGAAATGAGAAATTATGGTCTAAAGCAATAAATGATCATTAGCTAGAGAGTTGGGCAAACAGAAAAACCATAAGTGCAAAAGGAGGAGGAAAAAAGCACAATGCACTTCACGAAAAGGGAGCCACGGATTAGGCTTTAAAAATGGTCAGCTGGTTGAGGGGCAGGTTTTCAGGCAGAGGGCTGAGCATTGATGAAAATGCCATTTGCTTCAGTGAAAAAGACAAGGTTGGACAGTGCTTAGAAGCACAGGCTATGGAGTCAGACCTGGTTTTGAATCCTGAATTTGCCACAGGATCCTTAGTTGTAAGTGACAGAGAGCCACTCAAGTTGATTTGAGCAAAGAGAAACTTTCTTGACTCCCACAGGAGTGGGTAGCTCAGAGAACCGACTATGGAAACTAGGGAAACTCGTGGGACTTAAGACACTGGAGGTCCCTGGGATTGCCACAATCTGTCCATCTCATTGTGGCTTTTCTCAGTCCAGCCTCACACTCTCCTGCTGCAGAAAGGCCTTCTCCATGGGGCAGGGCAAGAGTTCCTGGAAAGCTTTGGATAATGGCCTTCAAATTCCATGACTCTAGAAAATAAGGTATTCTGCCTCCAGCTCTAAATAAAATTTTTAAAAATCCAAGGTAAGAGCTCTGATTGGTTAGGCTTGGTCACACGGCTTTCACTGTCCTCTTCAGTGACCAGAGAAGCATGGTCCTATGACTGGACAAGCTGGGGCCGGATGGAGTCCAGGGGTTGCCAGCTCCATCAGAACACAGCGGCAGTAGCGGCAGTGATGGAGGAGGGAGCAGATTCCCACCGTCCCAAGAGAGATAGGCTGTTTATCAATGTCTTGCTTTGGGCTAAGACCTTACAAATAATGTAGCCAACTTGTTCCCACGTCTGGATGCGCCTCTTAAAATTGTGATTGCCAGGCCTCCCTCAAAGCACTAAACCAGTCTCCAGGGACTGGAGCTGTACTTCTAACCACCTTTTCAGGTGACTCCAGGGCTCAGCTAGGCATGGGAGCCGCTGGTCCATCCCAACTCTGTCATTTTACAAAGGAAGAAACTGAGGCACAAAGAGGAGAACTCACCCAAAGTCGCCCACTCAGGATATGACAGAAGAGGACTAAGAACTGAGTTCTCCTACTTCAAAGTCCCCTTCTCATTCTCCTTACAGTTCATGATTTTCCCAGACTTTTAATGGCTCCCCAAACCAGAGAAAGGGGTGTGGGAGAGGAGGAGAGCTGCGTGAGTTATCCTTGCCATGACCTTTATGCAACTGGATTTCTTACAGGTGATTCTCCAATGTGCCTCCCCCAATACACAAACACACAGTTGGACAATCTCCCTCTCTCTCCAACAGCTGTGTCCCCCCAAAACACAACTATCATCTGGCAAACAAGATCCAGGATTGGGAGCAGAGACAGCGTGGACTGTAGCCAGCTTAGTGTGATGTGGCAGGCTTCAGGAAAGGGTGCTTCCGGCAGGGGCAAGTGAAGGAGCAAAGGCCCGGAGGCAGGAACAGGGATGGCAACAGGGATGAAGGAGAGACCCGAGGTGAATTTGGCTAAGGTAGGATTGGGAAGGGGTTTAGAGCTGCGCTCCTGGGTGAGGAATGTGGTGAGAAGAAGGCATTACAACCTTCCGAGGTTACGTCTGTGTTCACATAAGCCCAGTGAAATTCCTTTCAAAACAGAGAAGCCATTCAATGGTCTGCCAAATAAAAATATCAATCAATTTCGTTTTGTGACAGCTCTGACTTATGTAACAATCAAATCCCACCATTAGAACTTTGAAAATGTTTTGAAAGCTGGTATTGTGGAGCCAACCCAAAATGTTTTCTCTGTAACACTAGCCCTGTGATATGCACCGCCCAAAAAGGGTTCCATGATGGGGAAAAAAGAAGGGAAGTTCTGCCACCTCTATCCCCCTTCATGGAACATCTCAACGATCATTAGAATATTAAAGCCTCTGAGAAGTTCTGCGAGAAAGATACCCATTAAACTCCGTTGAATCCAATGCTCCCAAATTTTGATCACAGAAGCCCTTTCCTTTTTTAACTCATAAGAATGTCCTGCTACAATATGGTCAGTTACCCTGTCTCTACCTGGATGAGGAAGGGCTTTGTAGGTTTCCAATTTAGCCTCGCAGGCAAATCAGACAGGAAACAGAAAGTCATGGGTGCAGCTGAAAGGAATCTCATTTAACACTTTGCCTGGTGTGATGGTTTGAAGCTGAATGCACCTCAGAAAAGATCATGTTCTTAAAGCTAATCCATCCCCATGGGTGTAGACCTCTTGTGTTTGGGACCTTTTGATAAGGTTTTTTCAGTTGAGGAGAGCCCCAGGTGGGTTTTAATCCTCTTACTAGAATCCTTTATAAGAAATGAAATTCAGAGAAGCACACGGAGAAGTTGAGAGAGAAAAGCCAGTGAGGTTGAGAGAACCAGACACAGAGAAGCAGAAAGAAACCACAGAAACAGACAGGAAACCACGGAAGCCAAAACCTTCAGCAATGAAACCCAGGAGAGAGGGGAGAGACCAGCAGACTTCGCCACCTGCCTTCCCAGGTGATACAGGAGTCCTGGACCGCCAACAGCCTTTCTCCAGGAGGAAGGTATCACTCTGTTGATGCCTTGACTTGGACATTTTCATGGCCTCAGAACTGTAAACTTGTCAGTTAATAAATCCCGACTATAAAAGCCAACCCATTCCTCCTGGTATACTGCATTTTGTCAGCTTTAGCCAACGAAGACACTTACTCCCTCATGGCACGTTGGCAGATGCATCACAGATTCGTGTGCAGATGCGCATTTGATAATTCAAAAGCTAACACTAAAATGTAATGGAACACTCTGCAATAGCAGGAGGGGTAAATGTTCTGATTAATTTTGCAATGTAATGAATGTAACGAATCACTCCCCCATTTGTCCCTCTTCCAGGATCCGTTTGCCTGGGCAGTCCCCTCAATGGTTCACATCTCCTTTTTCCTTTGAAAGCCTCCATAGCAAGGAGTCCTAGCGTGCAACATGGCTACAAAACTTCACATCTGCAGTGGGCATCGATTGCTTGACTTGATCTGCATTCATTCCCCTTCCTGTAACAGGAGCTCCCATAATTTTCTTTGAGAACCCATGCCCTTTCCATGCCTTAGTCTATGAGATTCTGGTGGGGCTCAATCCCTTTCCATTCCAAGAATGAGCATGAGACCCAGATCTGGCCAGTCAACACGTTTCCCCCTCTGTCTACAGCAAATGGTTCAGTGATGGACACACGACCCAAAGTGATTCAGTTGGAAGCAATTCTGGGATTTTACTGAGACCACCAAGAAAGCAAGAACCTCTTTTCCTTGGGTTTCTTTAGATGGTGGGATGTATGCTGATAGCAGCCATTTGGAGAGCCCACCTGACAATGAAGATAGAGGGTAAGATAAGGTGGAGGCAGGAGGAAAAAGGCTGCGTGCAGATGATTTCATCCGAACCCCTAGATCCAGCCATCCCTGAGGTTTATTTCCCCCTAGAAAATACTCTCCTTCATTTACATGAGGCAAATGAAAGAGGTAATGTATTTGTTAATCCCTTCAAGTTGGGCTTCTGTCATTAAAAGAAATGCTTCTATTAGAGCATTTGCATGCACTAAAGTGTAAAAGGTTTATTGGGAAGTAAAACCTGTGAAGGAATAGGGGCAGGATGGGACTGGACAGACAAGTCTGTCTGACCGGCACAGAGACCTGATAAAGTTTCTTCCAGCCCAGTGGGGAGCTCTAGAGCCAAGAGTACCCACTGGAAGAGTCCTGCCCTGGATGGGGATGGCCAGGCCCTAGTACTAGCACTGGAAAGTCGAGGTGGACCTTGAAGAGCTCAGCAGCAGGAGGCTGTCAGCCAACCATGCTCCTACAGCTGGGCATCGAGCCTTTTTTTGCAGGGGATCTGAGTGATATATCTTTGTGTCTGCCACAAGTCCCCAAAAGTGCTATTTTTCTTTTCTTTTCCTGATTCTATAAATAATACATGTCCATTGTAAAAATTTGAGCAACATAGAAAAGTAAATGGAGAAAAGTAAAAGTTACATAAAAGTGCCAGTAATTTGGAAAACATTCTCTTGTGTATTTTTCTATGCATAAATATATATGCATATTTTATACAAATGGCATCATATTACACAACCAGTCTTTAAAAAAACCTCATCCCTCATCTCTTTTTATTTTTTTATTCTCACCACCTCTCTACTCCTACCTGCCCTCCCCCACATAACCAATATCAGGAATCTAGTATATGATCACCTTTACAGTTTATCAGCACATACGAGTTTTAAGAGTGATTTCACATAACAGAATTTTTTTATCACTCTCACAATCACCACTTTGGCATACAGCAAATGCGAACTGCTTCCCCATTTCCAGAGGAGAAAACTAGAAGCCCACAGAGATTATCCAAGAAAGGCACTCAATTTTTTGGTGAAAGAGTGAGGACTTTTCATGCAGTGCCCTTCCCTTCAGATGCCGTGGCCCTGACAACCTCCAGGCTGTCCTTTGTCCTGATTAACTGTGCCTGATTCCTCTCCACCACTGGTAACATATCAGGGAGTGACTTTCCCATCCCAGGAAGTAATCAAGCTAAGCTCGGATCTGGTTTGAATGGATTCTCCTGCTGCAAGAGGAGGTACCGCTGCAATGACCCAGAAGGCTGTCAGTGCAAACTGGTTAGCCATTCAGCATCTATCGACAGACAAGAAGTCTAGTCATGTCAGTTCCTTTGTTCACACAATCACCTCACCCTCCAAACAGCAGTCAGTATTCAGAGGGTAGCTATTTGTGTGTGTGTGTTTTTAACTCCAGATTTTCTATTTTGCACGGCACCTCTATGGAACGTTGACACTAGGCCCATTAGAAAAGCACAGAGACAAACGACAATATGATGGTAACAGCCCATATTTATAATCCATACAAGCTGCTTCGGCCAGGGAATAGTGGAAAATGTGCTTGTTGGAATGTGAGGTTTTGGTTTTTTTTTTACTGGATACTTTGGTGGAAATGCAGATGTGCTGATCAAATGATAGCTATCAGAGATGCATCTAGTTATTTATGTTTCAAGTTCTCAAGCATAGACCTGTATTGGCAAAGAGCAAAATTTCCAATGTCAGCCAGACTTGGGTTCAACTATTGGTCCCTCCACCTCCTGGCTTTGTGATCTTGGGCAAGTCATTTAACTTTCAGCTTCTGCTTGCTCCGTCTGTAAACCACAATTATGCCTGCCTTAGGGGTGAGGATTAGATGAGATAACCTATAAAAATCACTTAGCACTGTGCAAGGCACATAGCAAGAACTCAGCAAGGTTTAGTTGTTTTAAGTTACTGCAATTACTACTCTCTTGCTAGTACTGTAAACTCAAGTACTGCAACAAAGCTCCAGGAGTCAGAGGATTTCTCATTAAGCTGAGCTAAGTCATGAGTCCACTTCCCATGCACACGAGGTAACTTCATTCTGCATTATCAAATATATGCTCTTTTAGCAAATGTTTTAGACCCATGTTTCACAAAGTGTAAGAATAATAGATCTGCAGGGTATTAATGATTGTCACTGGAAAAAATGAATTGGTAATTGAATAAGTTTGGGAGACAGTTAAACCAAGTAAGTCAGATTTTCTACCTGCGGGACTCGTCAGAGCCTTTTATATCCCAATAGGATTTGTGTCTCTCTGAGAGACAGATATAATATTGTATTAATCATGACGGTTTTAGTTGCAAATGGCAGAAACCCACCTGAATTTAGCGTAGGCAAAAGAGGTTTTAATGGTTCATATACCTTTAAATCTTAAGCTTATACATAACTACACATGTGACTGGTCCACGAGTTCAAATTATGCCACTTAACCTTTCCCTCCCTCTCTCCTTCTTCCTGACTTCTGCCCTCCTATCCTCCTCCCTCCCTCCACCTTTATTGGAACAGCTTTTCTGTGTTTGGCTTCGTTATTAGGGTTCTGCATGTGACAGCAATATTGCTTCATGGCAGTCTCAAGCTTACAATCTATGATCCAGAGAAAGTATTTTTCCCTAATTGACCTATTTTGGGTCATGGACCCTTGTCGGATTTAATCTCAGCGGTCAGGGTTATGGAGTGCTCTGATTGGTCAGAGGTTCACGGGCTAAGCAGAAAAGAGGAAGAAAGGCTTTTCCCCAAAAGAAGGGTTGCTATGGTGACAAAAAGCTTTTATCCACTCCAAATAGTCAGCATTTCCATCTTACCAGGCTAGTGTTCTAAGTAATAAACTTTGAGACATGCTGATTTTGTATACATCTGGTCCCAACACAGGAAAAAGAAATCACCATTTTGAGCTACCAGTTTTGAGTGTCTATTAAGTGTCTGTTACCGTTCATGGAACTTGGACACAAAGATGAATGAGACAGGCATTGTCTTTCAGAAGGTCACAGTCTGAGAAGCAAAGATCTGAGACCGACAGGAAGCAGCTAATTACAACAGAGCATTCTAGGTGCTATAACAGATGCATGATAAACTGCCACAGGAACAGAGAGAACAGGCAGGACCATTCTTCCTTGGTGAGGACGGAAAGCTTCATAGAAAGGAGACATCCATGTTAAATTTTAGAAGAGGGCAGGTTTGAGAAGGGCAGGTTATCTTGGCATAGGGAACCACCTAAGAAAGCCCCTGCAGTTTGAGAGCTCATGGATTAATTGAGAAGTGAATGATAGTTGCGTGATTCAAATGTAGGCCAAATGGTCAGGAAAGAGATGGGGTTAATCAATGGGGGAGCCAGGTTGACTCCTGTCTCAAACCATCTCTTCTCCAATGTCCCTCTTGAGAGGCTTCTTAAGAGCTTCAAAACAAAACACCATTGTTTTGGGTCTGCTCAGCAAGCTTCCTCATTCCCCCTTTCTCTATTAAGAGATGTTTTCCCTATTTCCACACAGGTTAACCTATGACCCAGACTAAGCCAATCACATTTTACGGTTTCCTGACCACAGGTGGAGGGTGGGCATGTGACCCAGACGTTGCATTGGATGTCAAAGCCGGTCAACCCGATTCTGTTTCCTGGAGTCAAGCCTCACCCCCCCTGCTCTGGTGGACCTCACCTACCCTGTATCTCTGCCTCCATCTTTGCCTCCATGTCCAATATTTCCTTCATACCTCAAAAGGAGGACCTCTTGGGAGCCCAAATATGATGATGTCACTTGTTAAAACCAAGGTGTACCACCTGCAAAGTATATGCTAGCTCCCCAACTAATCCTATAAGGCTCGTCAAGCTTTGGCTTCTGAACACTGTCCTGGCCTCATCTCTTGCAACTCCCTATCTCCCAGTTTGTCCTCTGCCAATGATGAATGGCTTCAACTTTTCTGCATATAACATTTTAAAGCCTCTTCTGCTCTTGGGGAAATCCCACTCATCCTTTGAAACTCAACTGTGGTATCTTCATCACTTTTAGCTTAGGTAACCCAGAAGGACTTGTCTGTACCTCTATCACCACACTTCTGTATTCTGCATGATGGTTTCCCTGGGCGTCAGCTACTCCACAAGAGCTGGGTCCCGTTTTATTCTTGCTTCTCTCAAACATCACATCCAACTTATGTTAAATCTTTTTAGCTCTAACTTCAAAATATAGTTCGAACCCAACCACTTATTATCAGCACTCTCAAATACCTTGGTCTGAGCCACCCTCATTTCTCACATCGGCTGTTGCATTAGCCTTGATTCTGTCCTAACTAACTTTGCAGACTATCGTCAAGCTACCAGCTACAATGAACCATTAAAAATGTAAGTCATGACTTGCTGCTCTTCTGCTCAAAACCTTAAATTGAGATTTTCGCTCACTTGGAAAAACATTTAAGTCCCTATGATGGCGTACAAAGTCCTACATGATCTGGTTCCGTGTTTCTGTCTAGCATCTTCTACTCTTCTCCTCCCTGTTCATGCCTCGCTAGACCAGTGGCTTCTTTGGAGTAGCTGGAGCATAGCAGAAATGCTCCCACCTCAGGGAGCGTGCGTGGATTCCCTCTGCCTGCCTCACTCTTTCACAAGGCTTATTCACTCACCACCTTCAAATCTTTTTGCTCAAATTTCACTTTCTCAGCCAGGCCTTCTCAGACACCCTATTTAACATCACAACCCCATCTTCAACACTTTTTATCCCCCTTCATTTTTTTCTGAAATTTCTAGCATTTTTGGCTATCTAATATATTGCATATTTTATTGGCTTATTTATTTTATTTATTGCGTGTCTCCAAGTCTCCCATTCCCCAGAAGAGAAGTTCCTTAATGGCATCGAGTTTTAAGAGTTTTGTTCCCTGATGTATTTCCAGTGCTAAAGCATTGTCTGACTGAGTATATGTCCAATATATATTTTCCAAATAAATCAATAAACAAATGAATGAGCAAATTATCTGAATAGCACTTGCCTAGCACATTGCAGTCACTCGGTATAATGTGTTGGTTAAATAAATTAATTAAAGCTCTGATAAGTCTAATAGAGTTTTTTCCTGACATTATCATATTTCTCAATCCTCAAGTTACAAGACCTCCAGTTTCCTAATCAATTGTCTATGCAGTTTTTACCAGCCTCTGGTGTGATTCTGTAAATGGCTTCTGCAGAAGTAAGAACGAAGAGTCAATCAACGAGTAGTTGACATTGGGAGTAGTATTCCACCTGACAAAGTCCAGTCCCTTTCAGGAGTCTATTATTCTTAGTGCCACAAAGACAGGCAATGCCCTCAACCTTTGTCATTAGTTTCTGATGCATTAGAAATGAATCATGCAAAGAGGAAATTAAGAAAACAGTCCGTTTACAAGAGCATCTAAAAGAAAAAAATATATCTGGGAATAAATTTAGCCAAGGATATAAAAACTTATATGCTAAAAAACATAAAACACTGCTGTCAGAAATTTAAAAAGACCCAAATAAATTAAAAGACATCTCATGTTCACGTTTTGGAAGAGTTGATATTGTTAAGATGTCAATATTACCCCAAACAATCTTCAGATTCAATGCAATATCTATCAAAATTCCTGCAGCCTTTACTGCAGAAATGGAAAAACCAATTCTCAAATTCATATGGAACTGCAAGAGGCCCAAAATAACCAAAAGAATTCTGAAAAAGACCGAAGTTGGAAGTACTCACACTTCCCAATTTCAAATTGTACTACAAATTTGTACTATAGTAATCCAAACAGTGTGATACTGGCCTAAGGATGCATATAGAGACCAAAGAATAAAGCTGAGAGTTCAGAAATAACCCCCACATCTATGACCAATTGATTTTTTTGGTTTATTTGTTTATTTTTGGGGGGAGTGTATGTGCATGGTCCAGGAATCGAACCCAGGTCTACCGCATGTATGACGAGCATTCTACCACTGACCAATTGATTTTTGACAAGGGTTCTAAGTGCACACAGTGGGGAAATAGTCCCCTCAATAAATGGTTGGGAAAACTGGATATCTCATGTAAAAGAATGAAGTTAGACTCTTACATCATAGCATATATAAAAAAATAAATGCAAAATAGATCGAGGATCTAAATATCAGAGCTAAAACTATAAAACTCTCAGAAGATAACATAGGGGTAAATCTTCATGACCTTGGATTTGGCAAGGATTTGTGGACATAACAATAAAAGTATGAGCAACAAAATAAATAATAGATAAATATGACTTCATCAAAATTAAACAATTTTGCTCATCAAAGGAAATTAGGAAGAAAATGAAAAGACAACTTTCAGAATGGAAGAAAAGAGCTGCAGACCATATATCAGGTAAGAGCTTAGTATCCATAACATATCAAGAACCTTTAAAATGCAACAACAAAAAGACAAACAACCTCATTTAAAAATAGGCAAAGAACCTGAATGAATAGACATTTCTCCAGAGAAGATATACAAGGCATACAAAAAGATGCTCAACATCATTAGCCATTAGGGAAATGCAAATCAAAACCACAATGACATAACATTTCACACACAATAGGATGCCTATTATTTTAAAAATGGAAAATAATCAGTGTTGGAGAAGATGCAGAAAAACTGATACCCTAATACATTGCTGGTGGGGATGTAAACTGTGCAGCCACTGTGGAAAGCAAGATGGCAGTTACTCAAAAAGTTAAACAGAGAATGATCATATGACTTGGCAATTCTGCCTCTAGGTATATACCCAAAGAGAGTGAAAACAGAGTCTCAAAAAGACACTTGGACTCCAGTCTTTACAGAGGCATTATTCACAATAGCAAAAGGTGGAAACAACCAGAGTATCCTTCAACAAATTAGTGGATAAATAAAATAATGCATGCACTGAATGGAATTGTGATGGTTAGGTTCTGGTGTCAACTTGGCCAAATAATGATCCTAGTTGTCTGGTCAAGCAAGCTACCAGTCTGACCATTGCTGCAAGGATATTTCATGGTTGTATGATAAACCAGAAGGCTGGTGTATTAAGTCATCAGTTAGTTGATTGCATCTGTGGCTGATTACATCTGCAATCAACTAAGGCATGCCTCCCACAATGAGATAATCCAATCATCTGAAGGCTTTTAAGGAAGAAGAGAGAGATATTCTTTCACTGCTTCTTCAGCCAGCAAGGGAGCATGTTGCTCATGCTTTTATTATGTCCACAAATCCTTGCCAAATCCAAGGTCATGAAGATTTGCTCTTCTGTTATCTTCTGAGTGTTTTATAGTTTTAGTTCTGGTAGTTAGATCCTTGATCTATTTTCCATTTATTTTTTTATATATGCTATGAGGTAAGAGTCTAACTTCTGTGGAGTTCGTTCAGACCCTTCATTGGAGTCACCAGCTTCATAGTCCGCCCTACAGAATTTTGGACTCTTCCACTCCCACAGTTCCATGAGACACCTTTAAAAATCTCATATTTACAAATATCTACTATTGGTTCTGCTTCTCCAGAGAACCCTCACTAACACAGGAATATGAGGCAGACATAAGGAAGAATGAAGTTATGAGATATGGTGCAACAAAGAAGAACCTTGAAGACATTACACTCAGTGACATAAGCAAGGTACATTAGGACAAATGTTGCATGATATTACTTATAAGAGACAACTAGAAACAGAAAATTAGCAGAGACAGAAAGTGGATTAGAGTTTACTAGGGGAATGGGGGACAGAGAGTGTTCATTTGGAAAAATTTAAAAAGAGGAAAAAGAACGTCTCCCTCTGCATATCTGCTGATGTAATTTGGGAAACTGAGTATATCAGACTCCAAGCTGGTGTGTTTTTCACCAATGAGCGACCTTTCCTCTCTGAGGCCCTGCCAAGCCAGAAAAGGGCTCTGAATTTCACAGTTATTTAGGAAAACAAAGTTGGCTCAATATAGCTGTTTTCAGAAATTGGTCTTTGGAAACCATCCCAGTCCAGAGTAAAATATGAAATGTAATCACAGTGGGAATTTAGCCAACACCATCATGCCCTGTTGACTGTTCCTCTTGTTTTCTTTTAGAACACAATTGTTTTTTTAGAAGCTCTTGGATGAGCCTGGAAGTACTCCGGTGGCACACAATAAGAATATTAGCTTATTTAGTTTCTTCATTTTTCTGAGCCTTCCCTGGGGGTCTCCTCGGGACAAAGGGGGACATGGACATCTGGAGACCTAGACAGGCTTGCCATCAAAGCATTGTGCCTTGAATTTGTGCATCATGCATTGTGTATCATAAGTTTGCTCCTTGGGGGCACAGTTCAGAGCAAAGGCGTTTAATTCCCAAGAGCTAGAATCTGAGTGTTGAATATACAAGGAAATGATTCATGACATCCAGTCAACCCCACTGTCCAGTAATATTTCCAAGAATTCTGCAAAACAATTGTCTCTGGGTAATACTGATCAGAACAAGAGCCTGCTGTGGCTGGTGCCTATTCAGAAGGAGATGGGGGGGAAACACAGAAGTTGGTCTGGATAGCCCACTGCCCTTCTCATCAGAGAAACACAAGGGAAAATTAGCTAAATCTGCACATGGCTATTAATCTAGGAGCTACATAGAACTATGCAAAGGAAGGTTTATCTATTTAACAAACATTTATCTAGCATTTAATATGTCAGATGTTGTACTAAGCACTTTGCAAATACTGACTTATTTATGCTGACAACTTTAAAACTCTCATTTCCATTTTACAGATAAGGAAACTGAGGCACAGAGAAGTTGAGACCTTGCCCAGGTTCTACCTGCCCTAAAAAATTGGATTTGTGCATCTTCCCAGCCCTCTGGTTTGGTGTCCTAGAAATACCTGACAGCATGGCATACCTGCAGTGCATCTTACAGTATTAAAGCAAGGTTTTTATTCTAAGCAGAATAAAACTGTTCAATAAAAAAAGACCTTGCCCAGGATCTAAAATCTAGAAATGGAGAGAGCAATATTTGGACCCAAGCAGTCTGCCTCTAGGGTCCATGCTTTCTACTGCTATGCCGTGATGTTTTTTAAAAAACATCTTTTATTGTGAAATATAACATATATACAAAAAGCCTATAAATTTCAAAGTACATTTTAACAAGTAGTTATAGAATGAATTTCAAAATATGGTATGAGCTACAATTCCACAATTTCAATTTCAGGTATTTCCTTCTAGCTACCCTAAGACAATGGAGACTAGAAAGAAATATCAAAAATGATTCAGCAATCGTACTCATTTGTTAAATCCTATCTTCTCTGACACCACTGCTCCTTCTCCTTTGAGCCTTTCCCCACTCTTTAGGGATATTTGGGCAATGACCATTCTAACCTCTTCATGTTGAAAAGGGGTGTCAACATTATGGGGTGGGGGGGGATGCAACTGGGTTGAGGCAGTAGGAAGATGCAACCAGTTGACGCTTTTGGAGAGACTGGTAACTCTGGGTTTCAGGGCTTATCTGGCCAAGGAATCATCTGGAGGCTTTGGGTTTCTGAAAAATAAACTTAGGGAGTGAAACTCTTATAGAGTCTCAGATAGAGCCCAGGGTATTCAGGGTTTACGAGAGTACTGTTGGTTCGGGCTTGGCATAACATGGCAATTGGCAATATCTCCCTAAAGCTTGCATAAAAGCAACCTTCAGAATAGCCTTTTCACTCTATTGAAATCTCTTACCTACTGATACTTTATCTTGCTACATTTCTTTCCCCCCCTTTTGGTCAGGTAGGCATTGCTGATCCCATGGTGCCAGGGCCAGGCTCATGCCTGGGAGTCATGTCCCATGTTGCCAGGGAAACTTCAACCCCTGAATGCCATGTCCCACATAGCTGGGAAGATAATGATTTTACTTGCAGAGTTGGGCTTATAGAGAAAGAGGCCACATTTGAGCAACAAAAGAGGTTTTCTGGAAGTAGCTCTTAGGCAGAATCATAGGTAGGCTTAGCTTTCCTGTTTCAGAGATAAGCTTCATAAGTGCAAGCCTCAAGATCAACGTCTTGGCCTATTAACTTGGGAGTCCCTAATGTTTGAGGGAGGATCAAGGATTTCCCTGGTGGGAAAGTTTAACAGTTCCATATTTTTCTCCAGTCCCTCAAGGGACTTTGCCAATACTTTTAAATTATCTGCCCAACATACTCTGGAATGCATCTGGGTATTACATTAAGCTATGCAGAATTATAAGCCCTCATTTCCATTCTGGGCTCCAGAGTTTAGATTGCTTAAATGAGCTATCCAGGTTGAGTTAAATTATGTGCTGCAGACAACCTAAGTTTTGGACAAAATAAAGCTCTCTCCCTTTGGTCTCATACAGTAGGCAATGTTCTAAAATACAGACAATACCATCCTTTAACCTTAACCTGAATTCGGATTTACCTGAGTCCCAACCAGGTTGACTTTGTTCCTATCTCTAATTGAAGACAGATCTCTTTTTTTGGCTTCTTGAACAGCTCCTGTATGTAGCAATACTGACTTCCAGAGCTGCAGAACTCCAACTATGAGTCTTAGGTGTCACAGAGGTCCCAAAGTTCCAGAGAAATATCAGGTAATACACATACAGCACAGCCTCTCACAATTCAGAAATAACACTTAAAGCTCAGGAATAGATGTGACTGTTCTAAGAGCTTACAATCTAAGCTCTAATTCTCTTGTAAGTGTTTTCAAAAAGAGACCATACAATATTCGTCCTTCTATTTCTGGCGTATTTTGCTCAGCATAATGTCCTCATGGTTCATTGGCCTCGCTGCATGCCTCCTGACTTCATTCCTTTCTGTAGCTGCACAATTGTCCGCATAAGTGTACACCACAGTTTGCCCTTCAGCTTCTCAGTCAATGTATCCTATGGCCACCTCCAACCACTGCATACCATGAGTAATGTCGCTATGAACATCAGTGTGTAAATGTCTATTCAAGTCCCTGATTTCAGTTCTGTCAAGTATATTCCCAGAAATGGGACCGTCTAATCATACAGAAGCCCTATATTTAGCCTCCTGTGGGTCCCTTACACTACCCTCTGGAGGGGCTGGCCCATTCTGCCCCCCTACCAGCGCTGAATAGGTAGACCTCTCTTCCCACTTTTCTCTAGCACTTGAATCTCTTCATGTATTTATTTTGGATCTTCAGATTTTGTTGAGATATATTCATATAGCATATAGTCTATCCAAAACAAACAATGTCTCCAGTAGCCTCATTTAGTTGCACAATCATATTGCTCCCAATTTTAGACTATTTTCATTGCTCCAAAGAAAAAAATAACAGATAGACACACCCACACCAAAGAGAAAATCCCAAACTCCCCTTAATTGTTGCCCCCCCCCACACAATTATTTACCACTAGTATTGTTGTGGTACTACTGATGTAGTCCTGTTAAATATAGACCATAGCATACAATAAGTAGTTTTTTCAATATACCCCTCTATTATTAACTCTGTGTACAGATGCTCTACCTGCAGAGCTGCCAATAGTTTTTAATTATCTGCCCAGTATACTCTGGAATGCATCTGGGTATCGAAGTAGTTCATGCAAGACTTTTTTTTTTTTTTTTTACATGGACAGGCACCGGAAATTGAACCTGGGTCCTCTGGCATGGCAGGCGAGCATTCTTGCCTGCTGAGCCACCGTGGCCCACCCCATGCAAGAATTTATATTTGTAGTGCTCATCAGTGAGGTATATGGCTCTACACAACTCCTTTCAATCATATTCACCTTCAATATGGCACTATCACCTATAAACCCACTAATGAACTACCATCACCTCTATCCATTCCCATACTTAAAGATCAAGCTCATTAACTAGTCTGTACATGGCAATCATTGACGTGTCACTAGCTTCTAGCTCTAGGTTCCTTATATCTATATTGTAAGACTCCATGTTTACATTTTCCCGGGGGGTTCATATTCTTGAAATCATCCAGTATCTATCCTTTTGTGTCTGGCTTATTTCTCTAAGAATTATATCAAGTTTCATCCACGTGTTATATGCTTCAGGACCCCATTTCTTCTTACTGCTGCAAAGTATTCCATTGTGTGTATATACCACATTTTGTTTATTCACTCATCTGTTAATGGGCATTTGCCAAAGATTGTTTCCATCTTTTGGCAATTGTGACTAACGCCACTATGAACACTGGTGTGCAAATGTCTGTTTGTGACACTGCTTTCAGTTCTTTTGGTAATAAACCGAGTAGCGGTATTGCCGAGTCATACGACAACTCAATATTTAGTTTTCTAAGGAACTGCCAAACTGTATTTCACAGTGACTGTACCATTGTACATTCCCATCAACCATGAATGTGTTTTGATTTTTCCACATCCTCTCCAACATTTGTAGTTTCCTGTTTATGTAGGGGCAGCCATTCTTGTAGGCATGACATGATATCACATTGTGGTTTTGATTTGCAGTTCCCTTATAGCTAACAAAGATGAACATCTTTTCATGTGCTTTTTAGCCATCTGTTTTCCTTTTTGGAAAAATGTCTGTTCATATCTTTCTTCCATTTTATATTTGGGTCATTTGTTCTTTTATCCTTGAGTTGTATGATTTCTTTATATAAACTGGATATCAAACCATTATCAGATATATGGTTTCCAAATATTTTCTTCCATTGAGTTGCTGCCTCTTCATCTTTTTGACACAGTCCACTGAGGCACAGAAACATTTGATTTTGATGAATTACCATTTATCTGTTTTTTTCTTTTGTTGCTTGTGCTTTGGGTGTAAGGTCTAAGAAGCTACCTCCTATTAAAAGGTCTTGGTATTTCTTCTAGGATTTTTATGGTACTGGCTCTTATATTTAGATGTTTGATCCACTTTGAGTTAATTTTTGTATAGGGTGTGAGGTCCTCTTTCATTCCTTTGGCTGTGGATATGATATGATGTTTTAAAAAGTTGTCATCAGATCCTAGCAAAGCTGTGAAATTGATGTAATGTCTCTGACAATGGCATATTTTCTTTTTTAGTGTGACTTCACCTGCAAAGAGAAAGACCCACCCCCTAAGGTGGAGGCTGAACATAAGACATTGCTCCTATATTTCATATCCCTGGGGAAGTTCTAGACTGTGAACTTCCCATAGGAAGGGACAGAGCCACTCTTTGTACCAGAACCACAGCACCTAATGCAGTACCTGACATTGAGAGAGTGTCAAGTATTCAGCGGAAAAGAGGTAGGAAAGAAGGGAATTATCTAGATCATAGCTATCCATCACTAATCCCCAGTTAGGGACTAACTGATAAGAACTTTAAAGTGTTGTGCTCTCCTAGGGTTATTTAGAGATACCCTTAAAAGAAATAATTTCATAAGCTACTGTGGTCTTTGTCCCCTCTGGCCCTTTCTCCTGATTTTCCAGCATCAACACACACACACACACACACACACACACACACACACAACACCGTTTGCCGAACTAGCTAGGCCACTAGATTTCATCTTCTATTTTTGTCCTTCAAAGCACCAGAGAAAGGACCAAGGCTTTCTCAGACTCATACTTCTTTTTCTTCCTGGCAGCAGTGATGCCCATAACTCTAACCACTTCTCCGGTTGTGAGAACCTCAGCTATTAATAGCTCTTAGATGCAGGTGGGATATCACAGGATATGAAAATGCAACAGCCCAAATGGACCTGCCAGATATCTCATCTAGGAATTCTGAATCTGGGTCCCAAAGACGGGATTTGGGGAGTCCACTATTGCCCCTCGAAGGCCCAGCCTGCCTTCCCCCCCTCATATCTTTGCTTACTCTTCCCTCAGCACAATATATTCAAACAACATGGTATAGCAGTTTAGTTCAAAGCACTAGAATGTAAGAGACCTGTGTCTGATTTCTTGTTGAACCAATTACAATCCGTGAGCCTTAAGCTCATACCCTCCCTTCTCTATGACTCAGTCCTCCACGCATAAGATGAGGGTAAGAAATGAACCCATCTTGTAGGATCTTTGTGAGGATTCAGTAGCATGATGCATCTAAGGCACTAAGCATAGTGTCTGGCACACAGTATGTACTCAATAAATACTTAGGATAATCCTAAATCCACACAGTTTGCCGACAATCTACCTTGTCCCCACATCTACCCTGTCCCCACAAATAGCAGCACTATGTTTGTGATTCCACGTTTCCAGGGTCACAAATAACCCTCCCTTGTTAACCCTCATTTGGAAAGCAATTTAACTCTCTGACATTAAAAAAATTAAAATATAAACAGCCCAACGTCCAATTTAATGGACAATTAAAATTTAAATTACCAGTTAGCAAGTGATGAGCTAATTTTGTTATTGTAACCACATTAGCCTCATGCTTTGAGAAATATAAAAAGGAGAAATAGATCCTTTACAATAAAAAAATTAAAACACAGGCGAGAAAAGATTTAAACTCATATATCACAATCCTGACAGATTCATTCTTTGAAACAACTCACTCTAAAATCCAGTTGTCTGTTTCAGGCAAAAATGTTTAGACTTCAAAATAATGAGAATTAATGATCTGGTAAAAGAAAAGAATGCTCAAGTAATATTGGATTTCAAAATGTAGAGCAAACAGCAAGGCAAGGCAGCCCAGGTCACCTCACCCCTTGTTGCTTGGCAGTCTCTGGAATGACCAAGGGTTTTCTCACTCATCTTCAAACACATGGATCTGCCAGAGGTGATAATTGCAGGTCTCACATCAGACACTCTCGGTTGGGATCCTCACATTCACTTCCGCAGGAGGGAAAGGTGAGAAACAGTCCAGCTGAGGTGCTTCAGCACCCTGGAGAGCACTCTAGAGGAGACGGAGCATAGAAGAAGCACGCCACACTCCCAAAGTCACAGGGCTTGCTTACAGCTTTTCCTTTCCCCTGTTCTGGCACTACTTCTCTTTTCCCCCCAGAGACACATTGCTATCAAAGATCTTATCACTTTATTCTCATTCCATTTTAATTTATGTCTTTCTTCTTAGTCTTTAAGGTTCATGAGTTCAGAGACTGATTCTATCTTGCTTATGCCAGCACATACTATAGCGCTTGGTATACAGTTGGTGCTCAAAATTTTTCTCTTGATCTAATGCCAGTGAGCTAAAAATTGGTTTGAATTTAAGTGGTAGGGACCTAAGAGGCTGCCCTTTCTAGAGGCATTTGCCATTTGAATAAGGGGATTGGAAATGGCACTATTGAATCCAAAGAAATGACTCATGAATATGATTCCAGACACCAGGAGATTTCCAGAGGCTAAAGGAATAGTGTTGGGAGGGGAGGCTTCCAAGAAACCATCAAATCACAGCTTGTAGATGTCTATCTGCTCTGATTACATGCTGGTCTGGCTTCAGTGAACAGAAACTGTGTTAGGAGCAGAGAACACCACTCAATTCTCACCATGTGTAATGTGTCTGACAAAATGCAATTCAATACTGATAAAATGTGATATAATGGGGCAGCCTTCTGCCCAGAGCATCCTCCTCTCCCTCCTCATTTGTGATCCCTATTGTTAAAGTCTCTGTTTTGGAGCAGAGGACATTTCTTGGCTTTTAGTAGCCAAACATCCATTATCCCTAGCTTTGATAACCACTCCTTAATTCCTTTTGGGAGAATTTCCCTCCTTCAATGTGTGTAGTCATAGAGATATTAAAAGTCAAGGCACCCTTACTCCCCCACCAAAGGGGGTATGACCCAAGTGAAGCTGAACTGCCTTTCAGTGCTGGTATGTTCATTACTGGGTGAATGCCATAGGAAGAAGAGTTTGGCAATACACCTTCCAGAGTGACACCCTTTTAAAAATTTTGCATATATCATATCACCCAGATATCAGAGCCTCTTCCTTTCCTGAGCTGTGTTATCCAGACTTTTCATTGATTTTGAGATCTATCCAATATCCTCCAAATAAATTCATTTACTTCTTAAATTTACCTTGAGTCAGTTTCTATAGTTTACAGTCCAAGAAAATTGGATACTTGGATACTTCTGAGTTTGATAGCAAAAGGTAAGGCAAGAGACAAAGCGTTACCTAGATTACTCAACTTGGTCCCAATAATACAGGTGATTTTTCAATCACATTTACTAGTTAGCATCTGTTATGGTTGGGCTCATGCTTCAACCTGGCCAAGTGATGGTGCCCACTTGTCTGGTCAAGCAAGCACTGGTCAACTATTTCTGCAAGGACATTTCATGCCTGGTCAATAAACCAGAAAGCTGGTTTATGAAATCATCAGCACATTGATGGAATCCATGGCTGGTCACATCTGCAGTCAGTCAAGGGGAGTGTCTTTGACATTTAATCTAATCAGCTGAAGGCTTTAAAGGAGAAGTCAGAAGAGAGAATCTCTCTCTCCACTTCAGTCAGCCAGCCTCTCCTGAGGGATTCATTAAGACCTTCACTGGAGATGTCAGCTGTGGCTTGCCCTATGGAATTTGGACTTGCACATCCCCACAGTTGCATAAGACACCTTTATAAAATCTCATATTTACAGATATCTCCTGCTCATCCTATTTTCCTAGAGAACTCTGAATATTATACCTCTTTTATGGCCAATAACCCAAAAGAATGCAATACCTAGTGAAAGAAAGGAGGGAGAGAAAAAGTAGAATACAATCGTGACAGTGAGAAGGCTTAGAGGTGCTAAAAAGCTGGGAGGAGAGGCGTGCCAAAGGAAATCATTTCTTTGCCCATTTTGCTTGGTTTCAGCCTCAAGTAGATTAATAGGCCCTAATCAGTTTAGTCTCACACAGGCATTCTATGTAACTATGGCATGAAATGCTTTCATACAACAAGTCCTCCCTGTACACAGTTTCTCTGTTCTATTTCCCAGATGGTCCAGGTGTCCAGCCATGGGATGCTTGCCTTATTGCTGAAGACTGGTCTAACCTCATAGATTGCATAAGGGGAAAATCTTGAGCACATTGTAGAGATACCATTTCTGCAAAGATCATGGCTTCCCAATGGCCCATAAGTCAGGGAACACACTGCTAACTTGTGAAATTGGTCTTCCACCTTTAATGGTTAACACCTGCTACCACAAAGGTACTATTCAGTTCTTTTCTGAGAACAAAATTAGGCAGGGTCATTGAAAGGAAAGAGAAAGAGCAAAGAGTCACATTTGATTCCCTCATACCCATCTAAAGAAAACTGTCTCTTCTTGAAGTCCTCCTAGCTGGCCTGTTAATTGGGCCACATGTGGACTATGTGACCCAAAGAATGATCAATCCATAAACTGGCCAATGATTTATGAACTTTGTGACCTAGGATTAAAATGTGAATTTGGCTAATCACATCCCTCTGAGGTTTTGAGAAGTATAAAGCTGGGAAACTGAGATCATTAGCACAGGGTCTGAGGAAGAAAAGGCACAATGAGTTTGGGGAGAGAAACCCATGCAGAAGCAAACTTCTATATGAGCAGAAAAGTGAAGAGTGTGAAGAAATTAGCCAATAGAGAGAGAAGAAGAGAACAAAAAATATAGAGAGAATGAGAGAGAATAAAAGAGAGACTAGTTCCTAAAACCACTGTACATTCTGACCACTTTCCAGTTCTAATTAGAGTTCACAGTTGTCCTAATAATAAACCTTCATTTTTGACGTAACTTGAGGGGGTCTGGGGTTTTTTTGCAACCCAAAGAACCAAACTGAAAAAAAAAATGGAATCCAATATACAAAGACTGAGGTGAGGAACATATGAACCAATTTCAATTTTCTCCAGCCCTGGCTTTGAAGCCAGAAATGGATCTGTCTAAAATAGCCTCTCATGCCTGGAGCATGTTACACTTTTCAAAGTGTGTGCACTATTATCCCATTTGAGCCTTATGACAACTCTGTGAGATAATGATGTTGGACACATTCAATTCAACAAACATTTGTTCAATTCCTGCTATATATGTCAGCAGCGCTCTTCTGGGAGTGAATGGAGGAAAGAAATGAAGGTTAGAGAATCATGACCCCTGTACTAGAGGAGGATGCCAGCTTGTGTGCGTGAGTCTCTTCATTTTACAAACAAGGAGACAGACCAAGATAGGACATACATATGCTCAAGGTTACCCAGCTGGTTAGTTAAGGAGATGAGATGCAAGCTCAGGTCTCCTGAATTCACCATCCCTCTAGACGTTTCTTGCAATGGACCCTGCTCCTCCTGTACCCATCAGCCGTGACTCCTCCAGGGCTTGGCAAACTTCTCCTTAAAGGGCCAGATAGTAAACATTTCAGGCTTTGTGGGCCAAATAGGCTTTGTCACAACTACTCAACTCTGCCACTGTGACATGAAAGCAAACTTAGACGATATGTACACAAATGGGAATGGCTGTGTTCCAATACAATTTTATTAAAAATAAAGCTGGTAGCTGGTTGGATTATGGTCTTTACTAAAGTTTGCCAAACCCTACTAAATCCCCAGGTACTTGAAAGACACCCCCCCCCCCACCCCCGGTCACAATCCCTTAGAATCCTGAGAACTTTAAAGAAGACAAACCTATGTAAGTCATAACATTTAAATATTTTATTAACCTTATGATGCTCGACTGGAAGATGATTCGCAACCCCCAACCTGTCTTAGAAATGGATCATTTCACTCAGATAATATATTTTCCCCAAGAGTCCCTCCATATCTCAGCTGCCCATCACCATAACAACCCACACTCCATAACGAACAAGGAGAAGTGATAATAAATGAGGGAAGAATTTAGGTATTGATTTATTTGGATATAAGTTTTGGCATTTCAAGATATGCTAATACCAGACCAGGGATTGGTTAGCTTCAATTTGCTCTGAACTTCTTGGATCTTTACATTATTGTAGGGGTACTTGTGTTTTTCTAAGTACAGTATTCATATAGCAAGACCCTTAAGTGATTTAGAAAATACACATACAGACACATGCACACAGAATAGGAAGAAAATCAGGTCCCTAACAAGAAACATGAAGAATCAGAGATGTTATTTTAAAATATTAACTGCAAAAAAGCTAATAAAGGCCATTATGTTAGCATAGAAGGATTCATGGTAATCTCTGATGGGGCAGATAAAGAGGGAAGTAGAATATACATCACCTTTACTTGCCCTTGTTTGGGTGCATTCCAATTCTGTTTGAATATTAGGGTTCCTGTTGGTAAAGTTAAGACTTTCCTATCTTCAGAGTCCACTGGTTAGGAGGATAAAAGGCAGACCTCTGAGGACAGGGCCACTTCTTCTGGGGAGCCAATTCCTAGATTATCTGTACATGGTGTCCTTATCCAACAAGCAAGTGGATGGAAGCCTCTGGTGTTGGACACTAGAAAGGGTTGAAGAGCTCACAGTGATGGTGCCTGTTTGCCCCCAGATATACCCTCTGGGAGTGTCCTCTGCCCTGTGTGTCCCAGAAAGATGGGGAGGGAAAGCAGTCCAGGCTAGTTCTGCTCATGATGCTCTGGCTCTTGAGGAAAATGGTGTCCTGGGAGTGCTGTTTGAAATTCTTAAGATTATCCTTGCCCAACTATAACACCTACTTAGTTTCAGACAATTCCTTCTCTCCCAGCTCTCAGGGGCTTCCTTGCAGATGCCGTAAAGAAGGGGGAAAGGCCAGAGTGGCACATCTGCCTGCAGTTGTGGGTCACCTGGGGGCTGCTATTTCAGGCTCCCGGGCAGTGGTGGCTCATGAATGTTTTATTAAACACCCTCCTTGGGGTAGCTTTTAATGAGTGGAAAGAGCTTTTTTCTTTAAGGCTACAGTGAACAGCTTCTCAACCTCTATGCTTATGGGGCTGGCCCTTTTCCTTGCCTGTATCTTGTTGGCTTTTTAAAAGAGAAGTTGTAAGTTTCAGAAAAATCAGGCAGAAAACACAGAGTTCCCATATACCGCCCTCATTATCAGTACCTGGGATTAGTGTGGTACATTTGTTACAATTGATGAAAGAATATAATATTAGAGTGTTATTAACTATAGTCCATGGCTTATATTAGGGTTCACTGTTTGTGTTTTACAGTCCTAGGGGTTTTTAAAACATTTTTTTCTACCAACATACATAAATCTAAAATTTCCCCTTATAAACACATTCAAATATAAAATTCAATGCGATTAATTTCATTCAGAATATTATGCTACCATCACCTCCATCCATCACCAAAACATTTCCATTACCCCAAACAGAAGTTCTATACCAATTAAGCACTAACTCCCTATATTCCCTACCCCCACCCTGGCCCCTGGTAACCTACATTCTACTTTCTGACTCTATAATTTGTTTATTCTAATTATACTTATCAGTGAGTTCATGCAAACTTTATCTCTTTGCGTCTGCCTTATTTCACTGAACACGATGTCTTCAAGGTCCATCCAAATTGTTGCATGTATCAGAACATCATTCCTTTTTATGGCTGAATAATATTCACTGTGTTTTATTTATCCTTTCACTGATTGATGGACATTTGGGTTGCCTCTATCTCTTGGCAATTGTGAATAATGCTGCTATGAAAATCAGAGTGAAAATATCTGTTCCTGCATAATGAAGGTATCAAATAACAATGAAAAAACTATAGCTGACATTTATTAAGTGCATACTGTGTGTCTTGTCTTCTGCTAAGCATTTCTGATGCATTTTATCAAACTGTAGAAAAACTTTTTGCAGTAGGTACCGGAAGTATTCCTGTATTACTGTAAGGCAATAGAGAATGGGACTTAAGAGCATGAACTCTGGGGCCTGACTGCCTGAGGTCAGATCCAGTTTCCCTACATACTAGCTGTGAAATCTTGGGAAAGTGACTTAAGCTTTCTGGTTGTATTAGTCATCTGTTGCTGTGTAACAAACAACCCCTAAATTTAGTGACTTAAACCAACATACACTTATGATCTGAAAACTTTTGTGGGTCAGGAATCTAGGCATAGCCTAGCTGCTTTTTCTGCCTCAGAGTCTCTCATGGGTCTATGGGGTTTTGCCCAAGGCTGCAGTCGTCTCAACATTTGGCTAGAGAAGGGCCTGCATCTGAACTCACTCAAGGTTAGCAGGACTCAATCCCTCAAGGGCCGCTCTTCCTAGCTGGCTGTTGGCTGGAGGTCATCCTCAGTTTTTTGCCATGTGGGCCTCTCCAGAGGGCAACTTGCTCTTTCAAAGCTTTCAAGTCCAGAAGGCAAAGGAGAGAGTCTGCTAGCAAGATGGAAGTCCTAATTTTTGTAACCTTATCACAGATGTGACATGCTATAACCTTTGTCATATTCAGTCAGTTAGAAGTAAGTCTGTCCAAACTAGTCTCAAAAGGAGGGATGACACTAGGGCATGGATACCAGGGGGAAAGGATCATTTCATCCATCTTATAAGTCTGCCTCCCTGTCTGTAAAATGTGATACTAGTACCTACTTCATAAGGTTGTTCTGAATATCGAAGGGCAAAAGCATTTAGATCAGGGCAGGGCATATAGAAAATGCTATAAATTGTTTGTGGTTATTATAAAAAAAATACAACATGAGGCTCTGAGAGTTTAAGACACTTGCCTAAGGTTATTCAGCTCATGAGAGCCAGAATGAGGCTTGAACCCAGGTTATATTCATTGATTCTTCATGTGTGCTTACAGATGCAGGTGTAAGCAGGGCTGGGTCTGTCCCAGGCTAGAGAGGGGGACAAAGGTTGGTCAGAGGATTATCCAGATAATTGAAAAGTGTGGCAAGTTCTACAAAGAAAAATGCACCATGTGTCAAAAAGGCACACAAAAGGAGTGGGGAGGTGGTGGCCAATCTAGTATGGCTGATTAGGAAATGTTTCCTTGAGGAAAGGACATTCCAACTGAGTAGAGAGGATGAGGAGGAATTGATTGGGTAGGAGGGGAAGGAAGCAAACGCTCAGGAAATGGGAAGTGTCTCTAGGAAGATCCCTGGGCAAAAAAGGCACAAACTTGATGACATTCTTCCGAAATCTTTCTCTCCAGTCTTTTATGTACAACCCATACTTCAAACGACAAGCAAAAACTACCTCATCCAGGCAGCCATGAACGTCCTTTCCAGTAACTGGTAACATTCATTGGCTGTTCTCCCAAAGCATTTGCATCTAGCTTGGAAAGCATCAATCACACTGTTCTGCTTTATCCACTAACTTTGCCTCTGAGGTCCTTTTCCTGGCTATTCAGCTGCACTAGAAATTCCTCCAGGACAAGATCCATGAATTTCTCACCTCCTCCTGTGGGGGGGATATTCAGAGTTGAATTTTGGGGCTAAGAGATAGCAGTAGGAAGAAGATTTGTCTGCTGCACCTCTGGACTTTGTAACATTTGCAGATACTACTCATTCAAAAAATCAGAGATATTAAAACAACAATAAAAGGGGGTAGCAATATTGTGTAATTGAAAAAGCATGTATTTTGGAATCAGACAAGCATGTCTATGCTTTAAGTCTCTAGCCACATGATTCTGTTTCTTCTATAACATGGGGATTACGTCACCTCCTTCAAGGGGCAGGTGCACGAATGAAAAGAGATACTATATTCAATGCCCCCAGGGAGAGGCCCAGGGCACAGTGGGGACTAGGACCTTACCAAATGCAGGTCAACAGAGTTACCTTTCATTATCCTTCTGGGATATTAGATATTTCAGCTCAGATTTTTCTTCCTCCTTTTCCTCCCCTACCTGCAGGTCCCCTGGGGGTTTTCACAGTGCTGAGTTGTTAAGCATTGCCTTAGGTAAAGGAAGAGAGCTGAGGTCTTTAAAGATGTTAGATGGAACTTGGCGAAGTCCCCCATGGTGCTTTTTATGGAGCTGCGCAAAACCAAAGCTGATGGGGGAAGGGTTTGTGGCCGGAGGCTAGGCAGCCGTCCTTGTGCAACTTCTCTCATTTCGGGCAAAGGATCTGAGCAGACCGGGGCTCGCAGTGGAGTGGACTGAGGTGCCAGGCAAAAGCCAAGTGAAATAGTGGACTCTCCCTACAGGCTATGAAATCCCTGAGGATGGAGCTGCCATCTTTTCATTTTTGTACCCTGACAGCTTAACACAAAGTAGACACCTTATAGATGATTACTGGATCAATTTATCCAGCCAGCCAGCGATTCATCCAGCCCTCTGAACCTCCAAGAGCCCAGAACTTCTTCAACCGACTTGCCCACGCTGAATTCAGCAGTTATTGGCTTAACATTGCCCTTCCCGCAAACCTGTGGGTTTTATCTCAGATGTGTTCTTCAAAAAGGAGTTAAATGATTAAATGAGGAGGGCACAATGTAGACCAGTTAAAGGTTGAGGCTCTTAAGTCAGACATCCGATGTAAAATCACAGCCAGGCCACATTGTAGTTCTTAGGCTCTTTATTAATAACAATAAATGTTAATATATATATTCAGTGCTTACCAGGTGCCAGGTGCTATATGAACATGTTCCCCATATTCAATATACAGGGTTCCCCATATTCAATAATATATATATTAACAACAATAAATGTTAATACCTATATTAACACAGCTTACCATGTGCCAAGTGCTACACAAACATGTTCCCCATATTCATTATATAGGGTACCTACTCAATAGGGTTGATATACAAATTAGGTATGGGCTCGGCACAGAGGCTGGCACATAGTAGGTGCTCAATAAATGCTTATTGCTTTCATTCTCCCCTTGGGGCATGAAGGCTCCCTTGACTTCTACTTATTGGGCCACTAACAGCCTCAAAGCCAAGACAACTTCATGGTCACTGCCATTTGGCCCAAATAGATGGGCAATCCTTCCAGTAGAGTATAAAAGCTCAGCTACAAATTGTTGTCATCAGTGTTGTGCATTTGTAGGGACACACGTTTGCAGCAATTGGTGTTATTACAGTAATACATTTTCAAAAGTCCCTTCTGGTCTCCTATTATGAAGTTACTACCTATTGCCATCCCCTCCTGCAGTGTCTGCTGCCCTTAGGGATTCACATGTTAAAACACATCGAGGCAGCCATAATCTTCCTCAGGAGACACTTTAGCCAGCACAGTTGTTTTGGAAAGTATAGTTGAATAGCATTTCTCTTTGCTTTTAAAAACACCTGCCTGTGCACATGCAAGTGAAAGCTGGAGGCAGAGTGCCCTCTCTCCACCGTGGAACTCCGGAGCCTCACGCACCATCCCACCCTGACGATGAGGCCACACACTCACTAAATCGCTCCTAACCCCTCGCATCGCCTATTGTGCATTACCACCTCCGCTACCTCGCAGTATTAATTTGATTTACGGCCCAGCCGCCCCACCTGGGGCCCGGGAAGACGGCTCCCCTCCAATCGCTTCCATCAGCAACGTAAGTGGAAGGTAATAAAAACCTGTACGCGGCTCAGACTTTCAATTTCAATTGGAAATTGAAACTGTGCGATATGATTAAAGTTTAATCTGTATCATCAATAAACATGTGTGCTAAAGCAACGAGAGCTGCTTCTCCTGGTTGCAGGCATGGGTTTGATGAGTGCGTGTCTGCCATTCCTTGTCTAAACAATGTGGTGACCGGGGCTGGGGTTGTGCACACCCGCCTGCGTGCAGGGCCACGTGGAGAGTTGATATACTTGCACAAAAAGATGAAAATCATCATATGAACATGTTTAGGAGGAAAAAGGCTACTCGGGCTGAGCTGAAACTGGATTGAATCAACGGTTTCAGCAAGATTTGCTAAGAGCACAATGTTTTTTTTCAGGGAGTACCAATACCACTCATTCATTCATTAAGTATTTATTGGGCATCTACATTACACTGGCCCTTGGGCTGGGTCCTGAGATCAGAACAGTGAGAAAAAAATGCACATTTTTTTTTTGCTTTTATGGAACTTAAGTAATGGTTGAGAAGGATGTTAGTCAAATCATTAGGCAATTAATTGCAAAACGCTGCCTACATTAAGTGCCCACAATGCAGAGGCGTATGATTCTGTGAGTGCTAAATTACAGGGATATGTGCCCTGGTGTGGGAAGGCAGAGGGGGCTGCCTGGAGTTAGCTGTGACCACACTGAGGTCTGAAGAGTAAGCCTGAGGTCTAAGTGTAAGTTGGGGAGGGGACGGATTCCCTAGGCTAGACGTGGGGTCAGGGGTTGGAAGATGGGACAGACTCAGGGTAATCCATTCCAAGGAGGCCATGTACACAAAGGCCCAGAGGCAAGAGGAGGTGTGGTCCAACTGGGGAGGAGCTGAAAGAAGACTGGGTGGAGTAGACAGAACAAGAGGCTCAAGATGAGCCCGGAGAGGTGGCAGACAAATCACACAGGACTCCATAGGATGTGGTGAAGGGTCTGGATTTTTTTCTAAGTACAATGGGAGGCTATGAGAGGGTTTTAAGTGGGAACTTATATGGTCTATTTAAAAGACTGCTACATGGAGAAGGAAATGGAGGGGGTAGGAATGGATGGACAGAGACAAAAGAGGAAGCTATTTCTGTGGTCCAGGGGAAAGGTGATGGTGACTCAGGCAAGGAGATGAAAGTGGAGATGAGAAGTCGAAATAAATTTTTTCTACAGGTTGCAGGTCTATGCCTGCCCTTTAAGAACCTAATAAATCAGCTCATCTCATCTCTGTTCTCACGGTCCTTATTCAATCTGTTTCCATCACTCCCATTAGCTCTACGAGTCTCCTGGTAGACCAATCAATATGCTCTTGGGAAACCCTGCCTTCCACCTCCAAACTTACCTGGCTCTCTATCCACCATGACCTATGTCTGTTCCTCCTGGGGGTAAAAGTGGACCACATTTGCTTTGGCCTCAAATACCTTTGCACCCATTGTTTGTCTCTGCCAGGAACATTCTTTCCTCATCTCCCTCACTCAACTACCTTGTACTCAGTTTTCAAGTCTCAGCTTAGAGTTTTTCTTTCAGCAATTCTTCCCTGATGTTCTCTGCACAACTGGCTGAGAGACCACATATCGTAATGCCCATTATTGTTGACTCAGCTCTTAGCAACCAGTAGACTGTGAACATCTCAAAGACAAGGTATTCAAGGGCCCTGCTTCTCATTATAACCCCAGGGTCCAGCACAGTGCCTGGTACAGAAGAGGAGATCAATAAAAATGTGGTGGATGATTGAAGAGTTCTTCCTTACTTCTAAGATCAAATCTCCTCCTCGTGCTGCTGAACCCAACTTTCCTACCTTATTAAGACATTGTTCTTTCTTATTAAGACAACTGTCCCATCAATTATTCCTTCTCTCTTATACATGTTCAAGCTCATCCTTTTAACTAGACCTTCCTGCTGCATAACAAACTCATATTTCCCCATTCTAAACAACACGTTTATTCAATTTTGGCTCCCGTCAAAAGAAGCTTCCCATAAGCTACTGTATGCAAACGTCTGGAAAATACAATCTGTACTCACTATTTCTACTTCCTCACCCCTCACTTCCTTTATCGTCTATCTGCCACTCACACAGCTCCACTAACGTGGCTCTAGAAACTCCTGACTTCCCTATGCCAAATCCAATGGTCATTATTTAGTCTTCCTTCTAAAAGTCCCCTCTGAGCAATGTTTGATGCGTTAGCCACTTCCTCCTTGAAACTCTCCCAACTTTTCATGTATGTGCAGTGATACTTTCTGGCTCTTCAGTTATACGTTTGACCACAATTTCTAATTTATTTCCCTTTAATGGAGCTTCACAGATGAAGAAACTAATGATACAAGAAGTCATATGATTGTGAATGTGTTTCCTGAAAAGTCTTCATCTGTTAAAGATATTCACCAAATTATTTTTGACTGAAAGGATATGATATCTTGGAATTGCTTCAAAATACTCCAGATGTCATTCAAGTACTATTTGTGTAATTTCAAAGTTAAGCATAATTTAAAAATAAAACGAATTAAGAAGCGACATGATTCACCACCAGGATTCCATACTAGACACCCAGGCATCCCAAGAACAATGATCTTTCTACGACAAAGTTCAGCACATTTCAGGCAACCCAGGTGAGAGCTGAGTCAGAGCAAGGGCCCACAGTGTTCTAGTCTCATATGGGAAATAGGGGATCATGACTCTATGAATCCTACAACAGAGGAGACATGGACATGCTGTCAGGAGACCCAGGGTCTAGCCTTGGCCCCACCCGGACTCACGCGTAGGGCTTTGAATGGCATATTTGTTCACACCAAAGTGAGTCTCTCCATCACTGTAAACATACTTTGAACAAATATTTAGACTTCTCTTAGGGAAATCAAGTTTGGATCTCTCAAATCTTGGAAACTAAAACTATTGAGAAATTTGAAATGTTTTGTGATGTGTAAAGAGACCTGACATGGTGCTATGTTTAAGAAAAGAGGCTCTGGAGTCAGTCCAACCTGGATTAAAAACCCTGCTCCATGACTTATTAGTTCTGTGAACTTGGACAAGTTCGTGGAAGCCTCAGAGGGTTGGTTTCCACCCACATCAAATTCCCTCCCTTGCAGGATTATAGAGAGGATTGTAATGTGCAAACACAAAGATGGCCCCAAATCCTTACTGGAGGGTGGTGGACAAATAGGGGGCATAGGGTACCGCTGGGCCTCCAGGACAACCTGGGATCCTTCCCTGTTTCCCATGCTGGTGCATCGTACTCAGGATGATTTGCAGTTGGTGGCAAATCCAGTCCTGGGACCAGAGATCTGAGACTGGTGATAAAACTGTCAGCCAAGATTTGCTACCTCTTTTTTCCTACCCCCTAGTCTCCCATTAAAAATGATTTGTCGTTAGGATGAAACATGGGAAAACAAACATGATTAAAATTTTCCCATATTAAGTACCTCGGTGACAATGGCAGGCCCGAGCTGAGCTCTCCGGAAGCGCTGATTCATTTGTCTGGAAGGGGAAGAGCAGCTGGCAGACCCAGAGCAAGAGTCTGGGTGTGTTCCTCTTCTGCCTCATGAACATCCCAGCATCTTCTTTCCATGGGTTGACTTCATTCCGTTGACTCCATTAATCACAGGTCGAGTCCATCCTCAATTAAAGGTCCCAGGGCAGGAGATGGGGCATCCTCATAGCACTGAGAAGTCTGGAGGGTGATGGGGGCAGGGAGTGGGCTCTGCTTTCCCACGCTGCCTTTTCACAGGGGAAAAAAAATCCCTTACAATGCGATCACTCTATCAGTTATATATGTTATGAAATTCACTTCACAGCTTTTATGTCTCCCAGAAACCTTTTTTCTTCCTCAGGGTCTGTAGAAGAGCGATTACAGAATCACTCACAATTCTCCACCCTTCCATACAGCCACGCTCTTTGCAATGTGACTTTGAAGGTCCCCCCAAGCTCCTCTCTTCAAAAAGGGGTGAAGTCTCTTTCCCCAACTCTTGAATATGGGCTATTCTTGTGATTTACTTTGGCCAACAGGATGCAGCAGAGGTGAGGGTGCAACTGTTCCAAGGTAGGGACCTAGTATACCTTGCACAAGTCCAGTCTCTCGTAAATAAGCTTGGGTTACTATGATGGATGAAGAGAGAGATGTGGCCCAATCACCGGTTGTTGTACCACCCATCAACAAGCTAACCTCTAGACATGTGAGTGAGGTCATCCCAGCCAACCTTGAGCTACTCTAGATTCATGAGTAAACACAGCTGATGTCAACTCATCTTTTCCTAGATCAGAAAAACCACTGCCCAGCTGACCTGTAGACTTTTGATCAATATTAACAATTGCTTATTATTTTAAGCTACTGATCTTTAGAGTAGTTTGTTATGCAGTGAAACTAACGGATACAAAATTCATCTGTGGAGTGACTTACCATTACCTCATCTTCATAACACATGTCCCCCTCTCCAAAACTTGAACCAATTATGCACCCAAACAGAGGGATGTTGTTTAGGCTTTTTAGAATCTGTGAAAAACTCTCCCCAAGGTCTCAGATCACACTCTTGAAGAGATCAAAGTGTTTAGGTACACAAGGGTCAATGGAGACAAAGGTTCTTGCCCTACCAAAGCCATTTGAGCATGATACTCAGAGCTTCTATTATCCTACTCCAGGTATGATTTATCTCATGCTACACTGAATTCTTCTCCTGAATGTGGCTGTAATATGCCTAGTTGATAAGCAACTTTCGTTAACAGGAGAAAGAACCAGGAGTAGAAATATATTTGCTTAGTCACTCACAGAGTTTTCTTCTCCCTCATTCAATCACCAAAGAGGGGGAAGGTTGATCTGGGTGGGGGAGGGCAAGGACACTGGGGGAAGGTTTGACTACAGCAAGGTTGGCAATTTCTCTCTCTTCTTTTCATGAGACTGGAAATGGGCATTTCCCCCAGGCCTTTGAAATCTAGACAGGAACCAGAGTGAGACCCAACTCTCTGCCTATCTAGGATGTGTAAAAAAAGCTATCCACATTGTCTGTAGAACCTAAGGATAGAAAAGGTGGTTCGAAGAAAAGACTCGTATGCTCTCTTAATGGCATGTATGGTCCGAAAGGTATCCCTTACACACCCACTCAGATGCAGAGACCTTTTCAGGAAATGCTTCTCCCGGAGGATAAACACAAGTGAGATGACATGGAAGCAGGATGGAGGGAGTTCATAGAAAAGTCTCTGGCCAAAGAGAAAACCACTGGTGGGCTGGGTGGCTTCAAATGCTGATGATGAGGAAAACGGAAATAGCATCTGTGATGCAGGAGACATAGAATTATAGACAGAGTTACATCCGTTAATATTTCTGTCACTACATTAGGATTCAACTAGACTGTCTGACATATGACCCTCTTTGACATGGAGGTAGCAATCATAAATTGGTCACGAAATGGGAATTTAAATGCAAAACAAGAAATGCTTGAAGGTTTCCCTAAAACGAAGTCTTTCCTTAAAACAAGTATTTCTTTCTCAAATCCACCTCCATTCTGCAACCTTTTACATTATCAAAATTATCATTACAAGATCCTTTCTCCATCTTCTGTCCCCGTTTTCCCCTTCAACCTCATTTCATTAACGCTCTTTGTTTTCTACTTTCCAGTCATTGTAACACACTGGGGAACACTGGGTTAACTCCTTCCTCTGGGTTTTTAGATACATTACCTCTATCTGAGATACTCTTGCCCCTTCTAGCTTCCTAACTGACTCCTACTCATCCTTCACAAATCAGCTTTGATGTCCCTTCCTGCAAGGATTTGTGTCAGGAAACCCTTGGATAGTACTGTTTCACCAGGCAGGGAACTTCTAGGCATTTTCTATGTGTCACTGCTTCCTTCCCTTATAAATACAGGGTTGGACAAATTGTCACTTGGGGATCACAGTACCACATGTCTTGGGCATTCTGTGCCCATGAGATAATTTCTATGAGTTACAACATGGGAAGAAACAAAATCATGAGCTTACCTTTAAACTCATCTTGCTTTAAGTCATCAATGTTTTTGCATGCTTGCAAGTTTGCAATATTTCTATCATAGTATACAGGAAGCCTGTCTCTCAAAACCCAAATAGAAATAAAAATTGTAATTGGATGTCATTACTGTCAGTTGTCCTGGACACAAATTGAGCAGCAGGTCATCCCTCCTGGGGGCAAAGCAGTGAAATCACGACCATGGCATGACCAAGGAGGCTGGCGTGGATGCACTTCACTCTATCCCATTTTCCCACGATGAAAGCAGGAGAGGGGACATGGGGGTGGGGTTTTAGTCTCAGCCAGAATTTTGAAATCATTTAAGGAGAGAGCTTCATGTGCAGAAAACTGACAAACCAATAGGGCAATATCTGATTATTTCTTAATGGGACCTTGGGTAGAAAATAAAGGGTTTTTTTGGGGGGAAGGAAAGCTGTCCTGATTGATTTCTGTCCCTTGGAGTTCTAAACCTTTCCTGGACTGCTTTATAAAAAGAAGCCATTAATAAATGCCCACCTGGCAAGAAGACAGTTTGAGTAAAATTATCCCCTAAATAGAATTTTTGCTAATCTTAACAAGAATAGGTTTGGGGCCCTTCCTCTAACATCCAGAGCCCTTTTGATCTCCATGACAGAATCTTTTTCCATCCCCTCTCCCCTATTATGAGCTTCTCAGGGCACTGCAAATCTTGTTCACAATGGTGTTGGCTAGTTTTCAGAACTTGTGGGAACAAAAACCCACATCAGACCCACACTCATGGGTTAGTTCAGGATCCTTCAACTGTCATAGGGGAAAACATCAGGAGAAGACCCAATCACCAATTTGGTTTACACCTAGATCCCCAGATCAATTAACAACTTCAGTCTTGTCAACTCAGTGGACTCAAGCAAATGGCCCTCAATCTTTGAAACTGTGATTTTTGACAAGGAGACAAACTATTTTGGCAGCTTACCTACCTACCTTAGGGATCCAAGACTAGAACTGGACTCCAATCCCAGGCTGGCACTTGGTTGGAAAAGTTGCTTATCCTCATTGTGTCAGTTTCTTCATCTGTAACATGGAGTTAATAGTAGGACCTCCCTATAAAAATGATTGGCAAGGAATAAAGATAAGCATATGCTGTGAGTATACGTAAGTATATGCTATGAGTGTGGTTGGTACTGATGACAGTGATGACGGCATCAGGGTGCTACATCGGTCCCACCCTTGGGTCGTGATGATTGTCTAAGAAACATACCAAGCAAGATGAAGGACGGATATGGACCCGTTATATACCTGGTACTCCACGCAGGCTTCAAAGCTCAGTAATTTGTACACTTTGAACAGTTAGCAGGATGTTTCTGTTTCCTTGTTTACACTCCCTTCTCCCTTGTCTTTGAGTGGTTGTATCAGCTGGTGATTTGGAACGCACAAACGTATTCTATGACAGAAAAGTCAGAGAAAGTGAAATCTTACAACCTGGATGTTAGTTCAGTTGCTCCAAGTCTTGGTGATGTGATTGATGGAAGTTTTATTGCAAATGTAAAGCTCTGCATTTTTTCCTTCCCGTATTGGCACATAAATATTTTGGTCTTGCACAACACGTCCTGGTGCATTGAAGATAATAGCGCTCTAATGTCCTTGATGGCTCTGCACCAAAGCCAGTTAATGCACCATCGGCTCGCATGACAGAAACACCTGGGTCAATGACAATCACATACACATTACCTAACGCAAACTCCCAGAGCCAGAAATGGAGAGTGTTTGCCAATACAGCAACGACACCTACCAACAGTTATTGAGTACCTAGAGGGGTGAGGCACAGTACCTGGCACATGGATGGGAGTGAAATAAAGCACTTTAGATAAATGAATGGATGAATGAAAGTAACTCTAGATATAATGAAACTGCTGGGGAATTCATAATGCTTCCTTTCTTGGAAACTGGATTTTCAGAAAGCAATCAAATACAAAGGAAATTAGCTAGATGAGATGAATATATGGCAAGATCCCAAAGATATTAGTCCAGCTGCTACAAATATGACAAACGTACAAACCCAGGGGAGAAGATAATGGCTTGGCAGATAAAATATGAAAATACACAAGGAGAGTTAACTCAATTTCAAGGAGAGAGTGTTTGACCATCAGCCATAGGCACAAGATGGATTTAACCTGTGTCCTTCAAAAACTTTTGATGTTATTTTACTGAGTGGTGACTGCATTACTGTGAGAGTTAAAAGGCACAAAACTTACAAGGAGCTTTCAGTCTAGGGAAGGGGCGACAAACAGATTCTAGGCTCTGTGCCTAGAGGTCTTATCTATTTCACTTATGTATCCCCAGTACCTAGCACAGTGCCTGATACCAAGAGATGCTGGATGAATGAAGACACATAAAATATACCACACACCTCTGTTATGGCATTATGTCATCTGCATTACCATAAAAGTAATACAGTGAGACCATAAATATAGTAAAATAAACGTATAGCATATCCACATTTCTTTCATGGTTCTAGCAGATAATATTTGGCAGGCAATATTTAGTCTGTAATCTGTAATTGAAGGCACCATAATAAAGGTGAGATAAAGTTCTGTGGGCCAGCAAAGGAAAGAGAAATTCCTTAAAACCTGGAGAAACTGGGGAAGGCAATTTATTGTGAGTCTTGAAGCAAAAGCAGAGTCGAACATTGCACCATCCAGGCTGAGAAAATGGAAGGAAAAAAATTTCAGAGAAACAGAAATATAAAGAATGTTCCTCACAGTGTATCCTAAGAAATGCTTTGCATAAAAATCATCTGAGAATAACCTCCCTAAACCTTTGGATAACAGTCTCTGTAGATAGGACCTATGAATCTGAATTCTAACAGACTCCCTAAAAGTTATTCTTATGCAGCACATTTTGGGAACCATTCCCAAAATATGCCAGGCTTACCATTTCATTGAATCTTCTCAACTATCTAGGAACACAGATGTGATTATCCCTATTTTATGGCTGGAGATACTTGAGGCTCAGAGAGGTGAAGGGACTTGTCCAAGGTCACTCAGCTTGTAAATAAAAGAGCTGTGATTCAAATGCAGAATCGCAGACATCAAACTTGCACTCCTTGCTGCCACTAGATACTATTCCTCTGAATTACATGGGCACAGGACAGAGAGTATGAAGGGGAGCCAATAGGAGGTGATTTTGAAAAAAGCATGTTCTAATAATAATAGAAGTAGAAACTGATAGAGGCAATGATACTGTCTTATCTCTTAAAAAGAAAGAACACAGGACTCTGGCTGCTGCTGGCTTTATCAGGAAGCTCTGGTTAATAAGCAAAGCCCTGGACCTGGTTTCCTAATAGACGCCTGTTACCTCACCAGGATATTTCCATCTCAGCCACACGTTGCTATAACGTGCTCAGGCAGCGGTGTCAGCTCCACTCTGCATTTGATCAGGCTCATCTTTGCTTTTAAATAAAAAGGTCAATAAAACCTACAGCCAGGAGAGCAAGCGGTGACCCAGAGACGAAGGCAAAGCAACTGCCAAGCAGTCACGGAAGCAGCTCAGCATCAGATGAGAACAGGGGTGGTTGGAGGCCGGATTTCTGGTCAGGCCAAAGGTCCAAGGTCATAGGTCAGCCTGCCTCACTGTCCCAAAGCTTCATCTGGCCCCAACCCCACCTGGTCACCCCCAAAATTACATGGAGTGGAGACCACATCCAGTGAATCAGAAGAGCTGGCTCACTACCTGGCTCTTGTACCATGTCCTGGAAACAGCATGGCCTCATCTCACCTCTCTGGCCTTCTACGCTCCCTTACCCTACCTTACTCTTCTTCCTGGTTCTTACTGCATTATTGATCTCTCCTTTCTTTTTCTGATTGTCTGCCCCCCGCAGCCCCCGCCCCTTGCACTAGATGATAACCTCCATAAGGTTTAGAGATCTTGGCTCACTTCCATCCCCCCAACATTCAGGACTATACCTGTACTCTAGTAGATACCTCATGAATATTTGTTGAACGAAAGAACAATGCACTGGTGCAAATGCATCCTATTATTTCAGAGAAGCAACCTCCTTCTCAGTTCTAGCTGTCTTTGGTTGGTGATGTCACTAAAAAATAAAACTTTTTCTTTAAGCAAATCTTGCATTCAGCAGCTTCCTTCTCATCATCCCTAGGATAACATGTGGGCCACCGGGCTCTTCTGTTTCCAGCTAAGGTTTCCCCTCCAGCCCTTTCTGTGCCCATCTCGCCCTTGCATCTGTACTCCATATGTTCTTTCAGCTGGAAAATAGCACCCTGCTTTCTCCCAATGCACCCTGAGAGCCTGAAACCCTGTTCTTTCTTGTTTTTCACGTGGTTGATTCCTATGCATCCTTCCATGCATCCATTCATGCTCCAGTTTAAACACTGCTTCTGGGTGCTGCCTTTCCTGAATTCTTGGGTTCAGTCAGCTCCCCTCTCAAATGCCCCATAGCATCCTGCATTTCCACCCTCTATCATATCTAAACATGCACGTCTGTTCAGTGTTTGTCTTCCCCATACACCACAAATGCAGGGATGGGTCTTTCTTTGTGCCTGCTTAACTCCTAGCACTTATCACCAAGCTAGAAAAGAGTCAGTGCTCAATAGATGCTGCCTTTTTGAGTGAACAAATACTCATGTGCTGGCATGAACATGAGCGCCCAAGAGCATCATGTGCTGAAATTCCCTCCAAACACAGGAAAGGGAGATCCCAATCCATGAGATTGGTGGGTCTTGGACAGACAGGCGATTTCAAATCTTAGTGTTAGCAGGAGAGCCTCACAGAGGGGATCAAGCCCCCTTCTCAACAATAAAGAACCCTGGCCCTGGCCCCCGGAGCTGTGGCCATTACCAAGTGTGCACCTGAAATAGCAAAAGCACTAGGGACCTGCCTCTTTACAAAATATATTATTTAAGCCTCAAGCTAAGAAACAACACTTGTTTCTAGAGGTGAAAAATTTGCAACTATCTCAGCAACTAGAATTCTAGCAAAATTGGAAACAATTTAGAGAATTGTGCTGAAATTGCAAAGCTGAGAGGCCAAGGGGAAGAGGCCATGCTAGCTTTATAATCATAGAAGACTCCAGGGCCAGTCTGAAGACTGCAGGGGAGGAAGGCAGAGGGGCTGAGCAGGACAGAAAAACACATGGTGACCTTTTATTGCTTTTCTTTAACTCTAATTACAAAAATCATAAACACACGCAAAATCTCCTATAATTAACCACCCGAAGATAACAACTTTTAACATTTAGCTGCATGTCCTTTCGATGCTAAAAATGATGGGCTAAAGGCTGCACTTATTATTTTACAGCCTGCCTTCTTCACTTAACAATACAGCATAGTTTTATTCTAATGGGAGGCAGGCGACTTAAAGTAAAGAACACAATTTTGTGATCAGATAGATCTACATTTTATTCTTGCTGAACCATACACTAATTTAGTGACTTTTGGCAATGCTTAAACCTTAATTTCCTCAACTATAGACTGGGGACAAAAGTAGAACCAATCTCTCTGTGTTGAGAGGATGAAATGAAGTAAAATATGCAAGTTATTAACACTGAGTTGGGTACACAATAGGTGTTCACGTAGCTACGACATTACTGGTAAAATATCAATAATTACTTTTCCTCAATACCATTTTTGACAGCAAAAAGTGTTATGGTGAATGGATTTGCTTAGCCAATCCCCTGTGGTTGGACATATACGTTGTGGTCATTTTTCTTTTCTGTTGGCTGGAGCTTTGGGATGATTTGCCCCCTAAGGTTCCCCAGGAGAAAAGCGTAGCAAGGACGGATGATTTCCAGCAAAAGCCCTGACACCAACAGGTGGCAGAGCCAATGATGTGTGAGTTCTAAAACAGGAAGGGAGAGGAGAAGAGGGGAGGGAAGTAATAACTGGACTCATTCAAAGGGGTGAAAATAAGCATTCTTTATTTTTATACTTACTGACCAGATTGTTTCAGGAAAAGAGCGATGGACCAACCCACAGGAGAGTGGTATTTTAACATATAATTCAGACCACGCCACTCCTTTATTCAAAACCATGCATTCACATACCGTCTCCCTTAAAACAAAATCCATCTCCCTAACTCTGGCCCACAAAGCCCTACATGGTCTGTCATGCTCTGTCTCTCTCTCTCTCTGAGCACATCCCCTATCACATTCTCTCCCTGGGTCCCAGCAGTCTAACCATGTTGGCCTCTGTTGTTCAAAACTGCCATACTCACTCCTGCCTCAGGACCTTTGCACTTGCTCTCCTCAGCCTGCAATGTTCTCCTTCAGATCTTTGCATGACACACTCTTCATTATTCAGGTCTTTGTCAATATCACTTCCTCTGAACAGTCTTTCTTGACCATTTTAAAGTATCTCACCACCCTATTGCCGTATAGCCCCTGACCTCTTTTGTTTTCCTTCACATTTACCTCTAAAATTGTACATGCATTTATTGTCTGTCTCCCCTATTAAAGCATGAACTATGCATGGAGGAGAGGTGTCTGTGTGTTCATGATGCATACCTTGCACCTAGAACAGTACCTGGAATAGTAGGCATTCATTAAATATCTGTGGAATAAATGAATAAATCTCCAACCTTACTTGTGACGGCAGAGACCAACATCTGTCTAGATTAGAATAAGTCCACACATTTCTGCTCCATGGCAAACCATCATGGTTAGGTGCTGCCTCCATTGCTTCCTAGTTATGTGTTCTCGGACAAATTATTTGATCTCTCTGTGCCTCAGTTTCTCATCTATAAAATGGGGATGACCATGGCATCCACTTTATATAGCTGTCATGAGGTTAAATGTGATAATATATGCAAACTGCTTAGCAGAGTGTCTGGAACTTGGGAGGCCCTCAAGAAAAACTGTTTCTTTTTATTCATTATTTAATTCATTAAGTCATTCTCCCTTTTTCCACGAATTATTTCAGTCATTTATTAATTCAAATATTTCATCCACTTATTTGTTCATTTTTTCAAGGATTTCTCATTCTTTCAGAGTTCATGCTTCTATCTATTCATTGAATCTGTTCACTCCCATCCATCCATCTTTCCATTTATGTTTCAAATAAACATTTTTTTCAGGTGTATTTCAAAGGACCTTGAGGGAACAGTAAGAAAGGATAGAAGCATGATGTTCAAATAGCATCAGCAGTTAAAAGCCAGTAGCTCAAGTCCTGTTTTTAAGTCCTCTTCTAGACATAGCCCAGTTAGGTCTGGAAAGAGGGGACTCCTCTCTCGTCAGCCCCAGCACCCTCTTCCTTCCCTCCCAGGGACACAGGCCCAAGGGCTCAGCAGGGAGCCCTCTAGGCCCTGCAGCCTGGGTCTCCTTCCCTCTCTCACTTTGCAGTGGTGTTCAGTTTGCAGACAGAGCTAACCCCTTCTGGACTGGGGGAGCACACACTTCACCCCAGCCTTAAATGCTACTGCTATCTCTTTTTCCAGCTTGCACAGGGATGGCACTGTGGTCCTCAGGTGCCATCTCTCCATTTCCCGAGTTCCATAGCTACTGCTGAAACCTCATTCTGTTCTTTCCTCCAGAATGGGGAGGCCAAGGGGGGCTCAGGGATGATGCTGAAGGTAACCACGATGATGATGATGATGGGCTGAAAAGTGTCAGTGAATTTGGCTTCTACTATGTGCCAGGTGTCCAGAATGCTACACCAACATTTAACACCTGGGATGGCCCAACCAGTCAGCTTGGATGCTAGCTGCAAATAACCAGCACCGTTACACCCATCTCTGCTGGCTGAATATCAGCCCTGCTTGGTGTACCTGTCAATCCAGGAAACCCCGCAGTAAGCTATGAGGTATTCTGAGCTCTATTTAAGAAATGGAGGTTCAGAGAGACAAAACCACTTCCAGAGCGGGGAAGCTGATCTGGGATTTGCTGAGTCTGAAGCGTGCTTGCTTACTACTCATTTTATGTATTTATATTTACAGAAATAATTGCTTTATTTTGTATGTGTTTTAGTTGTGCTTTTTTTTAAACCATTTTTTTTAATTTTGAAAAATTTCAAACCTACAATAAAGTTAAAAGAATAGTTTCTGAACACCCATATACTATTCATCTAGATTCATCAAATTCTCTCTTCTGCAGAATGCATATATGTATGTGGTATATCTATATATACATGAAGATATATATCTTTTCAATTCCACTTGTAAGTTGTAGCCACAATGACGAGCCACACCCAGTTACATCATTAAGGTGATCCCTCGAATCATTGCACCACTCATAACCCGGTCCACCTGGCCCATTACTGCGTTTGCCTTAGTTCCCAGCAGGAGTGAACTCACCTATGGCTCCAGAGGTCTGCTGCCCACCTCTGCACTCTGATGGGTGTCTCCTCACCCCCGAGCTCTGACGAGTGGATAGGAGACCCACTGACGTGGGTCTCTGCCCTAGAGATACCCCAGCAGAGACTGGCAGCAGCCTATGACTTGGGTGGGTGAGTCAATCACAGTCTCCCTCTTGGCCGTATGAACTAAGAGAAGGAGAGGGCAGTTGCTAGGGCATTACAGCCATTACAGCAAAGGTCATGCAGACTCAGGGGTCACTGTGAAGGAGGAAGCCACGAGGAAGCAAAAAGAAGATTGAGCCGTTATACAAAGGAAACTTAGAAAAAAATGTTATAATAATAATAATAGCAAATCTTTATAGAGCAGATCGTTTGTGCTCAGCACAGTCATTAGCCATTTTTAATACTGAAAGCAGCAGTAGATACATTATGATCTCCTCTGTAAGGACACTGAGGCACAGAGAGGAAAACTAGCTCACCTGAGGTCACACAGCAGGCAACTGGAGGATGTGTTTATAACCACCACACCAGTGGCCCCTGGTACTCAAACTGCCCTTCCTGGGACCTGTTGTTCTGCTTTCTCTCAATTCCCATGAGAACTTTTTGCATCTCACAGCAAAGCCATGAAATCATTTGGGTTGGCTGAAGTGGGTTTCTGTTAACTGCAAAGAAACCCTGAATGAAGCACCTGCCCTCACCTGTGACTTCAATTTGCCTCTACCCTAGGATTGGATTTCCTCAAGACAATATTCACTCCCAACACTCAAGCCAATTGCCTGGAAGTGTGTAAACATAGGCTCACACATTTTCCAGGGAGCCAAACATATGTGTGAAGATTAATTACACACAACCCATTATCGATAATTTAATATGCACAGAGCGTCTTTGATGGTTTCCTTATTTAGATGCCACTTTTGCTTTATCTTATAAATGTAAAAGAAAATTTATCAGGGCACTCATGTTTTTACTTGTGACCTCACACTCCATAACCCAATTTCCCAGAGAAGCTTCTAAGTCTCACAAGCTCGAATTTCGCCACCACTGAGATTTTCAGGGAACTAACGCTTGTTTGATGAGGGAGAGATTTTTTTTCCTTTTTATTTTATTTTTATCATACTCAGGTAACCAATTATTAGAAAATTAGCATTCTTCAAAGCACACTTAATGCAAATGACAGCAAACATAATTGAATCTCTCTCTGATGATTTAGGAGGTACTTCTGAATGTCACTCCTCCTTATTCAAGACTGTAAAAAAAAAGTCTGGGTAATAAAATTAAAGCCTTATATTTGCTTGTTGGAGCTTTCTGTGTGTTACATGGTTATGGGACTAAGTCCAAGCATAAGTGTCACATCTGGTTTCTTGGGCTCTTGATCAGAACCACCTGAGTCACATTGAACAGTGCAGGGAAGACACTCAGTCCACCATCTGGGGTCAATCTCCTGACTCTGTAGTAGAAATGCAGCCTCTGAACTGGTTGTATTCCTACGTTGGCTCCATCGAGAGGCTCCAGTTGGCCAAAATGTCTCACTAATTTCCATCCTCAGCCACCCTACAAGTGGATCAATGATGAAAAATTAAAACTAGATGACAACACAAGGACTGGTGTCGTCTAGTGTGCCCAAGGCTCCATATCAAGAGGGTTTTCTCCTCTTCTTTGTTTGGAGATGTTTCTGGAACTCCGATGATGCACCAACCAGGTGCCAGACATGGGGAGTGAAGATGGTCCTGGGCAGACTGGGTTCCCCAGGAAGCAGATGCCAAGACAGAGCTAGGAATGCAAAAGGATCATCAGGGAATAACACATGTGATAGGGAGCGGGAGGAAGCTGGAATGCGAAGGAGGAGGCAGGAGACCACAGTGCAGCCCTAACAAAGTCAGCCAGCCCAGCAGGGGGCGCTGGAGCAAGCAGCCTGACAGAAGCGTCTCACCAATACAGGGTTGGAGGCAGCTGTTCTAGTTTGCTAGCTGCTGGAATGCGATATACCAGAAACGGAATGGCTTTTAAAAAGGGGAATTTAATAAGTTGCTAGTTTACAGTTCTAAGGCTGAGAAAATGTCCCAATTAAAGCAAGCCTATAGAAATGTCCGATCAAAGGCATCCAGGGAAAGACACATTGGTTCAAGGTCGATGAAGTTCAGGGTTTCTCCCTCAAGTGAGAAGGCACACGGCGAACACAGTCAGGGCTTCTCTCTCAGCTGGAAGGGCACATGGCGAACATGGCATCATCTGCTAGCTTCTTCTCCTGGCTTCCTGTTTCATGAAGTTCCCTGGGAGGCATTTTCCTTCTTCATCTCCAAAGGTCTCTGGCTGGTGGACTCTGCTTCTCATGGCTATGTGGTTCTGCTCTGCTCTGAATCTCCTTCATTCTCCAAAATGTTTCCTCTTTTATAGGACTCCAGAAACTTACCAAGACCTACCCAAATGGGCAGAGACATGTTGTCACCTAATCCAGCTTAACAACCACTCTTGATTGGGTCTTATCTCCAGGGAGATGATCTAATTACAGATCCAAACATACAGTATTGAATAGGGATTATTCTGCCTTTATGAAATGGGATTTTGATTAAAACATGGCTTTTCTAGGGGACGTACATCCTTTCAAACCAACACAGCAGCCAAATCCTTGGACCAGACACTGGCTTGCTAAGTCATCGGCCAGGGATGTCTTAAAAACAACACGCCCTAGCCTCCATCCATTTGCACAATCACTGACCAGACCCAAGCCTGAGAATAACATAATCTCACTGAATAACTTGAGGCAGACTCTAATGAAACTCACGACTGAATATCGAGTCCTTCCTTGAAGAGGAATCTGAGCACACACGCATGTGCACCATGATGATGAACACAAAGGACATGACTGCTTCCCCCTGGAGAGACAGCCCCTGGACTAGTACTATCACAGCTGATATTTGAGTAATGACTGTGATTTTAGAATGAAGAAACTGTGAAGGAGAAAGGAGAGGAACAGGGGTGGATGAGAACATTCTGACAGAAGAGGCATGCCTGGTCTGGGGCAGATTCGGAAGGCTTCCTTGAGGAATGACGCTCTTTGATTTTGCTTTGTTTTTTAATAATCTATTTTTAGATCCGTTTCAGGTTTACAGAAAAGTTGCACAGAAAGTATACAGAGCTCCTACAGACACCCCCAATGCACACATATAGTTTCCCTATTATTAACATCTTGCATTAGTGTAGTTTGCAGTCTTTGTCACAACTGATGAACGAATATGATACATTATCAGTAACTAAAGCCCAGAGGGTTTGCTCATCAGGGTTCACTCTCTGTGTTGGACAGCTCTGTGGATTTTGTCAAATACATAAGGTTATGTACCCACCATTAGGGTGTCATACGAGATATATGCTGCTTCTTGATCTGCGGAGTTTCAGGTGGGGTCTTGCCATGACTTCTGGGGCTTTGGTGACCCAGGTATCTATCCAGGGTTGAATGACCCAGGTGAGGACTCCTAGCCAGGCCATTTTATGCTCCCTATCTGGGCAGCACTAAAGAACAGGGAAAGAGGGAAAGGAAAGAGAATGAAAGCCACACAGGCGTAATCCCGGAAGAGGAGGAGGGAGAACAAGAAAACATTCTTTTCTTCCTTTTGTCTCCAAATTCAGGTGACAGAGAATGGAAATGGGAAATGTAGATCAAAATGTAATTTTCTCTTACAAGCAGCGGTGAGGTCAGGGGCTGGGGAGGTGGCGGGCCCAAGGGAACTGCTCACACGGCAATAACTCACTGGCAGCTCGGCACAAAAGCGGTGCTTATTAAAGGTCAAATGGAGCTTGGGGGGAGGGGCTGGGGGGAAAGGGTTGATGGAAGCAATAAAGGGGTACAAGAGGGAGGGGGCCACTAGTCAGAAGCTGGTTCTGATTATGAAGTTGTCTGGAGCAAGGTAGAGGCCAGCCATTCAAGCCAGAGGGCAATGCCCCTGATATCCAGTCAAGACCCCTGGGCTGGAAAAGGCTGCCTTTGTCTTCATGCCCCAAGAATTTCCCTAGTCCCATGCAAAGATGGATGGTAACTCATAAAGCATTGGCTGGTATTACAAACAATTATCAGCAAGCCAGACAAATAGTACTCAGGGACCTCTCTGTTGGTCCACCTGTCATTGGATGGGAAGGTTGCTAAACTCTCAGAGGTCAGGTGGCTGAGGAATGACCTAAGCTCCTAGGTGCTCAAGTTAGGCTGATTTGCCATTGTCATCATCACCATCATCATGTTACTTTTACGTTGTTTCAAAGCTCATGATCTTATCTAATCCACTGAACAACTTACACACCACATACTGTTATTACTCTCATTTTACAGTTGAGAATGTGAACACTGAGGCTCAGAAGGGTTCAGTCACCTGCTAAATAGCAACTAGCTAGTGAAATGCAGACCTGGGGGTGACCTCCATCTGTCCAACTCCATAGCCTGTGCTCATAACCATGATGTTTTACTGCCTCTCATGTTAACCAAAGGATTACTGCAGCCCTACTATGGGCTAGGCCAGGAATGCTTTGTTGGGACTTGGGAAAGTCATATCTTCTCTCAAGCTATAGCTTTCTCAGCTATCACATGGAGAGTTATCGTTGATCTTATATCAAAGGGATGTCTAGTTATCAAGAGTAAGAACATATGTGGAAGGACTCTAATCTTCCCTCTGTGTACCCACTATCTTTTCCACTGACCATGTCATCCTGCCCATCTCTTCATGCCTGGCAGGTAGCACTATGCCTGGTACAGACTGGCATCGGTGCCTTGAGCTGAGATCAAGAAAAGTCATTCTATTGTCAATGATCCTAGAATAGAAAACAAAATTTGAGGGCCTATTGCTAAGGGAAATAAAAGAAGACCCAAATAAACAGCAAGACATCCATGTTCGAAATAGGAAGACTTCGTATTACTAAGCTGTCAATACTACCCAAAGTGATCTACAGATTCAGTGCAATCCCTCTCCAAATTCCAGCAGCCTTTTTTGTAGAGATGGAAAAGCCATTCATATTGGAATCTCAAGGGACCCCAAATAACCAAATCAATTTTGCAAAGGAAGAACAAAATTGGATGCCTCATACTTCCCACTTTTAAAACTTACTATACAAATCCACAGTAATCAAAACAGCACAGTACTGACATAAAGATAGACATATAAAACAATGGAAAAGAATTGAGAGTTCAGAAGTAGACCTATACATCTATGATCAACTGAGTATATTAAATCGATCACTTGAGAATATTAAATTGTGGAAAGAACCACCTCTTCAACAAATGGTGTTGGGAAAACTGAATATCCACTTGTAAAAGAATGAAGTTGTACTCCTACCTCACACCACACACAAAAATGAACTAAAAATGGATCAAAAACCTAAATGTAAGAGCTAAAATCTTAAAACTCCTTGAAGAAAACATAGGGGGAAAACTATATAACCTGGGATTTAGTAACAATTTCTTAGATCCGACACCAAAAGTGTAAGCAACAAAAGAAAAAAATAGATAAACTGAATTTCATCAAAATTAAAAACTATTTTACACCAAAGGACACTATCAATAAAGTGAAAAGATAACTTTTAGAATGGGAGAAAATAATTGCTAATCATATATCTAATAAAGGTTTAATATCTAGAATATATGAAGAACTGCTACAACTCAACAACAAAAAGGGAAATAACTGATTAAAAAATGGGCTTTTCTCCAAAGCAAATAATCAAATGGCCAATAAGCACATGAAAACATGTGCTACATCATTAGTCATTAGGGAAATGCAAATTAAGCCATAATGAGATATCACTTTACACCCACTAATATGGCTATTATTTTTTAAAAAAGAAAAGAAGTGTTGTCAAGGATGCAGAGAAGAAACAGAAATTCTTTTACATTGCTGGTGTCCCTGGGAAATGGTGCAGCCACAGTGAAAATCAGTTCAGCATTTCCTCAAAAAGTTGAAAATAGAAACTACTGTATGATCTAGCAATCCCATTTCTTAGTATATTCCTGAACAAACAGAAAGCAGGAACTCTTACAGATATTTGTACACCAAAGTTTACAGTGAATTGTTCAAAATAACCAAGAGGTGGAAGCAAACCAACCGTCCATCAACAGATGAATGGATGAACAAAATGTGGGGTACATATGAAATGGGACATCATCCAGCTGCAAAAATGAATGAAGTTCAGATACATGCTACAACATGGATGAACTTAGAACTCTGAACTCATCATGATGAGTGAAATGAGCCAGTCACAAAAAGATAAATATTACATGATCCTGCTTATATGAAATACCTAAAAAATGCAAATTTCATAGAGACAGAGAGTAGCTTATAGGTTAACAGAGGCCAGTCTGGGGAGCGGGGAAGAAGTTATTACTTAATGGGTCCAGAGTTGTTGTCTGAAGTGGGGGTAATGGAATGGACGTGGGTGATGGTAGAACAATGTCAAGGTAATTAATGCTACTGAATTGTACCCTTGAAAGTGGTTAAAATGGGAAATTCTGAGTTGAGTATATGTCACCATAATAAAATGCTAAAAAAAAAAAAATGCAAAGCCACAAGGTGGGAAAATGGGGAAGGTAAGTGCAGTTGGCCTGGTGAGAATGAAATGCAGGCAGCATCAAATAAATAACTGGCATGGCCCAAACCAAAGGCCTCCGATGCTTTCCCGTGAATGGATGCACAATGGCCCCTAGTTAATCACACTCTTGCCACCCAGCGCTGAGCTGCTGTGATTTTACACGTGTGTACCATGGTGTTTCCTTTTTTTAAATGTGAAGTGTTGCTTCCATTTTAACCCACCGGTTGGCTCTTCACTTAGAATACCAGCAAGGACTGCTTGGAAAAGTTGAGGAGCATCATCTCTGAAGCACCAAGGGCTGCAGGAGTTTTTTTCCTGAATTATGGAAGAAAATAATTTTGGACATGAAAAGGTGGTAGACTAAGAGCCAGGAGGTCATGTGTGTGTGTGTGTGTGTGTGTGATTATAATTGGTCTTTACCGTTAGAAAGATCTAGAATTTTTGTTTACTTTCGCTTTTAAATATATCCCTGTGATTTTTTTTTGTTTCCTCTTGACCCAGTAGCATCTATGAGAGGGAGGCTTTGTCAGGGCAGCAGATGCTTCCAATGCCTGCATCACATCCTCTCAGCTCACCCCTGATTGCAGCTGCAGCAGCCCAGGCACAGGGCCAGCACCCTAATTCAAGCACCTACCACAAACGTCTCTGCTTCCCTGCGTCAGCACCTTCTCAAAAGCTTGAAGAACCTGCTCAGCTTGGGTGGATGAAACCTAGAAGTGTAGGAAGTTGACACCCCCAGAGCAACCCCCAAATGGGGTACAAGAGCCTTCAGCTAAATACTTCAGCCTTCCTGCCTTCCCTTCCCCAGGTAGAGAACTCTGCGACACCTCTCAGATGCTCTGGTGGAGTTGAGTCCCACTGCCTAGAGCAGCAACCTGTCAATAACCGTGAAATTCTTTCATGGTTTTCTCATTTCCTGATTTTCCCTTCACTCCTTCCTGGAATCAGCTCCCAAATAAACTAACTGTGCCAAGTACTTAGATCAGGTTCTGCTTTGGTGGAACCCAAAATATGACACCAAGTATGGTATAATTCAGAAATATAATTTCCGTGGTATTTGTATTAGTAAGGATTCAAGCAGAACCGCTGGGAAATGTGCGTGTGTGTGTGTGTGTGTGTGTGTGTGTGCATACATGTGTGTCATAAAAAGATTTTTTCCAAGCATTTGACCTTCCTCAATTGTGGGTTTGATTAAAAAGTCTCTGAAAGGAGGGGGTGCAAGGGTAGTTCAGTGGTAGAATTTTTGCCTGCCATGCAGGAGACCCGGGTTTGATTCCCGGTCCATGCACTTCCCAAAAACTAAACAAACAAGCAAAACAAACAAACAAAAAAATTCAACAAATGCTGCTGCAATAACAGGATACTCAGAAGGAAAAATAATGAAATGTGACCCTGTCGTACAGCATACAAAAAACCAAAGTCTCTGAAAGGCTGTCATTTTTGCAACTGATGCTAGAGCTTGAAATCTGCAGCGTGGGCAGTTGAGAAGGGTGGATAGAGGTGAAGTTGGGGAGAGCGAGAATCCATGACCATGAACTAGAATCCACAAGGACACGGACTGGAACCCATGTCGGTTCTCACTGCCTCTGACCCTGATAATGTGGGTGTCCTTCGGGAGAGGTTGGTGCCATTCATCATGGAGCCAAACGCACCCCTGGCCCCGGAGTAGAAGCTGCTGTGGGCAGATGTGTGGGAAAGTGGGCCCGCGCCAATGAGGTGAGCCAGAGACAACGTGGTGAGCACCAGAAGTGCCCTGACCTTCTGATCAAAAAGCAACATGGGTGCAGCCTCACTTTCACTCTTCAAGTCTCTCACACGAAAAGCTTCCTGTGGCCCTGGAAACGTACAAGAAAAGGAGTTCTGGGAATGCTATTCAGCCTAGCTAAGCTGGCTCATTACAAAGCCACAACCGTAGGTGAAAGACTCCTGTATTATAACTGGATAAGCCTGAACCTAGGACCAAATGCACTTGGAAATGTCTTACAAAGACTTACAAACCTCATAAAAATGCAGCTTCATCTTTCTTAGTCAGTGAGGACAGAGCTATTGCCTACAACCAAGAAAATTCCAGAGGGCTCCATTTACATGGATTACGATGTGCGTGAGATTCCTGGAGCTGGGCAACAGAGGGGGCACAATCGCCCACAGAAGGTTCTATTGGTGGCAAGGAGGGCCGTAGTCTTAGAACAGATCCTCGGACCATAGGAGGCATCTCATGTGGATTTGGGGGCAGCCATATCTTGGCCATTAATTCAAGTATCATTACCGAGCTAACCAGGAGAAGGGGCCAGGACTGAGAGGGATGCCAGTCAGGTAGGTCTTGTGGTAATGGTAGTGGAAGCAGGCAAGAGATGACATTCAAAAGAGGTCACCGGGAGGCAGAGAGGAAGAAACGCCTGACTCTGAGAGCAGGTAGGGAGCCCAGGGCAGCAGAGATACAGGTGTGTACTCTGAGAATGAGGTCATATCTTATCTTGCAGTTGTTCTCTGGACTCAGGTCACCTTCTGATCAAGGAGGATCTAGCCATATCAATATTAACTTTAACCACATGTGGTCAGAGGACCTCAGTGGGGAGCATTTGTAAGGGTTCTAGAAACTCTGTTACTACAGAAGAAGACGAGTCAGATCTGTAACAGTGAAACCTTGTGGCGTGTGCTTGCCCAACATCATGCTCTCTTCTCATCACGGCATAATGGATTTCCTCTGCGGGAAACTCTCCTCCTGCTTCCCAATCAAGTTATGGAAACTAAGGCTCATAAACAGATGAAAGGACTTTTCCAATGACACACAGCCTGGTGAAATCTGGTTAAAACCCATAACTTCAAGGCTGGAGTCATCAAGCACTCTGCAAGTCCATCTCCAAAGGATGCAGACCTCACCCTAGGTTGCAGGGCAGTGTCAGCTTTGGGTGAAATTCAAGCACACACTGGAATTGTTTTTTCAGCCCTGCCCTCCCTTTTCTTCTTCAGTCTGCATAGCACAAACCAGGAGAGAAGTGAGCTCATTAAATCACTAATTCTCTCCCTCCTGTGCTATCCCCAACATGGTCCCAGAAGTCAGCAAAACCCGTTATCTACTTCATCTGATTTTATGCCATGCTGCAATTTATTTTTGAAATTTTTTCCTTGTCGGATAATAGCGACTCTGAAAAAGCTCTATTGATTTCTCGGCAGCAGGTTTATCGGGGCTGAGTCAGCCTAGCCCTCTGCCAACTGGAGACTCCATTCAGATCTTTATCTCACCTCTTCATAGCTTGAAAGACTAAGTTTTGTTAAAGCCTTAGGGATGGGTCCTGAGGGTTGTGTTCATACTCAAAATGAAACAAAATTAGAAACTGCTTTAGGTTTTAACATCCACTGCATTCACTGTGCTGAATTATACACAGAGGAGAGAGGAAGAAAATGGGAGGGAAACTGACACTTCACATACGCGTGTAGTATAACCTTAGCCGTATAATTTACAGCAGTGGTAAAGCAGAGAGAAAACCTAAATTTTGACCTGGTGTTGGCATTCTGGCACCTGGACTTAAGTCCTCAGCATCTCCAGGTTGGTTTTTCTTCCCTGAATGAGCGAAATACCATCTACCTTCCTTCCTATCTCACAGAAATTAATAAAATTAGTAGTCCTCAGTAGAAAGCTACCTGAGACAATTATCATAGTCCATTCCATAGCCTCAAGGCTCAGAACTTAAACACCGAAGGGAGTCTTAAAAATCCTGCTTCTTCCAATGACCTTTCCATGACTTTTTATCAATTGATTTTCTCAGAAAACATTAACTGAGTAGATACAGGAGATATGAATTATTTCTGTCCATCTCAATGCTCTCCTCTTAGACACTCTGCCCAGACCTTTTTGGTGCCAGCCAGTGTGGCAGCAGCTCACTGCTCACAGGTGCATTTGAGAAGGGCCATGTGTCGGCTGCACCAAGTGCCTCTTGCTTTCTGCCCTAGTGCTTCAACCCACAGCCATTCTGGTAAGTGTGCAAAACTGGAAATATGATGGCGTTAACAATCCTTGGAGTAACCCTTGATCAAGGGAATATAGGAGCTGGTGGATAAATTCTTTCTTCTCCCATTCTCAGGAAGCCATTATTGAAGAATACTCTATAGCTCTACATGAGTAACCCACACGAGCACACGAGTAACCTACAAGCTTGCCTTGGCTTCCCTATTTCACTCTTCCTAGTTCTTCCTCTCCTGTTCCCTGGAATTTCTTCCCAACCAAACTACCTTCATGCACACCCATGCCCCAAGCTCTTCTCTCAAGGGAAATCTGAGCTAAGACCTCCAGCCTTTCGTCTTTCAAAGAGATTCTTCCAGTCTCTGCTAATTGAGCAGCGGGTGGTATGATCCTATTCCTCAGCCCCTTGGCCCCAGCTGATGACCAGGAGCAAAAGCCTAATGGGAGCTAAAGCCAACCAGAATTGAGGTGCTAGCCAATCTCTGCAGAGTGTTTCAAGTGGAAAGGATTGTAAAGCCAGGACTGGGAACATCTACATACCTACCCATGGAGGGGAGAAATCTAGTTTTTAAAGAGAAAGAAAAGGAGATCATGGAGATACAGAGGGAAACTACTGGGTTCTTGATCACTTTGTGTGTCTTGATTCAAGTTCCTTGTTAGCTTGTCTCCTTTCCTGCCCTATGGTTCTGATACCCATTTCTTTTTCCAATAAATCCATTTTTCTGCTTACTTAGCCTGAGTGGGATTCTGCTATTTGCAACCAAACATTCTTTAAATCAGAACATCTTGGTGTGTGCCAGCCACTGTGTTATGCTCTGGATGTACAGCAACCCCTCCCTTCCAGGAGCTTAGCATTTGTCTTAGCTTCCTAGGGCTGGTGCAACAAAATACCACAAAGGTGGGTGAAAACAACAGAAATTTGTTATCGTGTAGTTCTGCAGGGCTGAAGTCCTTAATAAAAATGTTGGTAGGGTTCTGCCTCCTCTGAAACTCATAGGGGAGAATCCTCCCTTGCTACTCCTAGCTTCTGGTTCACCAGCCATCCTTGATGTTCCTTGGCTGGCAGCTGCATCACTCCAGTCTCTGCCTCTGTCTCTGCATGGCCTTCTCTCCTGTCTTCTCCACTTCTTATAAGGACACCGTAATCCACCATGGATGGGGACCCATGCTAACCCAGTTTGATCCTATCTTAACCAATTGCATCTTCAAAGACCATATCTCCAATAGGTTCGCATTCATAGAACCGGGGGTTAGGACTTAAACATCTCTTTTGGAGGGACACAATTCAGCCCATAACAGCATCTGACAGTATTAATCTAACTGATTAATTAACAAAGAGGTAATGTCTCATGTTTCCTAGGCTGCCAAAGAGCTAATACTTTTCACCATAGGGCTTATATATTTCACCAAATAACTAATTATTCCAGTCATAAACAACCATTTCCTAGTCCTTGCTATGCACTGGGAAATATGCTAGTGTTTTACGTATGTTGGGTCTTCGCACTCTTTCCTAAAATGGCTCATTTCCATTTAGTGAGAGGGGTACAGAAATAAATAAGAGTACTTCAAATTATAATAAGTGCCGGGAAGGAAATAAATCAGGTGATGTGATTGAGAGATAACAGCCAGGAGAGGAGAGTGGACAGGAACTCTATTAGATGAGGAGGAGAGTCAGGGAGGGGTTTCTCTGAGGATCTGATATTTAAAGAGAGACTTAAAGAATGAGAAGCATGTGTGAAGAACCAAGAGGAGAACATTCCAGGACAAGGGAATGAAAGAGCAAAGACCCTCAGACCATAATGAAATGAAGGAACAAATGAATGACTGCGTGCTAAGCAGGACAATGCTAACACTTGGCTCATAACTTTGGTTCTCAGATCTCTAGCTACACAGGGAGCTTTTTAAAAATATCCACGTTTAGCCTCTTCCCCAATCTGAATTCAGATTCAATCTGGGTTGTGACTCAAATATTTTATTAGTTTTATGAAGTTCTCCAGTGATTCTGACGCACAGGATGGGTGGAAAATAACTCGACCAGATGGACACTGGAGCTATAGAATTCACATAAAATACAAGCACTCACAACAGGGAAATGTGATAGTTAGAAAGCTCCCCGATTGTTGTTCAACTCCCTGGTTTCTATGGCCCTAGTCGATAGCTTACTTTCCTAGGGCTGCCATAGCAAGGAATCAGCTCATGCCTTAAAACAACAGACATGTATGCTCTCATAGCTCTGGAGGTGAGAAGTCTGAAGTCAAGGTATTGGCAGAGCCATGTTCCTCTGAAGACTCTCGGGAAGACTCCTTGCCTCTTGCAGCTTCTGGTAGCCCCAGGCGTTCTTTGGTTTATAGCCACATCACTCTAATCCCTTAATCTCTGTCTCCTTCTTTACATGGTTATTTTCTCCTGTGTCTGTTTCTTCTCCTCTTCTTATAAGGACATCAGTTACATTTGATTTAGGACCCATCCTAATCCAGTATTGTCTCATCTTAACCAATTACACCGGCAAATGACCTATTTTCAAGTAAATTCACATTCTGAGGTTCCAGGTAAACATGAATTTGGGGGGAACACTATTCAACCTAGCACAGTTAGTATCCCAATCCCAGGTAATAGTCTCTCAAATGTGTGTTCCTGGAGACTGGGTGGGAAAAAGGTGGATGCATCCAAACTAGAAAGTGCTTTGCTATAAGAAATTTTGTCAGTATTTCCAGAACTTACCCCAAGCTGGGTTAGGCTCCCTTTCTCTGTTCCTCCATACCTACCATAAAGTCCTTACCACACAGAAGGATATATGCCTATATATTTGATCATCCATAGAATTTCATGAAGGTAGGGGCTGTGTCTTCTTTCCCATGGCATCTTACATATCCTTCAGAACTCTGTTTCGATGCAACTTCCTCTAGGAAGCCACCCTTGATTTCACCCCAAGATGGTTTAGATGCCTCCATCGGGAATCCCTTTATCAAAGAACTTGTTACCCTGCACTTTAACTGCATTTACATCTAAGTCTCCCTTAACAGTCTGTGAACACTCTGAGTTGCCACTAAATTCATTGATTCATTCCACAACTGTCTATCAATCACCGTCTATGTGACACACACTGTTTTGAACAGTGGGGATACAACAGTGAAGAAAAATGGATCTGCTCTCATGGAGCTTATGTGGTGGGAGGATAAGCAGTAAACACATAAGGTACATAGTAAGTCAGAGAGTGATGGGGGCTCTGTGTAATGGACCTTTGGAACACAGCAGTGACATGACCTCACCCTTTTGAAAGTTTCACTCTGGATGCTGTGTTAAGAGAGTAGGGGGAAGGGCCACGGTGGCTCAGTGGCAGAGTTCTCACCTACCACGCTGTAGACCCGGGTTCAGTTCCCAGTGCCTGCCCATGCAAAAAAAGAAAAGAGAGTGTGGGGGGAAGCAAGAGCAGGTGCAGGAAAGACATGTTATGAGGCTATTTCAATAAACCAGCTGAGAGATGATGGTGGGAAGTGGTAGCAGTGGGGATTCTGGACATGTCTTTTAACAGCTTTATTGAGATATAACTGGAATACAATAAACTGTATACATTTAAAGAATATATAATTTGATAAACTTTGATATATGTATAAATCTGTGAAACCATCACCACAATCAAGGTAATGAACATATCTGCCACCCCCAAAAGTCTCCCAATGCCCCTTTTATTCCCTCTCTCTCCTGTCCATCCCCAGGCAACCACCAAAGTGCTTTCTGTCACTGTAGATAGGTATGAATTTTCTAGAATTTTATATAAATGGCATCATCCAGTACTTTTTTATGTCTGGCTTCCTTTGCCCTCAATTATTCTGAGATTCATTTACGTAGCATGTGTCAATGGTTTGTTGCTTCTTGTTCTTGAATAATATTTCATTGAATGAAAGCATCACGGCTGATCTATTTACCAGCTGATGGACCTTTAGGTTATTTTCCAGATTCTGGATATTATTCTGAAGGTAGAGTTGATAGAATTTGCTGATGGATTGGCTGTAACATATTAAAAAAAGAGCAGAGTCAAGTATGACGCCGAGTTTCTTAGCTTCAGCAACTGGAAAGAGGGAGCTGCCAAGTGCTGAGCTGGGAAATGCTGCAGGTTCAGGCAGGAAGACCTCTGACACCCAGCACCCCGCCTGGTACACGATGGGAGGTCAATAAATGGTCATTGAGGGAAGGATGGGGGCAGGGAGAACAAAAGGAAGAAGTGTCCATTCAGTCTGGGACGCTTTATTGAAATTCTAAGCGTCAAGCCAAAGTACACACATTCTCTGCTTTTCCACTCCCGGCGTCACTCGGGAAGCCAGGCAGTCATCATCATAAAGAGACTTCCTGGGCACAAAGGAGGAGGAAGGCAGATTCAATTAGAGTAGGATCCCTTGTTCTCAAATGGCCTCGGGTCTGGGAAGCATTGTTTTCTCCCCAGCATGAGACTGAATGTGCAACTGTCCTCTGGTTTCCGAACAATAAGCTTCCAAATTACTCTCAGCCTGGCCGATCCACTCGAGATCCATAAGCCTCAAGAAGTCCCCTCCTCCCCCTTTACCTACCCTGTACTTCTCAAATGCTCCAACCTGAAGTGTCTCTAACTGACACTTTGCCAGGGCTGAGCCCTGGTGTGAACTGTTATTAAAATGGAAATTCTGCCAATTTTGAGAAAATATCAATTTCCTATCAAATTGACCAGATTTAAGAACATGCAAGTAAGACAGCTCTGGCAAGACTGTAAGGACACCAGGCGGGAATGTACTTTGCTGGTGGGAGTGAAGCTGGTACACTCATCCTAGGAGAAGCAGAAAAAAATGGGCAGTGCCTTGGATCCCAAAATTCTACCTCTAAGAATCTGTCCTGAGCAAACTGCCGTGGTGTCTGTAAAGGTATTCATCAACATTTCCTATCCATAAGAGGAACTGCCACTAACAACTTTAATGTATGAAGAAACTGTAACACTGTCCATCAAGAAGAATAGATAAACATGCTGTGTATATCCACTCAATATTATATAGCAATGAAAATGAATGATCTAGTATTATAAGAAGGACAAATCTTTCAAATGCAGTACTGAGTGAAAGAAGCAAAGAAGAAAACAAAGAATAACAGATTATGATTTCATCATATAAAGTTCAAAAACAGGCAAAATTAAACCACCTTGTTTAGGAATGCAAACACAATTGGTAAGACTCCAGGTAATATCAATAAAGTTTTATAAAACCAAGAGAGTGGTTAACTTTAGGGAAAAACAAGGAGGTGAATACAAGTTGCTTCTGGAATATTAGCAATATTTTCCTTCTTTCCCTGGCTGGTAGTTACATGGGTGCCCAAATTGCTATGATTCCTTAAGCTGTACTTTTCCATCCTTGGTCCTTTCACTGATAACCAGGACCAGGGAACGAGATTCCTTCTGCCAGTATTTGTCAGGGCACCACACATAGGCAAATTCTGACCACCTGTATCTAAAGATGCTAATGAGCTTGGTAAGAATAATTTGTTCCTAAGATTTCTTCCATGGACCTCTAGTAGATCTTTAACTCAGGATCCCAGGACAGAGGAAGGATGGAAATGGCTCTACTTTGATAGGATTGGACCGAAAGGGAACAGGCCACCCCAACTCTGAATTTGCTGAAGTTCAGCAACACTGAGAGAAAGACAGAAGAGCTGATACACTTATTAAAGTGCTGCTCTTTCACCTAATTAGCTAAATGAGAATGTGACTGAGCTGGGGACAGTGGTGAACAGAGGAAGCAGATGCCAGATGAGTAATAGGTCACAGATTCAGCCACGATGTATGGAACTTCTGCTAAGTGCCAAGCCGTGTCCTAGATATTGGGGTAAAATAAGAGATGTTAGCACATGACCTTGATATTGGGGTAAAATAAGAGATGTTAGCACATGACCTTGAGAAACTCACAATGTTAAGGAAGGTGGCAGAATAATAGTGAAACTAGTTCATTTTCTCTGGAGGATGACAGGAAGGTTTAAGGCTATGGAGGAAAACAGGAAATGAGGATAAGTGTTTCTTCTCTGACCCACAATTTCCCCAGCCCAATTCAGCAGGAGTTAGCAGCCACCTAGTACTCAGAATGAAAGAACTGCTTCCTTCTTCCTGGCAGGCCTCAGTCCATGTACAATTCGGTGCATCTAGTGGTCACTGCTGGGAGGAGACAAATCTGCTGGTGCAAAGGACCAACCCTGCTCTCCCTGGCCAAGATGATGTGGTTTGAGTGCAAAGCTCAAGCACCCTTCAAGCTACAGACATTCTGGTATCTAAATCAGAGGCCAAAGTGCTTATTTATTATTGTCACTCATTAAACAACAGTAACAATGAGGATGATGATAATGAAATTTATTGCAGACTTAAAAGTGCCAGGTGCTTAACTTGCATAATCTCATTTTGTCACATAATGAGACATATGTGACGCATGTCATATAACATGTCAGGTAGTATTTTACAGTTTTATTGACATTCCCATTTGACCCATAGGGAAATGGAAAGGCAGAGAGGGAAAGTCGCTTGATCAAGGACACAGCTGGCTGGTGGCATGGCATGTGTTAGAAGCATATCCGTCTGACCACGATGCTAAGAGGTTCCACGTGCCTACCTCGGGGGCAGGCCCATCCTCCATGAGGGAAACATAGCCATTTCGCCCTGCTCTGCTCACTCCGGATTTGTAGGTGAGAAGGGTCTCCAGGACAGGGAGACAGTATGGCAGAGAGGACTGGGTTGAATTGCTTTGCTGATTTCTACTCTAACAAAGACTGTGGGGCACCCAGAGGTTCTGACCACTCCTGGTGTATTGTGGTTTATAGAGTGGTTGCCACTTTCTCCCTCGTTTTGGACAGGAAATTGTTATTCATTGAAATTGCTGGGGGAAAAAAATCAAGGAAAGTCCTCAGGCTCTATTGAGTCACCAGAGGAGGGTAAGACTAGATGTAATGATCAAGGTCTTTGAATAATTTCCACCAGTACCAGGAGGAGTCAAGGAAATGGCAGGTTCCAGACCACTGGGTGTTCCCTTCACTCCTGTGTCAAAGTGATGAGACTTCTGCTGTCCTCCATCGAAGCACCTTCCCAGCACACTCTGTGGGCAGGCTATAATACTATGAGTCTGTGGCTCATTCTTACGTTTCTGAGAGGGGTGAAATAATTGTCTTGATGTGGGATCTGGGGGAGGTAAATGGTATGCAGTAAGAAGATCAGGAGAATAAGGCGATTTGGGGCAGTTGTGGGGGAAAGGACTAAAGCTATACAAGGATTCCAAGAGTGCTTATTATAATGGCTACCCTTTGCTAGGCACTCACTAAATGCCAAACTCATCAAAACCTCCTTAGAAAACAGACGTAGGTACAACTATTACCTCCATTTTACAGATGAAGAAACTGAGGCTTAGAAAGGTTATGTGACGTTCCCAGATTACACAACCAGTAAGGTACAGATTAGGAATACAAACCCTGTTCCATCTTTCTCTAATGGCCCACGCTGTTAGCATTACAAGGATACTGCTCCTCAACTCAGAACAATTCGTTCTTAAATGAATTTACAAGAGCACGGTCAGCATTTAAGAAGTTAAATAAATGAGAACAAAAGAAAAAACACCAGAGCACATTGTGCATAATGAAATATGAAATGAAGATCCAACAAGTATGAAAATGTGTCTCACATTGTGTGCACACACACACACGTCGCCAGTTATGTAAAATTTATCCCTTACTATTGATTATGGTAAAAAAAAAGTCAATAAATAAAAAGCAGGAACACTGCTTGAAGGTCTTCACTGTCATTCATTCTTTCAACAAAGACCAAGTTCCAATTAGGAGCCAGGAGCTGTCCGAGGTCCTGGAAGCACTAGTATTGACACAGGGGCTCGGCTGCCAAGAAATCCAAACCCAGCAGAGCAGACAGGCTCAGACAAGGCCAGGTGCAAAGAGCTACGATGCTCCCTGCAAGCGCAGGAGGCCAAAGGAAAGGCTGCATCCAGGTGGGGAGGAGGAGAAGCCTCAAGGAAGGCTTTGCAGAGGACACCTTGCCCCCTTTGCCATCAGCTTAGTCTTTAGGTCAAAGCACATAGGTAATGAGGTTTCTGGGAAAGAAGTTTTTCACCATCCATGTAAAGGGGGGCTTTGGGATATACTAGGAGTACAGCTCTGTGTCTGCTTCATGAAAGTAATAGCTGTCTTACTGAGTGCTTAATGTGTGCCAATGTACCTGACCCCATTTTAAAACCACAACAACCAAACAAAGCAGGTATGGGATGAGCACCTCCAATTTACAAAGGAAGAAACTGGGGTTCAGAGACATGAAAGAATTTCCTTAGAGCTGAAAAAGGCAGAGCCAAGATTTATACCCAAGCAGGAAACTGAGTTGCACACTTTTAATCACTCTCTAATCACGTCATTGGTGGGTTTGGAGAGACAAGAGAATTAAAAAAAAAAAAAAAAAAAGAGCAATATTAAGGGAATGTGGTAGAGGTCAGGGGATCCTGAGATGATCATTTTCTATACATAAAGGCAGATACCCTTATCATCCCATTTTATAGGTAAGGGCAATAAGGTTCAACAGGGGGAGGGGAACTTCTTTCTCAATAGCCACACCCATGCACACCCCACAGCCCAGGGTCCTGGTTCCCTCCTCCAGCAGCTGGGAAACTGGTTTCCTCCCTGGCCTTTGTAGGGAAGTCTCCACTGCCGGCCTACCTCATGAGGCATCCCTTCTGTGCCCAGGAACTGTAGAAGCCTATGCACCAGCAGCCCCGAGTCCCAGGGGAGGTGAGGCTACTAATTAGATGAATCGGTTCTGGTATCTGCCCAGCTGCCAACAGGCAGATTGAGACAAGACAGGAATCCCAAATCACTCTGTGTCTTTTAGGGACTCTGAGTGGGATACCCGAGTAAGATGGCATTTCTGGGAAAATGGCACTGTGGCCTGGCTTCAGGAAAAGAGGACAGAGAGGGGTTGCAGGAGGAAAGGAATTGGCACTGCGGCTTGCACAAAGATTCTTTCCCCCTGAAAAAACAAATCAGGAATGAGCGTTCACTGACCTGGATTTCAGCCCTAGAAAGGGTTGGCATTAAGAATTAGCCTTATAAAGTGGGAAGAGCTCCCAGGGTTAAGGCTTATAAGACTTGGACTCTCCCCTCTTAGCACTTATGTGCATTCTCCTCTATACAACCTGCCACTCCTAACACTGGGTACACAACCAGCACACCAGTTTTTGTACACACTCACTCTGGGCCACCTCTTGATCCAAAGTACCACTTTTATCATTAACCAGTTTGATCCTTACAACAACTCTATGAGGTAGAACCATCCATGGGTCCCATTTTACAGATGATAAAACTAAGACTCAGCAGAAGAGAAAGGGCTTGAATCCCCAAGTCATGTGCTTTGCTACTATTTTATGCTGCCACAGGGGAAATAAATCATCACAGCTGCGGCTGCTTACCAAGCACTTATCAGACCCAAGTGCTCTCACTCAATCCTCCAAACAGCCCCGTGAGGTAGGCATTGGTCTCATCAGTCCCATTTTACAGATGGGGCAACGCTAAGGTCTTGGGATCTGCAGGGATGTGTTCATAATCCAACAACGGATAGGATTCAAATCCAGGTCCAACTGACTCTCAAGCACACACATACTGGAGGGTCCCTTGCCTGGCTAATCATTAACATCACCTGGGGAGAGCGTTAAACACTCTCGTTTAACACTCGTTTAAACACTCGTTAAACACAAGATTTCATTCCTAGAACCAGCCTGGGGTAGGTTCTAGGAAAGTGTTTGTTTAAAATATACCCAAGGCGACTCTAGTTGTGCTGGTTTGAAACTGTTATGTACCCCAGAAAGCCATATTATTTTCTTTATCCAGTCTTGTGGGGGCAGACCTATTGTTTAGGGTAGGACCTTTTTGATTTGTTTCCATGGAGATGTGACCCACCCAATTGTGGGTCGGACCTTTTGATTAAGTGGTTTTCATGGAGCTGTGTCTCCACCCATGCAAGGTGGGTCTTAATCTGCCTACTGGAGTCCTTTAGGACAAAACTATTTTGGAAAAAACTCAGAGCCAACACAGACAGAGATGTTTGGAGATGCAGGAAGAAAACACCCCAGGGAAGCTGTTTGAAGCCAGAAGCCAAAGGACTGGGAGACATCAGCCACATGCCTTCCCAGCTAACAAAGGTGGTCCAGATGCCATCAGCCTTTCTTGAGTCAAGGTATCTGTCTCTGGACGCTTAGTTTGGATATTTGTATGGCCTTAGAACTATAAACTTTCAACTTAATAAATCCTCTTTATAAAAGCTGATCCATTTCTGGTATATGGTATTCCAGTATTAGCAAGTCTCAAACACTAGTTATCAGCCTCTTGCCAAAAGTGATGTGAAAATTATATAACAAAAGAATGATAAGAAAACTGCAAAGTGCTACAAAAATGCTATAAAGTGTGATGATTATAATAAATTTCATTATTGTTATAAATTTTAAACTACTGTAAATGTCTTTTGAATCAACTTTTGAGCAAAGTTCTGGTGAAGGTTCAGCTGAGATACAGATGACAGTGCCGGATCCCAAGAAACTAGCAGTCCAATAGTTAAGACACTTAGTAACACACTTAGTAACTAACACAACTAACTGTGTTACTAAGGGAACATGCAAAGAAAGAACAAGCTAATTCATGCAATTGCCTGCATATAAAGCAGGTAGACTTTGCATTACAGAGCAGAAGGAAGCTAATCTGTGTTTAAATTCCTTGAAACCAGCTGTCCAGGTGGGGGAAGAGTTTAGGAAGGATCTGACTAACAGAGATGCGGCTATCTTAGGTTATGAGCTTATCACCTGGGGCAGGTGAGGGTTTCTGTTAGAAATGTGACAGAACTGGTGAGAGGACAGTAACGGATTTAGTAGTCCTCGGACAGTAAGTTATCTCACCCAGCTGCCATCCCGAAAGAAAAGAAAAACAAACGCTACACATATTTTGCTATAACTCAAATTGGACTGGTCTCCTTAGCTGGAGTTCTGCTTGTGTGCTCATGGACACCTGACTTCGCATTCTTAGGGACAGTCTCCTTCCCTGTTCAACGTATAATAATGTATGATCATGTTTTCTTTTGGTCCACTGTGCTTAGTTGGAAACTAACTTGAAACAAAAGATTACCTTTGCCCCTGGTCCCCTCTGGGGGGGTCTGTACATTGACAACTCTGACAAATCTTTCCCAAATTACTTAAGTGGTTTTCCCCACATCGACCTGGATGTCCTGAATCTAAAGATACAAGAAAAGGCTCAGGAAATCTGTAATTTTAACAAGAGCCCCCAGTCAGCAAGGCGTGGCGTGGTTTGGAAAATAGAGTGAACATTAGCATAGTGATTCATCCATTGAGCAATTATTTGTTGAGTATCTACTATGGGTCAGAACCTTTGGGCCACAATGATGGACAAGAAAAAGGATAAAGACCCCCATCTATATGGAGCTGGGAGTCAGGTAGGGGCAATGGAAGCTATGTGAACAGTCTAAGAAATGCATAAGGTCAAGTTTCAGGTGTGCTATAAAGGAGAAGAACAGGGCTATGATGAGCAATTTAATTTAGATTGGGGGGGCAGGGGTGGTGGTGGCCAGGTAGGTTCTCACTGGAGGAAGCCTTCTAACCCAGATCTAAAAATCAAGAGTAAATCAGGAAATGAGTGGGGGAGGGGTGAGAACCCAAGGGAGAGGAGAATGTAGATTACTCCAAGGAAGGAAAAGGCATGGGTGAAGACTCGAAAACAGAAAGCAGAGAGGCCCCAAGAAACAGAAGGAAGGCCAGTGGGACTGCAGCATTTTGAGAAAGCTAAAAAGGGTGTCACCAAATCAGGGTGGGGCAGAGACAGGGGTCAGGTGATTATACGTTAGGAGTTTAGATTTGATCCTAAGAGGCTTAGGGAGTGACTAGAGAGTTCTAAGCAGAGAGTGACATAATCTGAATATATAACCTTTCAAAAACAACATAAGATCATCTCCCACCCCTACGATATTTTACTCATGTAATGCCAACATATCAACTCCACTCTGTAGAAATGAGGAGTAGATTCTGTTATAGAATCATGGAAGGGGACTGAAGGGAAATTAGCCAGGAATTGGGCTTTCAGTATCCAGGCCCCTCCCTTGTCCCTTTTCCCAGAAGATGAACAAAAATCCCTTTTGAATCTGAATGTGGGGTCACAAGAAACGGAAAACGAGAACCCATCCATGTGGGTCCTGCTTCACCTCCTACCCTCTTGTCAATTCCACACCCACTGGAAATCAATCTCTGCTGTGTTCTTCAGTGACGATATCAATAGCCTGTTGCACAATAAGAAAGGGAGGGATGGAGGAGAAAAAGAAAAGGGTGCCCTAAATCAGTAATTCTCAGCCCTGACTACAGGGTTGAATCACCTATGGAGCTTCTGAAAACTACTGCTGCCTGGTTTCATCTGCAGAAATTCATCTTGAATGGGAGAAGGCATTGGCATGTTCTGAAAACCCCTGGGCCAGGAGTGCCCTCCTCCTCACTGTGTGGCCCATGGCAGGCAGGTGGCGGCATTACCAGGGAGTTTTTTAGAAATACAGAATCTCAGGTCCCTCCCCAGGCTGACCGAATCTAAATTTGCATCTTTACAAGACCCTTAGATGGCTCACGTGCACATTAAAGCTCAAAAAATGCTGAGATACCAGAATTCCCTGACACCAGCTTCAGTTCTGGGGAGAAGCTGGCACAGGTCTGAGCCTGGGATATGCAACACCCACAGGGGAGTGCTCTGCCCTGGTGGAACGTCAGATGTTGCCACACCAAGGACAGACAGACTTCAGTCAGGGAGACAGTGGGAGGAGCGCCTCCAGGCCTCCCTTTCCCCCCGATTTCCCTACGTAACTCTCTGTGCTGCATCGTAGGTACAAACACAGCAGCCCGGAGTTGCCAGTGCAGAGTAGCATCACACAATTACAACAGAGGAAATCACTTCCGCATTTCATTAATGCTCCTTAATTGAGAGATCTGCTCCCAGGTGTGATTGCCCCATAACCGGCTGGATCATCCAAGCCAAGTTTTATGTGCAAGTGAGTGACCCAGAAGCTTTAGACTCACGAGGTCCGGGTGGGGTCTCTGAGTCTGCCAGCTTCTGACAAGCTCCCAGGTACTGTGGATGCCACTAGTTCTTTGAGAAGTGAGAAGCCTTACACTCCACGATCATGTCCAAAAGGCACATTGGGAAGTATCCCTGTCCTGACAGTTTTCTCTAGAGTGATCTCATTTACTCTAGACACTGGAATAAATTTATTTTATTTTTGATAGATGTCTTGTGATAGATCTTGGGCTAAATGTCAAGGACATAAAGAAAATAAGACACAATTACTCTTTAAAGGAAGAGTAACAGATACTGTAAGCAGAAGTTATTCCTATTTCCCACTTGAGGCAACTCCGGTTCAGAGCCCATGAGAACCTCAGTCAGCTGAGCTCCCAAACCTAGCTGAGCCTCAGAACCACCGGGGGACCTTTTCAAACACCCTCTGGGAGATTTGGGTTCTGAGATGGGCCAGGACTCGTGCAGTTTTAACAGGTCTTCAAACAATTACAAGGCACCTAGTCCGTGGACTGACTAGCTTTGTGGAACTACAGATTAAGGTGTCACTGCCTGTCTGGACCAGACCAGAGTAAGTCTTGTGCCTCCCACTTCCTTTAAAGAGTAATTGTGTCTTATTTTCTTTATGTCCTTGACATTTAGCCCAAGATCTATCAAAAGGCAAGAGCTTAATAAGAATTATTGATTCAGTAAATGAATTGAGAAATGGATGGTGGATGGATGCATGCATGCATGAAGGGAGGGAGGAAGGAAGGGGGCAGAGACGGGGAAAGAGGGAGAAAGAAAGCTCTGGGGTTCCTACAGCTTGGCATTTACCTACAAATTTGCATCCTCAGGAGCATTTTTTTAAATGTCACAGATATAAAATTATGTGTACTGTCTCAGCAAGTGAGCTACCCAAGATGAGATGTCTGTATTTACAGGAGGTACCAAAATGCTTGCTAGCTGAAGAGAGCAGGCAGGAACTTTGGGGGGAGAGGTGGGGGTCAAGCCTGACTCTTGGGTAAGATGAGGAAGGGTTATGTGGGTGCCTGTGCCGGGCAGCAGAGCTGGCTCCCCAGGCATCAGGCATGAACCTAGGGCCATGACCTACTTGCAAAGAACAGACATTAACCTACAGCATGGCCTATTTGCTCATTTTGCCCACCCAGACAAAGCCACCCTGTCTCTTTTCTTCTCCCGCTCTCCTTCCTGATCTGGCCTGGTTTTTATCTCGATTTGCTGCCTCCTGCTCTATCTTGTTCCCTGGGGTCTTAGAACCTTCTTTTCAAGACTGCATATGCCCCACCTCTGCCTCTCTCCGGAAGTCCCCTCAAGACCGGTCCTTTTACCACCAAGAGAGTAGATCCAGCCACCATCAGCACAACCACAAATTAAGGGAAGGAGGTTTTCATATTCGCACCATCTCCCATCTCCACTGGAACCCAAGCTACCCACTTCCAGACTCTATACCAAATAACCATCTTTCCATTCAGTCCCATGGCTTTTGAGATGAAAAGCCATGATGATTCTGAAATTCACATTTCAGTCTCAACTCATCCCCTGACCTCCAGCCTTTATATCCCACTACTTGGCTAGTATCTCTCCTTGGGACTCTACAAGGATCTTAAACTTAACATATCTAAAACCAAACCTCTAACTCTCCTCTACTTGTCTTCTCGCATGGTGCTCCCCACCTGTCATGACACCATCCAGTTGCTCAGTCCTCTCTGATCACTTCCTTCTACTCCTAGAGCCAAGTTTTCAGTGAATCCAAAGAACTCACAATATATGCTAAATACGACCAGTTCTCACCAGCCCATCTGCTACCACTCTGGTCCAAGCTACCTTCGTCTCCCCCCTGGATAATTACAGCGCCCTCCAAACTGATCTTCCAGCTTTTCTTGTTTTCTTCACGCCTCCCTTCATTGTCAGCCTCCATACAGAGATCAAAGTGAGCCTCCAGTATATACATCAGCTCACATCACTCGTCATCCACTCACCATCATCAGTGCTCACCAACTACCATCCAGACAGCCCACTATGACCTCCAAGGTCCTTTGCATGATCTTGTCCCAGGCCACCTCCTCAATCACATCTCCTAATGTTCTCCCTGCTCACAATGCTGCAGACACACTGTTCTTTCCATCCCCAACCCCAAGCTTATTCCAACCCCAGTGCCTTTGTACCAACTCTTCCCTCTACCTGCTGCATTCTTTACTCAGATATTTACATATCTCACTCCCTAGTAGGGGTCTCTGTTCAGAGGATATTTAAAATAGTGTCTCCACACTTCCTCACTCTCTCTTTACTGACCCTGCTTACTTTTTTCCATACTACCTATTGCCATCCCAATATATTTATAAACACACATACACATATATATCTACACTCATCGATTTGTACATTCTCTATCTCTGCCCAACAATATGAAAAAACTCTACTTCTACCCAAAAGCATAATGAGGCCAGAGACCTGTTCTTTACTGATCTCAGCTGTATTTCTCATGTTTGGCACAGTATCTAGAACATAGTAGATGGTCAATATAGTGGTGGAACAAATGGATAAATTGCACCCCCTCTGCCCTGTCCAGCAGTGCATAATCTGGATTATAAGAAGCATGCTTTACCCATTAATATATCCTTCATTGTCCTAGGATCTTCTTTTCAACAAAGAACAGGCCCAATAAGTACTTGTTATCTTCAAACTTATTAAATACATTATAACACATTCACGTAATGGAATTCTATATATTAAAATTTCATTTTTATTAAGGAATAACAAACTAGCAAAGCCATACCACTTATGGAAAAAGAAGACGGGAAGGATTTACCCAAAATTGAAAATGAGATCATCTTTGGATGGTGGGATTATGGCTAAAGCTTGATTTCTGCTGGCTTTCTGCCATTTTCCAATAGTCCTATAATGAATATTTATCACTTGCGCAATCAAAATTTAATTTTAAAAATTTAAAATGGAATCCTGTTTGGAGATAAAAAAAACTAATCACCTCATACTCCGAGAGTCGCTATTCTGAAAACCCGGATTCTCGCCTATGATCCTGAGGCGCCTCAAGTCAAGCCACACTGTCTCAAGGACTCAGCTTCTTCCTCTGAAAGACGGGGGCATCATCTGTGCTTGGTGCAGAAGTGTGCTAAGATTCAGATGGTAGTGGCTACAGGCAAGGATTTTGAAAATAGAAAGAGCAGTGTGTTTTGAAGGGTTATAGTATTAGCGAATCCTTTCTAATGGTTTTGGTGGCTAGTGCAGTGCTTGCTCCCTTTGCAGCAAAGACATTGGCACAGACCAGCCTCATCCCAAAGGGTGATGAATGATGCAAATGTTAGGGCACTGGAGAGAGGCACACAGAGCAACCAACGCTTCAACAGGCAATCCATGTGGCTGCCCTAGATTGCCATGGCCTGAGTTGACCACCCCAGTTTTCATGGAAGACCTAGTGTTCCAGGGCATTCTCCTGAAGTCCCCCCTTCCGGAATGAGGGATGCAGCAGGCAGGATTTTGAAGGTAAAATTTTGAACTAAAACCCCTTTCTCTTCCTTTCCCTTCAAGTCAGACCCAGATTCCCAACCACACCCCATAACATGCCCAAACACCCCAACAGACACAGGCGCGCTTATAACTAAACAGCCTTCATTTAAATTCTATTTTTCTTAAAAAAAAAAAGTGCATCTGAGAGACTGAGATATTTTGCCCAAATTAAGCTGAGTGCTGCAGACCAAGACTGACAGGAGACATGAAGCACTGGCTCATTACTCTCGCCTAATGTCTCCAACCACAGTCTCAGAGAAGCAGGCTCATTGGGTAGCCACTGAATGAGACCTCCATTAGGTTCTTCCCCCTATCTGGGCCTCAGTTTCCCGTCTGTGAAATTAGGAGGACAGACTAGATCAAGGAGGCAGATATCAATTTTTTCCTATCCTATCCTTTGAAATGCAAAAGAAAACAACCTGATTTGTATTCCTTATGCAGTGAAAAACCCACCATCCTTCCCAATTGGTCCAGGATGCTTGGGGTGGGGGCTGGAACTAGAATTTCTTCATCTTTGGTGTCTCTATTTTGCTGAGTTGGTTCAGTTTATGGATCATCAGCTCACGATCGCACATGGATTCTTTCCATATTATGCCATCTCCCTCTGGCACCGCCCTATTCCTTTACTCCCCAAAATGCCACCAACACAAATCTCATTGTGTAAAATAGAATTTTACTGACAGTTTGGGTCAACAAACTGCATTTCAGTGAAATAAACTACTTAAAACTGGGGATTGGATATCCTGATCTTTGAAATTTTTGGCCACCCTACCAGGAGGAATTCCCATGTTCTTTTCTTTCTCTTTGAGGTTGAGCCACCCATCATGTGGGTCACCGTCTCCTTCTCAAATACACCCTCCATTTTCCTGCTCATCCATGAGCTTGAATTTTTCTATTAATTATGCAGAAGAATTTACTGCTCTCTGTTTTGCTGTCTTTTTTACAGCTTATGCTCTTCAGGTTCCATATTCAGCATCTAAAACAGCCTAGAAAAATACATTCAAAGACAAAAACAGTTTTCTCTTTAAGAGGCAGGTGCTCTGATACCAACTGTAAACAGCCTTTCTGACTCCTACTTACATGCCTGCTGCCACTTCCTATTTCCATGCATGAAGCAGACATCACTAATCAATCTCACTGCCCTTTCCCACTAATGGGGCCTCTGCCCAACCAAGAACTATAAGCAGACATTCCTAGTAGATAATAGCTACCACAAGAGTTCCACCCTCCTTGCCATCCCTGACTCGTAGATAACCTCAAACTTTCCTTTCAGATTTGACTGTTTAGGGTCTGATTAGAGCAGAATGCTTATTCAATAAAATCAACAGAAGAGAGCATTAGTCATTTGCATGGCAATATTCCAGGCAATCTAAGTAGGACATACACGTGCTTCAACCTTTCCCCTTCTCTTAGTTCCAAAAGTCTGCCGATGGGGATGCACAATAGTTCAGGGGTAGAATTCTCACCCGCCGTGAGGGAGACCTGGGTTCAATTCCCGCCCATGCACCACCTCGCCCCACAAAAAAATGTTGTGAACAAAATTCCCTATGCTATACCTATCACAAAACTGCCCCTGTGTACAGAAATACATATATATAGGTAGAAATAAAAAAAAGTCTGCCAAGGACCCTAATGTAGCCCACCTTTGATCACTGCTTTTGATTCAAGCATGAAAGATTGCGATTCAATGAAAATAGCTTGACCCCATTCTCTGCTCAGAATGTTCTCCCTTCACCTTTTTCCTTGGCTTGACTTCCTTCTACTCAGCTTTTTGGGCTCAGCTGAAATGTCACTTTCTCAAAAAAGACATCTCTGATACCCAAGAATAGGCCAGGCCCCTCCCTCTCCTATTCATTCTTACAGCATTTCATATTCCCCCCCCCAAGGCTTTATCATCACTTAATTATGTAATTACCTATATAATTATTACTCATTGTCTACCCTCCCCACCAGGCATCAGCTGTAGCACCAAGACGTGCCTGCACCATAGCAGATGCTCAGTAAATATTTGCCAAATGATTGACTATTGATTAATTAATATCTGCTTCCCAGGGTGACTGTGAGACTTCGAGCTGAGTACTATATGTATATAGCACTTAGCCAGATGCCTGGCACACAGGAAGTGCTCCACGAAGGAAAGAAAGAAAAATAGTATTTTCTCTATGCAAGCTCTGTCCCCTCTCTCTCCATTATCTCATTTAATCCTCACAACAAACATATGTGGATGCCACCATGATTATTCCCACCGGATAAATGATGAAACTGAGACCCAGAGAAGTGAAACAACTTGCCCAGCGCTGCTAAGAGAAGCACACTCGTGGTGGACCCCAAGGCAGGTGGACGCCGAACCTCCGCTCATGAGCTGTGCAAGAGGGATCCGAGGAGGGGCGTGAGAATAGGGACATGCAGAGTAAGTGGGGTTTCCCCACCGGAAGGAAAGGGCAGGCGTAGAGAACGGTTAAGGACCTGAGTCTTGAGACAAATCAGCCTGAGCTCCAAACCCTCCTGAGTCATTTCCTAGTTGGGTGGATTAAGTGAATCACGTAACCTCTCTAAACCTCAGTATTCTCTATAAAATGGGAATACTAATAATACCTATGTCTTATTATGATGCTGATAGAAGATCCCACAAGTAGAAGCATGTGTTCCACTGCCTGATACATTATGTAGTGCTCATAAAAACAGAAGCCAAGATAATTCTTTCCTCCTGATCACCACCTCTACCTCCATCTCTCTCCCTCTCTCTCCTTTTCTCTCTCTCCCCCTTTCATTCTCTCTCTCTCTCCCTGTCTCTCAGGACATCATTTTTTTGAGGGGACAAAGAAGCTGAGTAAGGGAATGTATGTGTGTTTGTGGGAGAACTGGTTTTTTTTTTTTTTATCTTGTGCCTGAAAAACAAAGACAGATTATTGGGTACAATTAATTGTTCAAACTGCCAGAGATTTGAAAGTAGAGGGAGTAAACAGATGCTGTGCTGAGCTCTGTGCTCATTAACTCAGAGAAAGGATTCATTTCCTATGCATGATTAACTCCCCATCCTCGGTGATTTACACAGCAGATGATCAAACAAGAATTCATTATTCCGCAGACAGAGGGTGTGGGGAACCAGGTCTTCGGCCTCGTCGGGACAGCTCTGTCCCCTTAATTCCTGGATATCTGTCATCAGAGCCTTGAGCCAGGAAGCTGCTGTTTTTCTTTGACCTGCTTCCCCCAAGGATTCTAGAAAGACCAGTGATCAGAATCAAAGCTCAGGGTAAGCCACGAGCGCTCCCTCTGCCCATGACTGGGAGGGGACCCAGAATCCAGTCACCATGGTTCTCCACTGTCTCGCCATGGCTTGATGCGACTGCTACACTTTGGAAAATAATGCCAATATATAGCAGGGTTCATGCTAATAACAGAGAAAGCTCTGAGGACCACAATAAACAGTCAACATCCCAGACTGCAAGGCTTATCTATAGATTTGGTGCGTATTTATTGCATACCTACTATGATATTGTAAATCAAAACCACCGCAGCCTACTCCCCCACATTGATGGACACCATCTTTCTGGAAAGCTGAGCGATACCTCAGTGCCAAGTTGATGGGCAAAAATCCAAAGTACTCTACAATGCCCTCTCCTTCCAGAAAAGGGTAATTCCACTGCCAAGGCTTTCTTCAACCTTTTGTGGTTCAGAGGCCAAAAGACCAGGAAACAAAACTATTCCAGAGAGAGAGAGAGAGAGCAGGGGCCTCTGCCCTTCATGACATTCAATCAAAATAGCGCTAGATCACTCACCAATGGCCAGGCACTGCTGAGAGGATGCTGCTGAATCAGCTCAGGTTTGGAGGAGTGATGCGGCAGAAACAAGAAGGATTTGAAGACAACATTTCCAAACGTGAGGATCAGGGCTAATCTATCGTGAATTCTTTATTAGGACTCGGAAGCAAGAGAAAAAATGAGACCCACCCTTGGGTTCTCAACCTGGAGCATGAGTTTTTCATACAGCCAAATTTATTTGACTGTTAAAATGCTTCCTTATCTTGAAACAATGCCCTTCCTTCTATTTATTGACTTTGGTGTTGAAATAAGTTTTGTGAGGGTGGTAACTGGAAGTAGTCTTTATTTCAAAGTCTGGGAAAATCAAGAGTTGCCAAATTGATATCAGACCCCTCCTTTTTAAATTTTTTTAACATGTTATTGATTCACGAAGTCTACACATCTGGCAACTACAGCTATAAATAAGACGGGTACAGACAAAGCACTATGGGAGCTCAGCTAGGAAGGCAAGATGTTGAAATCGGGAAAGTCTTCAGAAGAGTTGGTATTTGGGTTGACACTTTAAGGATGGATGGGCTTGATATACACAGAGTTTGAGGCGGATTCAAAATGACATTTCAAGTGGAGGACGCAGCCAGGACGAGGGCTCAGGGGTAAGAACAGAACCCCAAAAGAAGCCACACTGCGGGAATAGCAAAAACCTAGTTTAACCAGAGCAGCAAGGGGTTCCAACCTGTGAGCCACTGCCTCCTGGAGGGCTGTGGAGGTACTGCAAGGTTTCTGCCAACTCACGCATCCATTTGCCAGTGTTTCATCCCTAGTCCAACCACTTTCCAAATATCTGTAGATCTAGTCATTCAAAAGCATAACTGAATTCTTAGATGTATTTGGTCAAGAACTGGTTTCTCAGGCAAAGCATTCTAGAGCATCAACTGCTATTTGGGGAATCCATGATTTTTTTTTTTTAATGTCAAAAAAAGACCCTCATGCTCATTCTCCATCCATTCATCTAGCATATAGTTACTGAGCACCCACTCTGCAGGCAGAACTGCTGTGATAAGTAAGACATGGAGCAGGGAGACCAGTGAGAAGGCTTCTGAGGTAGGAAACCTGGGGAGAGACTTAAGGCTGGGACAAAGGGAAGGAAGGAGCACACAGCAGATTCGGAAAGCAGAGCAAACCATACTTGTCAGCAGATTTAATGGGTAGGTGTCAGAGACAGAGAGGAACCAAAAATTGCTCCTAGGCTTTTGGCCTGGGCCACTGCTCCCACAATGACACCACTCTATGAGAACAAATTGTGAATAGCTGGCATGAGGCTTGTGAAGGTGAGTGAGAGGGTCATTGGAAGTAATCTCAGATTCCAGACCATGGGGGCTGGAGACACCTTAAATGCCAGACCAAGGAGTCTGGACATTCACAACTGAAGGTATTTTCTTAAATCACCCCCAGAAAGTTAGCAGCTTGTGACCCTACAGAATGTCAGAGGGAGATGCTCTTCAATCAGTTAATACTGAACACCAATATATATTGTGACTATATGTAAGCCACCACGTCTCGCACAGGGAAATGCAAAGAAAAATAAGACATAATTTCTATCCCTGAATTTGAACAGTAGTATTACACAGGTTCTGGTGGGAAGTTGGGATTCTGGAAATTTTTAAGATCCCGATGAGGAATTAGTTGGCAATCTCTTGGGTAACATCAGAAGCAGGCCTCTTCTGCACGTCTGAGTAAAGAGGTAAAACTCACATCAAATAAAATAGGTTTGGCGTGCTCATTTTGTTCAGAGTTTCCATTCTGCCTCCCTCACGTTGACAACTGAAAGGGACCCATTGCTAGTCACAGCCCCCATTTCACAGATGAGAAAACAGAAACTTTGAGAGGGTATCATATGGCATCCTCACAAATTTCCTCTGGCCTCTTGGAAAGAACCCAAACCTCCAAGGCATCTGCTCTCCTCTTTCCGCAAATGATCCTTTACTTCATTTAAGATGTTCCTCTTTCTACCTCCTACTTCCTTCTCACTTCTCATACTTACCCGCCCTCTCCTGAACACTAAGGGTCAATAACACCAGTTTCAGTGCTCAGGATCTCCTAGGGCAGGAAACTCAATTTATTCCCATCTGCTTTTAGTTTTCTTTCAGAATGTCTTTTTTGTTTTTTTGTATGCTGCATGGTGGGGTTACATTTCACTATTTCTCCATGTGAGTATCCCGTTATTGCAGTACCATTTGTTGAATGTTGGTTTGTTTGCTTTTTTTTTGTTTGTTTTGGGGGAAGTGCATGGACCGGGAATCAAACCCAGGTCTCCTACCTGGCCAGCAAGAATTCTACCACTGAATTACCCTCAGAATATCTTTTTTCTTTAATTGGCAATAAGCACCTTAGTCCCCCAGAGGATGTTTCACTCAACAACATGTTTCTAGCATTTTTAAATAGGAGTGTGTGTGTGTGTGTGTGTGTGTGTGTGTGTAGTGGAGAGTGTCACACCACCTTCTCTCCCAAGTCTCCTCCTTTCAAGAGCTTAAAATAATGGGAGAGATCTGGGTCTTCCCTAGAATCCTAGAAAGTTTTCTCTCCCACAGTATCGGTGCCAGTAGAGTCAAAGTTATCCCGAAACTCCAAACCCTTCCATGAAGGAAGGGGCACAAGAGACTGAGGATAACTTATATTAGCCATGTCTAAAAAAAAGGAGTTAAAGGGAGAGAAAACAAAATAAGGAACAAACCTACAAGTTTTGCATGGTCTGTTCCTTCTGTTTGTAATATATAATATTCCTCCAATTATTGAACTCTTATTCATGCTTCAAAGCCCAATTTAAATGTTATCAACTCCAAGATAATTTATATGAGCTTTCCTGGTCTTCCTATCATAGTCACTCTTTTTTTTGTGTGTGTACATACAGAGTATCCCACTCTCAGAATACAGAATGAAAGGTAATTCCCAGTTCATTCTTGTGTGAGATGACCCCAGTATCAAATCCTTGTTCTGTCACTGGGCACATCAGTCAATTTCTCTAAGCCTCACTCTCTTTTTCTGTAAAATGGTAATGCATGTAACTCACTTAGCACCATGCCTGAAACACAATAAGTACTCAATAAATTGCGGCAAATTTCTTCATTACCATTACCCTTATCACTTCCTCCTCTGATTTCCATAGTCACCGTCTTCCTTTTGTCCCTTCCATTAATTTTCTATTTATCCTAGATGGCCTTGTTTTGTTAATTAATATTTCATGCATGCATATCTCTTTTCCTTAACTACTTGCAAAGTCCCTGGGGACAGGGAGTGAGTCTTTTACATCCCACAGAACTGCTAAAAGAATGCCAAACATGGAACACATGTGCAAATATTTGCTGAACGAATTCTTAAAGCTTTGGCTACAAGTATAGGTGCTTATTTTGCTTGGTGACAGGACAAATAACATTTGTATTTACACCCTTGTTTCCAAGACTAATTGATGTGGGTCTTATAATCATAAAAGCCCCTCTAAACTCTCCCCTAATAATGGCAGAAGCCATCAATTAAACAAACCATTAGATGTATTAACAACTCGTTAATCCACTCTTAGGGGATGGACATTGGTTGATTTTCAGCTGTCTGCCCACAGCAGCATTGGATTTAACGGGGATACTCAGTTTGGCTTGTATTTCAGCATTGCCTACTCTCTGAAATGAGAACTAAATGAAAATGTAAATATAAATATGGATAAAGATAGGGATGTGCAGACAGCATCTAACCCAGTTCCTGGCATACTGTAATTCCTTAATATATGGGGGCTATACATATTTGGGAAAATGGAGCTGGGTAGTAGAAAGGGGATTCAAGCACAAGCTCTACCATTTACCAGCTTTGTGACCTTGGGCAATTCATTTTCTCTCTCTGATTTCCAGTTTTCTCATAAGCAAAATAGGGATTTAAAATACCTGCACTGCAGGATCACTATTAGGATGAAATAAGAATATAACCACATTTACGGTATGGTAGGTGTGCAAATCTACCTTATTCAATTTTCCTGCCTTCAAGCATCACTTTCTCTGCTCCTACCATCATGCATTCATTTAGTCATTCATTCATTCGATGCAACAAATAGTAGCTAAATGACCTAAGATACGTCAATTGCTGTGCTGGGCACAAAAGATAGAGCTGTGGGAAAAAAGAACAGAGTCCCTGCCTTCATTCATTCACTATCTAGGGGAAAATCCATACAACAGAGGTATGTGCTGGCTATTAGGCTGCCACCGCCCAGCTCCACACCCACCCTTCCCTGGTCTGCATGGGGATGCTGGCGCTGGAACTAACTTCCTGCTTTGTCAGCAGCATCCCCAGTAGTTTCTGTCAAACAGACGGTGGTAGAGGGAGAAGGCAAAGACTGGCAGAAGGGGAAGGGATTTACTCTTTCCAATCTGTGTCCTATTCCTGTCAGGTTCCAGGGTTCTCTCCTGAGCCCTGGCAGTGCCAGTAGGTTCCAGAAACAGCCGTTAACTCCTGTCTCCACGTATTTTTTGCCACACTCCTAGAAACAGCCTCATCGTGCCCTCTCCAAGAACCCAGCTTCAGCGGCCCAAGGTCACCTAATCAGCGTCAGCCCCATGGGGACCCTCCTCTGAGCCCCTAGATTCTAAAGCTCCTGCCTCTTCCCCTCGTCCCTCCAGCTCTATGGGCATCAGCTTCTCTCTGCTTGTGACCAGTGGTCTCTGCAGTGCCCCGCCCCCCCCATGATCCCTGCCCCGCTGGGATCCATGCCCTTTTGCAATTCCTTCCGGTGGGATGGGGGCTGAACCTATTGACTCGCTTCTATCAAAAAGAAGCCAGCAGAACTGATGGGAAGTCATTTCCGATATCAGATAATAAAAGATCTGCAGAAGCTCCCTTTTGCTCATTCACTGGGATGAAGCTGCCACGTTGTGAGCTGCTCCGTTTAGAGGGCCCCGTGGCAAGGAGGTGAGGGCTACCCTTGGCCAACAGCCAGTGAGGAATTGAGGTCTTCAGTCCAATGGCCCAGGAGGTACTGAATCCTGCCAAGCCCCACCTTGGCGAGTGTAAAAGCAGATCTTTCCCCAGTCAGGACTAAATAAAAAGCGTCAGCCTCGGCTGATACCTGGAGTGTGGCCTGGTGTGAGACCCTGAGACAGAGGACCCAGCCAAGCCATGCACAGACTGCCACACCACAGAAGCCAGAAGATAGGAAATGACTCATTGTTTCAAGCTGCCAAGTTTGGGGTCATTTGTTACACAGCCATGAATAGTAAATCTATTGAAGTTACTATCACCATTACCTGAACGCTCACTTTTTACCTTTCCAGGTTTCTGATAAATGTTTAACCAATTGCCTATATTAGAATCTTTCTGATATATTAACTGGTATCTCTATATATCTTGACCAAGTAGTGACAGACACACGACAACATCTAAGCCAGACCTTCAGGACAAGTGAGAGTAAGCATTGCAAAGAGGGTGGGAAGAGTGCTTCAGGAACAGGGAACAGCATATGCAAAGGCTCAGGGACCATTCATTCTTTAAATATATTTATTAAGCAAGTATTACGTGCCAGGCCAGGAGCTAAGCGCTGGGAATGAGTTTACGAACAGAACAGCAAGTTCCTGCCCTCCAGAAGATCGTCCTGGTGTATTCAGGTCAAGGCATGAGAGGAAGGAATGAATGACCAGAGATGAGGCAAAAGCTAAGACGAACATGTGTGAGCCTGCCCATGTCCCAGGTTCCCTTACAGACCTCAGGTTAAGATTTGCGCACGTGCCTCAGCATTCCTAATGTGGGCATGAGATGAGTAACTATCTCCCTCCTTCAGCTTTTCATCTGTGAAATGAACGTAGCTTGGGGGCTAAAAGCAGCCTTGTATGAGAGGTAGCACTCCAAAATCACCAGTAACACGCAGCAGCCCTGCTTCAACGACGGGAGCTCTTGACTCCAGAATGATCAAAGTGTCTTAGCTGCCCCAGTGGCCAGCAGCCATCTGCTGGCCTGGAGCTGGCTGCAGCCAAGGCCTGGTTCACAGGATTAAACCCACAGCCTGTTGCTTCTGGCCGGACCGGTGCCTTCCCGGTCATTGATAAAAACAGGCTGTAATACAAAGAGCAACCTCCCCGCGGCCACCTGCCCCATAAATCATCAGCAACCAAAGGCTATTGAATTACCTTTGGAAGATGGATGACACGGAGCTGGAAGGCTTCTTGATAAGGTTTGCCTTTGAATAATTCCGTGTAGAAAGCTGGGTTTGAGAAATGGGTCTTTCCACCAGGTCTGCCCTACCCACGCCGCTGCTGCCAGATATTCTTGAGATAAACACGTTTCTCTGGGGGCTGCCAGAGTGGCTGTGACAGAGGAAGAAATGAACTGTGGGGGCCCAGGGGAGTATCTACTCCTGGCAAGGCACAAACTGTGATGGCATCTTATGATAATTCATTGTTTACAGAGCTGACTTACTAATAACAGCTATTGGTTATTAGCCACATTCTTAATGTGAACAACTGAGTTCATTAAATCCTTAAACAACCATAAGAGGGAGGTACTATTATTCTCTCCATTTGATTGAGGAGGAATTTAAAATTCAGAGAGGTGACATGCCTTCCTCAAGGTCACACAGCTGTGAAGCGATGGAGCTGGGACTTAAACCCACACTCTTAACCAGTGGTCAGCAAACTTTATCTTTAAAGGGCTGGATTAAATATTTTAGGTGTTGTAGGCCAAACTATCTCTGTCACGACTACTCACCTCTGTCCTCGTAGTGCAAAAGCAACCATAGATAATACGTAAAAAAAAAAAACGAGTGTGGCTGTGTTCCAATAAAACTTTACACAAACAGGCAGTTTTGCCAAAGGTTCCCCGAATGCAAAATCATCCCCACTGAGAACCACAGGGCTTAGCAAGACAAAAATCACTTCTCATTTGTGAGAATTCTAATATCGGTCATCAGTTTCCCCTGACAGTTCCCCTGCAGTGGAGCAGCTAATATCCGAGATGCTTCAACATATAACTCTGCCACTTCAGAGTTCTTCACTCCCTGCCATGAATGAGGGAAGTTAAAGAATGGAGAACTTCCTCTCTTAACTTCCTCAAACCATGAGTAACACTTACGTCCTGCAAGGGAGTCTGGGAAATGTAGGAAAGCACATGGACTATTTGGTGATTCCCGACTGATCATTCAATCACCCAGCAAACAGCTAGTGAACACTGGTCAGCAGTGAACTGCTGCTGGGGATAACCTCAGTGAATTAAAGGGTTTGTCTCTGCCTAAACTTAAATTCTTGTTTTATTGCACTCTTCCAGGCTTAAAAAAAAAAAAGGCATACTCAGGTTGCCTTTGATGATGGGTATTATTGAAAGGATACATATTGATGTGATGAGTAAGATAAAACTATCTCAACAAACAGGCTGGGTCTGAAATTCCTGAAGCACCACAGAAGTCTGGGTGACCTTTCTTCCCTTTGCCCAGTTATCATTCATATGTGCTAAAACAGAGAGTCCAACTAGATCAATCCCTATTCCTTGCTGGCCAAACCACTTCAGGGTTTTAACAGTTTTCCCTAAGTTATGTGGTAGCCATAGACAACTCTACAGTTTCAGTGGCTCAAAACAATTATTTTTTGCTCACATCTGAGACATCTGAGAGTTGATTTCAACTGTGTCCTATGTGTTCTTTATTCCAGAACTGAATGAAAAGGCAGCCCCTTTTTCGGTCATAGAGAAGAAGGAAAAGAGTGATGGCAGAATCAATATTGGGTCTTAAAGTTTCTGCTCAGGCATGCCATTATGTCTACAGTTCATTGGCTAAAGCAAGTCACATGGCCAAGCCTGCCATCCATGGTGTTCTAGTTTGCTAGCTACCGGAATGCAACACACCAGAGACGGATTGGCTTTTAATAAAAGGGGATTTATTTTGTTGGTTCTTCAGAGGAAAGGCAGCTAACTTTCCACTAAGGTTCTTTCTTATGTGGAAGGCACAAGATGGTCTCTGCTGGTCTTCTCTCCAGGCCCCTGGGTTCCAACAACTTTCCCCGGGGTGACTTCTTTCTGCATCTCCAAAGGCCTGGGCTGAGATGAGGAATGCTGAGCTGCTTAGGCTGTGCTACGTTGCGTTCTCTAATTTAAGCACCAGCCAATTAAGTCAAATGTCACTCATTGCAGCAGACACGCCTCCTAGCCGACTGCAGATGTAATTAGCAACAGATGAGGTTCACGTACCATTCATTGGCTTGTGTCGCAGCAACAGAACTAGGTATGCTCACCTGGCCAAGTTGACAACTGAATCTAACTAATACACATGGACAGAACTGCACTCATCCCACAGGGAGGGAAGCCAGCAAGAGGCTTTGGAGAGATGGGTCTATCAACTACAGAAGGACAGAAAATATTTTGAATAGTTAATGCAATCTATCACAGTGATTCTCATTTCCTGCCACCCCTCACCCACCCTCTTTTTCTCCCATACATTAGGCAACGGCTAGAGGTGTTTTTGGTTATGGCACAACTTGGGAGGTGCTATTGGAGGCCAGGAATGCCATGCCCAGAGTCCCACAGTACACAGGATGGTTCCTTGCAGCTGAGCATTACCTCACCCAAAATGTCAGGAATGTCAAAGTTGAGAAACCCTGATCTGCCACAAGATGCAACTAGGGTTCCCTCTTCATTCATTCATTCATTCATCATTCATAAAAGGTTTATTTAAAGTCTCCTGAGTGGCAGGTATGGTGCTGGGTCCTGGGGATACAATGGAAGCAAAACCAAATCTTATTCTTGATCAAATGGAGTTTATAGTCTACTTGGAGATCAGGCATCAATCAAATAATCACACTGAGTGCTTCAGTACAAGTTACGATTAATGAAGGAATGGAACAGATTCTCTGAGAGTCTGTAACAACCTGAAGAGAAAAGAGTAGAGGAAGAAAGTCGGAGAAGCCTTTCCCAAGGAAGTAACAAGAATGCTGAAGTGCGTGCAGACACCAACTAGACAAAGATTAGGGAGAAGAGAGTTCTAGACAGAAGGTAGAAGGAGCGTGCTGTGTTGGAGGTTCTAAAGGGCAGCGAGATGAAAGCACAGAAGGTGAGGGACGAGTGGAGTATGAAGCAGTTTAAGAGGTCATTTGGAACCAGATCACCCAGATTTTGTAGATAATTTAGAGTTTGATCTTTTCCCTAAGAGCAAAGACAAGCCACCAAGAGGGTTTAAGAAGGAAAAAAATAATCTACTTTGCATTTTTAACAGACCACTTGAGCTGCAAAATGGAGTGGAGGGGGATGGAGTGGGATGCAGGGAGCCTAGTCAGCAGACTTCCGCAGCCTTCCAAAGAGAGATCATGGTAATCCAGACCAGGGGGGCATGTGAACATGGAGAAAAGTGGATATATTTCAGCACTAAAAGAAGAGGACAAAAGTGATCAGACTGTCTCCTAAATTTCTGCCCTGTTTAGCTGAATGGATGGAGATGGGATTCACTGAGATTCGAAACACTAGAGAAGGACCAGGATTTGGGGGAAGGCAAGTGGGGAGACAAGGCAATCTATAACAGAATGTGAGCTTGAGATGTCTTTGAGGCAAAACTATCAAGAAAGCAGCTGGATATTTGCATCTGAAACTCAGAGGAGAGATGAGACTGAAGTTACTCATGTACGAACCATCACAATAAAGATGGGCAGCCCTCACATGGCAGCCCTTGTCTTGGACCCCACTCCTTGGTCTCATCACTTATGGCTGGTTATCCTTGACTCAGTGGGTGGTATGTAACCATGACAACCCTGGGAAGATAGGCCCACTTGTCTGCTTCCCTCAGAATTCATTTATTCATTCAACAAACAGTTTGTGGTGTTTTGTATGCCAGTCTTTATAAGTGAGGGCTGGCGATTCAACAGTAAATGAGAACAAACCAGATCATAGTTCCTAAAGGCATTTAACATAATCATTTGTGCAGATTGCTCAAAACAACTGACTCTTGCTTTTCTATGTATGGTCTGGAGTAAATTATCCCCTGCTAAAGCAAAGGCTTGTCTGTGAAATGACCACAAAATTTCAATAGGATAATAGAATTATGTATATCTCAGCCTAAGTGGTAGGACCCACTTAGTCCAGTGATGTCAAATAGATTTTCTCTAGATGTTGGCTTGAATTGATTGGGAATAGCTGCCTGGAGAGCTAGGTGGAAAATGATTCAGCTAGAAAAAACAATGTGATCGATTAGTGATGTCTGCTTTGGGAAAGGGCAAGGCAATGCACCCATGGTTCTGATCTCAACCACTCATTTATCCTTTTTACCTACTGTTGAATTCTATTTGCCAATATTTTTAAAGTAATTTTGTAGCTATGGTAGTGAGGGATATTGGTCTATTATTTGTATCTTTTGTAATGTCCCATCAGGTTTTCTTATCAAGTTTATGTTGGCCTAATAAAATATGAGTTGGAAACAAATTCCTCATCTATTTTCTAAAATAGTTTTTGTAATATTGGTATTATTTTATCCTTAAACATTTGATAAACTAGGCTTGGATTTGTATATGTGGGCGTATACTACAGGAAGAGGTTTTTAATTATGAATTCAATTTCTTAAATAGATTCAGAGCTGGTTAGGTGTTCTATTTCTTCTCCTGTTCATTCATCTAAGTTGTCCATTTAATATGCTCACTTAAAAGGTGGAGGGAATAAAAGGTTGGAGTTGACAACTGACATGCCCCAGGTCTCATGGCAAATGACAGATCAAGTATAAGAATCAAGTTCTCAGAGCCTCAGCCCATTGCTCTCAATCTGCCACATACAGATTTATCCATCTTCCAAAAGAAAACATCTAGTGATCCTTCCAGATACAACATACATGCGCAACTTAAATGCCTGCAAGCTGCAGTCCTTAGCATGACCCGGTGAGTTAGAATGAGCTGTCCACCCCCCATCTTCATCAGCACCTCCAATTTTAAGTCTTATCTTCCAGGGCCTGAGGGCTTTTGAGAAAACTCATGGAGAGCAAGAAAAAAGAAAACTGACTCTGTTTGGGTTGCCCTGGGAAGAATTCCAGGTGCCTCTCCACTTGGTGAATCCAGTTCACTGCAGGAAGCCAGGCTATCCATGAAGATTATCTCCCCTTCAGTTTGGACCTGGCCACTTCTCTGCTGCGTCTGACCTCTTTAGACGGGACATGCCTGATAAGGGTGGGAACGGAGCTAATGGGATGGGCAAGAATGGCCCATGGGAAATGACCTCATATGGACCTGGCCCAAAACACTCCTGGAAAAAGGAGTCTCTAGAGGAGAAGCATAAATCTTAACATATCGGCACTCTGCTTAGAACTCTTCATTGACACTGGATACTGATGAGATCGTCTAAACTCCTTGTTGTGGCCTCCCAGGACCTGCAGGATCTGCCTGGCCCATGCCTCTTCCCCTTGGCCACTGCCCTTTCTGAATGAGACTGAACTACTTTTACTTCCAGAATGGAACATGCTCTCCCTTCCCTCTAGGGCTCTGCATGGGCTATCCCTTTGGCCACATTTTCTCTTGGTTTCCTCCTACTTGATCTTCGGGTCTCAGTTTAAATATCTCTTATTCCAACAACATTTCCCAACACCGTAAGTCTGTGCCCCTTCCATGTGCTTCCCCAGTCCACTGCAATTACCCTACGGTTGCACTTCACACACTGTTTTGGCGCAATCTGCCTATGCATCTACTTGTGTCTCCTACTTGGCCATGAGCTACGTGACTTCTCCCCTGAGCCCCACCGCCTATGATCAACTGACTACTTGACATCATCATTCAGATGCCTACAAACATGTCAAACTTAAACGTGCTCGGTGCTGAAATTCCTGATTGCCCCTTCCAAACCCATTTCTACCAGTCTTCTCCATCTCAGCAAACGGCAAAGCCATCCACTGAATGGCTCATGCCAAACACCTAGGAGTCATCCTCAACTCTTCTCTTTTTATCATATCCCACATCTGATCCATCAGCAATCCCTATCTTCTCTCCCTTTTGAAATATTTCCAGAATCGAAGCACTTTCAACACCTCCACTGCTGCTACCTTGCTCAAGCAACCACCCCCCTCACCCAGGTTATTGCCACAGACTCCTAACCAGCCTCCCTGACCTACTTCCCTGAATTCCAATTCCATCACAGCAGCCCGAGGAAGACTTTGAAGACAGAAGTCAGATCAGATCATGTCACTTCTCTGCTCACAGACCCTTATCACACCAAAACATAAACCCAAAATCTTGCCCTGGCCGATAAGGCCCTACCTGATGTGACTCCAGTGACCTTCTGTCCTCTCTTCCTCCTTCATCCCAGCCACTCTGGCCTCCCTTGCTGCTCCTTAGACATGCCAAACATACTCCTGCTTTAAAACCTTAGTGCATACTATTCCATCTTCCTCTGCATAATCACATTGTCCCTTCTCTCATTTCTTTCATGTCTCTGCTCAAATCTCAGTTTGTTTTTAAGGACTCCCCTGGCTGCCCTACATAAAAGGGCAAGCCTCCATCCCCTGCTACTCCTCCATCCTCTGTAACTCTGGCTTATTCTTCCCCATGACACGTATCATCACCCGACATATGCATTCTATATTTACCTGTTTATTGTTTACTATTGGTCTCCTCTCTCCCACTAACAAGTAAGCGCCATCTGCTTTTCTCACTGCTGTCAGTATAAGTGTCTGACAATATTGTTGATGGAAAAAGGAAGCCTTCTGGCACCATGGTGCACTGACCAATGCAGACAACCCCTTGTCACAAATACATACTATTAGAAGAAAAAAACCCAGTTACTACAGAGCCAGACTCCAAGAAAAGGATATCCCAGGGGCTCAGAAGTGAAGAGAGAACATTATGGGGGTAGGCTCCAGCTGAGATCAATGCAATCCAGGGAATATCAGACACATGCATAGGTCTAAGGGGCTGGGGGCTGGAATTTCTAGTGTCACCAAGGAGGCAAGAGTTGTGGCCGTGGGCCCATGCAAGGAGGGGATCTGGGTGTGAGACCCCTGCATAAAATGAGGTCTCTCAAAGGGAACATAAAACTTCCCCACCAGTCCAGGGAAGCAGAAAACAAGCAGGCAATCTGCCGGGACTTTACGGATCTCTTAGTCTGGGTCCCCCAAAAGGACTTGGGTTCAGGCCACTTATTTGGGAGGTTATCCAAGAAGTGCAATGAAAGAATATGGAAGTAAGACAGGGAAAGGAGAAAAGACAGTCAAGGGTGCATAATGAACAGGTTACTGCTATGTACAACTGAGGTTCAGTCCTGCTGGGACCTCTGGGAGACTGTGCAGAACACATCTGAGAATCATTCCATGGAGGATGGAGCATGGGGAACTTATCCACCAACTTATCTACCAACTCCCATCTGCTAGTGGCTGGGGTTGCTCCGAAGATGTTAACTCCCTTAAACTCCCAACAACCTCTTGCGGTGCAAGGGAAAGCTCTCACACAAGGAAGAAAGGAGAGAGGCAGGCACTTGAGCTAAGAGGCTGTCAGCAGCATGCTAGGAAACATCTGCAGCTAAAGAAAAACTCAGGTGGGCCTAAGGGATAAGGGGTTGGGCACCTACCATAATGGGTATGGTCTCCTGTAAGAAACTGGAACCCAAGCATGCACTTATCATGGTATGAAGTCCGATTTTTATACTCCCCATGTGACACAGAAATTCTCAGCCAAGGAATTAACATAAATATAGGTCTGGACTAAGGACCTCTTGAGGCCCAATAGGCACAAAAGCATAAACACTTGTATGGATGGAATCCATTAACAGGAAGGTCTATTGGAGCTTCCACCCACTCAGCTCATGCAAAACAAGTCAGGGAGTAGACACGACTAGCAGAAAGGGGACAGCCCACACCCCAGTTGTGTGGCTGCTCTAACACAGCAGTTAGAGCGGACAGAGAGGAGGAGAGTCAGTTCACAAGGCCAGTGGCATAAAGAAATGCCCTTTTTCTTCATCCTTTCCATTTCAACACAACAGAAATAGGAGCAGGCAAGTCTGTGAAGTGTGGAGCAGTGAGAGAGCAGACCAGTTCCATCTCATAAGCTCAGCCAAGGCTGCAGAAACAGAAGGGGAGAATTTAAATTAAATACAAGATTGAAATTTACAAATGGAGTGGTTGACTGGGCTATTTTAATAATCCAAAGAGACTGAAAAGTTGTGGAATATTATTGACTAACCAGGTAGCAGGAAGGCTGGGTAGGGATGAGGAGTAAAACAGAGACTATCCTGGTAGCATTTACTGGGAAAAATAAACAATTTCATGTTTACCCCTGAAAGAGATGAATCTTCTCAGAGAGGCTCCAGGGACAATTTTTCAGGTCTCTTCCACATCAGATAAATTATCCATTGTTTCTATGCTCAGTGCATGCACACAGGCACATTCACACTTATACATGCAGCTGAGAAAGGTCTTCTAACTGGCAACACCCCAATGCCCATGGCTGGCTGACCTTGTAGGCAGAACACATGACATTTTAACAAGAATATTCCCTGGTTCTGCTGAGAAATAGAGTATCAGTAACAATCACAAAATAATCACAATTACAAAATCTTGCACTTCTATTTCATTTTGCCTCAGGACGTTTAACACATTTGGCAGAACTTAGTTCATTACTGTGCGCACACACTTATCACCCTTGGGAGGAACTGAAATTGTGACATGCTAATGCCCAAGTCTGATATGGTGCAATAAGATCCCTGGACATTGGTCAGACATTTATGTGGCTGGGTCTCAATCATTCGTGTACCGTGGCTTGCAGAGGTTCCAAACGGCTGAGACCACAACTCCCCACAAGGTGTCCCATAACCCACTGTGGTCAACAGGGCTGCCATATTGATTCCTTAGTCTTCATCCAAAATGACTAAGTCTTCTCCTCACTTTCACTTGGGTCTCACAGCTTCTTGGGAGTCATGGAAAGGTTTTTTTTAGAGAAGAGTATTATTAAGAATGAGAGTTATGGTCCCCACCAGCTATAATACACCTTTCTTTCTTTCCCATAAAGCACAGCAATACTCTTGGTAAAAACTTGGCCAAGTGCTGGAAAAATGTCCTAACAGGGATCGCTGAACTTAAACACTTTACAGGACCAAAGAGACAGAAATGGAAAAGGTCCCCTGTAAGACCTTCCCTGGGGGGCCTTTGCAAGGGCTGCTCTCATCCTGGAACACACCCACCCCTGCTCACAGACACCTCTTCAATTAATTCATTAAAGTACTTTCTTTAGATCTTCAAAATCACTTTAGGGTCACTTCCCCCAGGCAAGAGCAGATTCCTTTGCTATATGCTCTTACAGAAGTAAGTCCCTGTCCAATAAACTTTGCTCAATTTTTAACAATTAATCCAGTTTTGAGATTATTTGATTACAGTCTGCTTCCCCACCTGCACTCTAATTTCCATGAGAGCAAAGACTGTGTCTAATCTTGCTTACCAAGGTATCTTCAGAATTTAACACATTTCCTGGTACAGAATAGATACTTAATAAATATTTTAATGAATAAATGAGCTACTCCTATTTTACTGAGAGATGCAAGCATGTTCAACAAATATTTGTTGAATAAATTAACCATTATCTTTAACATTGGTCTAATAATAGTACCTACCACACTTACATAGTAAAGTGTTAGGGTAACGTCTTCATTTTCCTGAGCTGCTATGCCAGATACAGCACAATGGGCTGGCATAAACATCGGGAATTTATTGGCTCACGGTCTGGAGGTGAGAAGAGGTCCAAAATGAAGTGTTGGACTTCTTTGTGGCGTCCTGGTGTTAGCTTGCGGCAATCTTTGGGAACGTCCTTCCCTTTCTCTTCCGGGTTCCTCTGATTTCTGGTTCCTCTGATTTCCGGTTTCTCTGATTTCCGGGTTCCTCTGATTTCCGGGTTCCTCTGATTTCCGGGTTTCTCTGATTTCCGGGTTCCTCTGATTTCCGGGTTCCTCTGATTTAAGACCCAGCCTCATTCACTAGGGTGACACCTTAATAAAAAGTAGTATCTTCGAGAGATTCTTTCCACAATGGGCTTACACACTCAGGAATGTGAACTTAAGTGAAGACCCTGTCTAAATTGGGGTACGGAATTCAAAGCACCACAGAGAATTTTATTAATGCAACTAAATATCTGGAACGGTGGCTGGTGCATCATAAACAATAAATACCTGCTAATCTTATTATTAATATCATGTCGTCCCAGTAATGGGGAGATATTTTTAATTAGTAGCTAAAGTAGGTTTTCTTCCCCACATTTTCTGGTGATACACCCTTTCTTTCAGCCTGGGTGGCATTTTCCAATGTGAAAAATCTAAGGCTCACCGGGGGCCATAAAATGCACAGCTTGGATTCTAACCCACATCTCTCAAACTCCTAAACACTAGTTTTTCACTTTTTCTCAACCCATCTAGCAATGGTCAATTAAATGACTAATAGAACCTCAATTTTATTCATTTTAAAAGACCAACCTTTTTTTGGGGGGGGGGGGGACCCTAAGAGAAGCTATCTCTTTATTCAGGAATCACTGCCATTAGAAAAAGTAACTAAAATGATAATAATCCCACCGCTATCCAAGAAATTAATTCTCCTTTTTTATTATAACAAAGACAATGGTGTACTGATGCATTATTGGAAACCCTTATCTCTGTATCTGGTTTGGGCTATAACTCACAAGAAGTTGCTGCCTCAGTCGATATTACTTAAAGGTAGTGATTTTTGTTGTATTGTTTTTAGTCTCCTGAAGTATATTTTAAAAGTGAATAGGGGGTCTTATTTGAAAAATCGATGACATATTTCCATTTTAATGTAAACACTTAGTCTCTAACACATTGCCTCGCCATCCTATTAGCATTTGAATGCAAAGCACAATCCCAGAAATTTATTCCAAGCTCTCAGAGAGAGCAGATAGAGCAACATAGTTAGTCCAGCAGATAGCTGACTGATGCAATGATTGTGAGGGTGGGGAGGGGAGGAAGGTAAGGATGTGGCATTCAGAAGAAAAGGGACAATATATAGTAGCCTTAATTCCCTCTTCTCCTCCGGGGAGCTGAAAATGTATTTATTTGGATTTTTAGAAAATCTTTTAAGCTCTGTTTTGCAGATATTACACATACACACACAAAAAAGTAGATTTTATGATGCTCACTTTGGGCCCTAAATGCCTAAATTTCCCTTTCTTGTCTGTGGAGGAATTACCTCCCCTGAGGTTACCAGGAAAAGGCCCCTTAGCTGAAATCGGCAGGGTCCAAGAGGACAGCGCAGTTTCGAGTCCAGTGCTGGGTTTAAGCCCTTTCCCCCCGGGTGAGCTGGCGTTCTGCTTCCAAGGCAGGGGAAGGCAAACTGTTCTCTTCCCGAGAAACATCCAGCCTGCCTGGGCCAAGCTGCACACTCGCCTGCCAGGTGCGACGGAGGCAATTTAAGCTGAGTGCAAAGTGCTCCATTTCAGGCTGAAATCACGCCAAAGACTCCTCCGACAAGCTAAATTCAGAACCTCCAATTCCACGTTCCATTCTGTGCATTGTCTGCCATTATTACCCAGGATTCTAAAAGCACTTGGCCTCATTAGATAAGAGTCAGCAAGGAAAACAATGGCAAGGAGGATCTGCTCGAGGATGCAGAGATGGCATAATGAAGAGGGGCAGCGCCAGGGATGTCGGCTGAGGTTTGAAAATAGATGTGGCTTAATGAGGGAGAAGGAGGTACGGTTTATCCCCAAAGGCAGATTCAAGCAGGTAAGTACTGGTTCAGCAGATCCTCCTGGGTGGGGGCAGGGGGGGCTCCACTGGGTCCATCTCTTTGGAGGACGGTTTAGCAGTGTGTATGAAAACTTTATAAAGTGTGTACCCTAGGATACAGTTGTTTGTCTTCTTGGCATCTATCCTAGAGGAAAAAAATGCAGATGGAGGCACACAAGGAGGGTTACAAGATTTACAACACTGAGTCGCTTGTACCAGGCAAAAAGTGAAAAATGACCTAATGTCCATTTGCAGGGGAGTATTCACACTGTGGAATGCTATGCAGCAGGAAAAGGACTCAGTGCCAACCCAGAGGGGTGATGATACTCGGGCAGACTTCCCCAAGGGTCATGATGTACCAAACTATTGTCCCCTAAGCACCTCACACACATTCAACCATTTAATCCTCACAGCAACCATTGGGGAGAGCCTCTAATCACACCCACAGGACAACCAAGCTACCAAGATGTTAAATAACCTGGCCAGGACCACACAAGTACACCAGGGTGCCAACCCAGGCTGTCCAGTTCCAGATGCCCTGTTGATTCTCAAGGTACAAAACTCATTTTTTGTCTTTTGAATGAAAAAAAAAGTTGCAAAATAATACAGACAATATGATTGCTATTTCTAAAAAGATATACCTACACAGTGAAGCAGTACTAGGTTTTCTATGACTACCCATATTATGATACAGAGAAAGGCATAGAAGCATGCATTCCAGAGGGAGAAGATAAGAAAAGGACAAACACTGAGGTCATAGACAAAGGAGGCTTTAGACTTATTTGTTTTGATTTACTTTGTTAAAAAGAATGCAGCCATGTATTAATTATGTAATAAAACAGTAGTAATAATGCTTTTAAAACTGGATTAGTCAAAAGAGCCTCTCTGAATTAGATGCAGATAAGCCTGAAATAAGCCAGGCAGGAAATGCCCAGTAGTTTCCCCCGCTGCAGCATTCTGTAGTTCAGAACCGTTCGCACCTGCATTGTCCTATTCGACTTTCATGACAAACTTGAGTCAGTCCTCTGCACCCCTTTTGACAGATGAAGACAACAAGGCTCAAAGAGATGACATATCTTGCCCAACTTCTCTCTGCTAAGCCTTCGTAACTTTGGGACTCAAAGTTACAGGGCTCCTTTTATTCCACAATGCAGGTTCCACTAATACCCAAACCAGTCAATTCACAGGTGACCCACTTGCTTGGCTCGGGTCCCAGGGATTGACGGTCACAAAATGGCTTTGTCAAGGATCACAAAAACTAACCCCATTATTGGGTGGGGAGAAAATGCAGAAGCGCATAGGCACTGAAAATGTCAATGATTTAAGAGTTAGATCTAATCCCAGATCTGTGACTTTCCAACTACATATTTTGGATGAGGTATTTAACCTCTCTGAGTTCTGATTCCTCAAATAAAACAACAGAACCAATAATGAATACTCTTAGAGAGTTTTTATGAGGATTGAATAGATAATATATGAAAAGCTCTTGTCTCATAAAACATATTTAATAAACAGTAGCAATGATTAATTCATGTAGTCATTCAACAACCAGCATGTGCCAGGCACTGTTCTAGGCATCAGGGCTACATTTGGAAATAGACAAGTCAATCTTGGCCTTTGTAGCATTTACAGTCTAGAGTGGGGAGACACAATAAACACTGAAGCACATGAAGAGGACCCGGTGTCAATAAATGAAAGAAGGGGCTTCTAGTGAAAACTTTCATTGAAACAATAAGAAAACAGGAATCCTTGCAGGAAAGGGAAAAGAAAAATTTCATGTCTTACTAATTATAGGCTGCTGAGAGCTTTTCTATAGCAGTGGTTCTTAAGCCAGCATGATTTTGCGCCCTAGACGACAGCTGGAAAGGGTGGAGACACTTTTATTGTAATGACTTAGGGTGCTACTGGCATCTAGGAGGCAGAGGCCAAAGGTGCTACCAAACACTCCACATTGCATGGGACAGATCCCCACAACAAAGAATGACCAGGCTCAAAATGTCCATAGTGCCAAGACTAAGAAACCCTGTTCTATAGAAATAAACACAACCTGTCTTGCAAAACTCCAGACTCACCTATGCACACAACTGTCCATTCGACATGTCCACCTGGGACCCTGTCCGGTGTCCTCCACCTCACTAAACAGCACCCACATCCTCCAGGCTGCTCAGACCTAAACTCTGAAGCCATCCTTGCCTGGTCGCTTCCTCTCCCACCCCACAGCCGAGCCATCAGCACATCCTGCTGGACAAACTTGCAGAAGATACCCAGAATCTCATTACTTCCTTCTCCCACCTGCACTGCTGCTGCCTCTCCACCTAAGCCACTGCAGTGGTTCTCAAGGTCTCCCTCCTTCCACCTTCACCTCCACCCACGCAGCCGTCTATTATCCACAAGGCAGCCTGAGCAATCCTGCTTAAACCTAAAGCAGATCATATCACGTCTCTCTTCAGAACCTTGGCGACCCCAGAACCTTATCTTGGTCAAAAGGTTGCATGTGCATCCTGGGCCAGCGGCAACCAGGTAAGCACAGGTGCATCGCATTCTTCTGATGGGAATGTGCCTTGGTCCAGCCTCTTTGGAGGGTGATTGGGTAGTTATTTATTAAAACAAGTTCTCTTCTTGGCATCTATCCCAGAGGAAAATGCAGATGGAGGTGCACAAGGAAAATCCATAACCTTAGCCTCACCCACAGGTCCTACACAGTCAGCTCCTCCCTCCTCTCTGCTCACTTACACCACTCGTCTCCTCGCTCCTTCTCAAACCTGGCAAGACAACTTCTGCCTCCGGACCTTTGTACGCGCTATTCTCCCTGGCTAGAAAGTTCTGTTTTAAAATCATTCAAAAATGCTGAGTAGATAGAAAAGAATATTTTAAAAATATACATAAGCTTAATAAACCATAATAGAGCCAACACCTGTGCACCCAAGAAAAGGTTAAACAAACAAACAGGAATAAGACAGAGGGGTCTTCACCCAGGTAGCCACACGATTAACCCTTTCCAAACCCAATGCTCCAGGGTGAGAACCCAACCTTGCGGGATCGCAGCTGGACATCTCAGCACATGGAAAGCAAATCCTCCGATCAACTCTGAGCTCAAATCGATCATGTTCACAAGGCTGATTAATAAAACCAGAACATCGGTTTATTCATTTACAGTCAGCTCTGTACCTGCCGAGGGGACAGACACAAAGCTTCAGCCTAACAATTCCCATTTCTGAAGACAGACCACTTGGCGATGATAACTTCAGTAATAACTACCATTATTATGCTCGCAGGAGCTCTCTGTCGTCAAACAGTTATTCTGTGCCAGTCCTGGGTTCAGTGTCCCACGCTCGCCGATCCTTTATTCCTCACCACCCAGCTCGGAGGAGGAAGTCTGGGTTAGGAGTCAGATTCTACTGCTGAGGAAACTGAGGCACGGTGAGCCAAAGAGCTTGCTCAGGGTCCTTCGGCTAGAAGGTGAGGGCATGGGGGCTGGGATTCCACCCTGAGCCCTTTTGCTTATAAAACTTCTTACCCTTCTGTCCACTGTGCTCCACTGACTTCCCACCTCGGGAGACTGATCAGGATTCTAAGACATTAATTTGCAATGAAAACTCTAACTTCCAAGGGGGGTGGATGCTCAGGTCCACCGGTCAGCATATTTCTTCCCAGGGGACCACAGACACTGCAGGTCAAATCATCATCAGAAAAATTCATGTCACGATTAGATGTAGCACAAGGGGGCAAGCCCTCTGAGAGGTAGGGCCATTTGATGCCATCGGTTTCCACTATACAAATGCACCTGCCAGCTGGAGGCAGCTGCAGAACCTGCAGTCACAGCCTCCTCTCTCCTGGACAGTCCTGAATGCACTCTGTCAGAACCTGTTTCTCACTTACTCTTTTCTCTGCTTCTTAGGCTCACTACTCCCTTCTGGTAACACTTCATTATTTTTTTAGGTATGTTAATTCATTTAGTCGGGTTTGTGGACCTGGGAACCCTTTCATCTTTTTAGGATGTGTTCTGTCTGAAACCAGAAGTGGGAAGAAATATGTGGAATGGTTAAGTGTCTCACCAATCTGGGTTTGAATGTCTTCTCCCTGTGCATCCTTGGGCAAGCCCCCTCTCCTTTGTCAGCCTCCTTCTTCTCATCTGTAAAATGGGGACACTCGCAGTCCCTACCCCACGGGTTGGGAGGTTAACGTATGGGAAATGCTTAGCACATAGTTCCCGGCACATAGTAAAATTTTCTCTCTGGTCTACCCTCGGGGCAGGGGGCAGAGAGGGGAAGGAATCACATTTCCTTCTTTCCTTCTTCTTGGGGAGGCACCACACCATACCCAGGCACTAATGAAAGAGGCTGGGCAGCGAACCTCTGTTGATCGTGTAGTATTTGCTGACCGTATTAGACCAGGGACGTCTGATACTGGGGAAGCATCCAGCATATAACCCCCGCCCTGCTGGCACTCTGATCTTCATTCTGGGAGCTCTCCCACTGAGGGTGCTTCTGGGATGAGCGCCCCTTCCCACTACGCAATCCACAAGGCCGGGGTGGAATGATTCAGATTCAATCAATCAAACGCTCTCTCCTGGGACTCACGATCTTGAGGGAGGGATGGAGGGACGTGGAGATGGTTGGAACTGTGAACCGGATGCTCGCTTGCACTGGACGTCTGCCGTAATTCCTATTGCTTCATCTCTATGTGGCCTGGTCCTCCAGCCCTCATTCATTCCATGCACCCCTGTATGTATCTTTCCTTTTCATTTATTCTCTTTTAGTTGAAGGCAGCCAAAATTGGGTATCTGACATTTGCCACCAAGGACGCTGGCTGATAGATGTATGGTACGCAAGACGCTGTGGAGGCAGGAACAAATAACTCACCATCCACCCCTGTACTCGAGTTGCCTATAGCCCAGCAGAAAAGAGCAGAGCACTCTGATTAGGTGCTCGGTTATGTCATATACCACCTCTCTCCACCTGCCAGAAGAATAAAAATAATAAGGCAGCATCTAATTAGAACTGTGATAAGAGAGAACACCAGGCCAGTAATGTCTGAACCAGCGATATCTGACTTCTCTGCATACCGCAGCCCCATTCTGGAGACCAGAGACCATACCCAAGCTTAATCTTCTGAGCCTATTTGGAAGTCTGGCTAATTAATGACTGCAAGCAGTTTGGACTTTGAAAGCCTTTTATAATGTGCCTCATTTAGACGTAATGGGCTCAAGATTGCCTCTGGCATCCTCAAGAAAATTAAAAATCCAGTAGGCAGTGGAATTGCCTCTACGTGGTTTTCCTATTACTTTTATTTTTATTATGATTGCGAACAGTGGCATTACTAATGGGACCCTGGACGAGGACCTTGCCTTCATAGGGAAGGCCTCGCTGATTCCCTGCGTCCATGGCATGCTTGATTGGCCCTTTAGCAAGCAGTGTGCTGGTTCCCTCCACATGACGTCACCTGATTCTTGCCAAATGGAGGGAGCTGGATGTCTCCCGAACACTCAGAGTTATTCCTAATGTGGGGCCACTACAAATGGAGACACCATCCATTACTCTTCAGCTTGACAATCCAGAATCCTAACTGTTATTTGTCTAATCCTTGGCTCCGGATAAGCAGGTGTCTGGTATATGTGAGCTGGGCAGGATTTCGGGTTCTAGAAGCCTGGGTTAGCATGCAGTGGGCAGGAATGGCAGCGTGTAAAACTGGTCGGAGGAGGCATGGCTAAAAATAATAATAATGATTACAATCACATTCATTAGGGTCCTTTGTGTCAAAGTACAAATCTAAATTTAAAAGGCATTTTTAAATGATTTCAAGAAGTTCCTGCAAAGATGACTATATAAAGATGCAAGTTTTACAAGGTGACTGTGATTGTGAAACCTTGTGTCTGATGCTCCTTTGATCCAGGGTATGGACAGATGAGTAAAAAAGTGTGGATAAAAAATAAATAAATAGCGGGGATAAGGGATAAAATAAATTGGGTAGATGGAAATGTTAGTGGTCAGTGAGAGGGAGGGGTATGGTATGTATGAGTTTTTCCTTTCTATTTTTTTTTCTAGACTGATGCAAATGTGCTAAAAAATGATCATGGTGAGGAATACACAACTATGTGATGAGATTGTGAGCCACTGATTCTACATCATGTATGGAATGTATGTGTGTGAAGATGTGTCGATAAAAATATTTTTTAAAAAAATGGGCAAAAGACAAGGCACTTTTCTGAAGAAGGAATACAAACGGCTCAGAAAGTATATGAAAAGATGCTCAACCTCGCTGGCTATTAATGAAATGCAAATCAAAATCACAATGAGATATCATCTCACACCTACTAGAATGGCCACTGTCAAACAACAGAAATAACAAGTGCTGGAGAGGATGTGGAGAACGAGCCACATTTATCCACTGTTGGTGGGAATGGAGAATGGTACAACCGCTCTGGAAGGCAGTTCGGTGGTTCCTCAGGAAGCTAAGTATACAATTGCCATGTGATCCAGCAATTCCATCTATTCAGAGGAACTGAAGGCAAGGACACAAATGAACATTTGCACACCAGTGTTTATAGCAGCATTATTTATGATTGCCAAGAGATAGAAACAGCCCAAATGTCCATCAACGGAAGAGTGGCTAAAACAATCTGTGGTATGTATATATATATATATATATATGTATATAACGTGGCATATTATGCAGCTGTAAAACAGAATAAAGTCATAAAGCATAATAACATGGATTAATCTTGAGGACATTATGCTGAGTGAAATTAGCCAGAAATAAAAGAACGAGTACAGTATGTCCTCACTAATATGAATTAACATTAATGAGTAAACTTTGAGAGTTAAAGTTGATAACACAGGTTATCAGGAGATAGAAGAAGGGTAGAGATTGGGCATTTGGTGGTGAAGGAGTACAGGGTGTTCAACAGAACTGATTGTAAAGACCCAGAAATGGATAGCACAATACTACCTGATGGTAGCACAATATAGTAAATACCGAACGCAGCTGAGTGTGAGTATGGTTGAGGGAGGAGGGCATGTATGAACAAGAAAGAAAGACAGAGGATAAGAACAGTGATGGTATAACTTAGCAATGTCTAGATTGAGCAATGATGGTGATTAAATGTACAAATGGAATGTTTTTGTATGAGAGAGAACAAATGAATGTCAACATTGCACGGTGTTGAAAATGGGATGATATATGACAAAAATATTATCAACGCTTACTAGGGTCTACCATTAACAGTAACACTAATATGCTTCCATTTAATGTAACAAAGCCAATAAGCTAAAGCTAAATGTCAGTAAGCAGGGGATATAGGAGAGGGTTATGGGATTCTGTGCAGAAGAAATGGAAATGTCCTCATGTGGATGGCAGCGGTGACCGCATAGCTATGTGATTATACCAGAATTGTTGATTTTTCACTTAAGTTGGATTGTAAGCTGTGTGAACAAAACTGTTTAAAAATGAAAACAAAAAAAGTTCCTGCAGCTCTATGAGAGTCAAGGAATCTTGATCAGGGATTACACCACCGGTCCTCCACTGCTGCCCCTGAGAAGCTGGGGATGTCTACCACCATGCTTGCCCAAAGGCAGATTCCACTAATATATGCTTGCCCACATTGTCACTTCCCAATCAAGGCTTGCACAAGTGAAACAAATTGGCAGGATGAGGTCCAGTGGTGTACCAAGGGCTGGGCAGTGGGAGTGGTTTTTCCCAGGTCAGTGTAAAGATGTCATTCCTCCCCAAACTGATCTACAGACTGAATCTAAGCATAATCAAAACAAGGGCAAGTTTTTGTTTTTGGTATAAATTCATGAGTTTGTTCTAAAACATATATGGAAAACCAAAAAGCCAAGGTTATCATGAGAAGAACAAAAATCAGATAACTTTCAATACAGCATAACAGGATGTATTATAAAGCCAGAGTAATTGAGAGCAAGGCTTGATAAAGGAAACATAAACAGACCTGTATAACAGTGTAGAGAGCTCAGAAACAGACTTGTACATAAAAAGACAATTAATTTATAATAAAGGTTCACTGGCAAGCAATGGAGAAAGGGGGCTGTTTTTTAAAATGGTGCTAGATCAATTTGATATCCATATGGAAAAAATTAAATCTGGATCTCTACCACATACTACACACAAAAATCAATTCCAGGTGGGTTGTAAAACCAAAAGTGAAAGGAAACATGATAAAGCTTCTAGAAAATAATAAAGAAGAAAATCTTGAACTTGAAGTGGGCAACAATGTCTTAAATAAGACACAAAAGAACTAGAATGGGTGAAGCCCCATTATATAGCTGGTTGAAAATAAGGCAGACCCATAAATCCTTGTCTAAGTCCCATCCCTTAAAGTTTATCTCAGAATGTTCAAGCTGAAGCATTCCAAAGGAGGAGGGAATTTCCCATGATGCCCTTGACGGAGAGCATCTGTGTCTATGCTGCTTTTATAGAGTCAATGCTGTCGATCTCATATACAGTGCTTTTTACTGCTTTTTTAGTGTTTTTTACTGATTGCACTGTGCTAAGCATTTCGCAATCATTTTCTTGTTTATCTGTATTTCAGTCAGTGGTTGATGCCTGAGAATTGGCCACCATGGAAACAACAACAAGAAATCTAATAATGTCCTTCTACTACCTCATCCCTTAATAGCTAAAATTTTTAATTTACAAAATTAAGGCTCAAAGAATCAATCACAAAATTGAAGTCTAAATGAGTGCTTCCTATTGTCTGATTTTGTGTCTTTAGGGCCTTGTTTTAAGGCGACACTTCCTTAGACTTTACACCAAAGAATGAGCAACAAAAGAAAAAGAAACAGATAAATGGGAATGCATCAAAATTTTAAACTTTTGTACATCAAAGGGCTTCATCATGAAAGTAAAAGACAAACTATGGAATGGGAGAAATATTTGGAAACCACATATCTAATAATGGGGTCTGAGGTTCAGAATATTCAAAGAAATTCTACAATTCAACAACAAAAAAGACAAACAACTCAATTTAAAAATGGACAAAAGACATGAATAGATATTTCTCCAAGGAAGATATACAACATAAGCACATGACAAGATGCTCAACATCAGTAGCCACCAGGGAAATGCACATGAAATTCACAACGAAATACCATTTCACCCCACTAAAAGGGATACTGTTTTTAAAATGGAAAATAACAAGTGTGGGAGATGATGTGAAGACATAGGAAAACTCACTCCTTGTCGTTGGGAGTGTCCACTGTGAAAACTTTGCAGGACATTTGGCAGTTCCTCAGAAGGTTAAATAGAGGATTATCAACTTTCCCAGCATTCTCACTTCTGGGTATATACCCAAAAGAATTGAAAGGAGGAACTCAAACAGATATTTTCACACATTATTTACAACTGTCAAAAGATGGAAACAACCCAAGTGCCCATCAACAAATAAGCAGATAAATAAGATGTAGTTTATACATATAATAGAGCATTATGCAGCCCTAAAAAGGAAAGAGGTCCTGACACATGCAACAGCATGGATGAACCTTGAAGACATCATAATAAACCAGACACAAAAGTACAAATATTGTATAATCTTACTGATAAGAAACAATGAGAATAAACAAATTCATGGAGTCAGAAACCAGAATATCAGTTACCAGAGGCTGGAGTTGGGGTGCAAAATGGGGAATTAATGCTCAATTAGTACAGAATTTCTGCTTGGGGTGATAGAAAAGTTTTGGTAATGGATGGGGGTGATGGTAGCCCAACATTGTGGATATAATTAATTCCACTGAATTATATAGTTGAATTTGGCTAAAAGGAGAAATTTTAGGTTATATGCATGTTAAGAATTTTAAAAATTTAACCGTAGGTTGGACTATAGTTAATGATATAATTATAATAATGTTGTTTCATCAATTATAACAAGTTACCACACTAATGCAAGGTTTTACTCATAGGGAAGACTACTGGGAGGGAGTTATATGGGAACTCTGTGTTACATGCATGATATAGTTATAAATCTACAACTTCTCTAATAAAAATATATATTCCCATGTATTTCCTTACATAATCTCCATGAGATAGCCATAACTGTATTGTAATCCTCGTTTTCCAAATGGGTAAATTGACACACACAAAAAACACCTAACAGGGTCTTGAACTCACGGGAAACACTGTATGTCATATCCATGATGAGTGGCAGAATTGGTTGGCCAGTTTTGCAAGTGCCTGCTCAAGCAAAGAATGAGATAGCTGTTTGTGGGTTTGTCTCCCTGTAGGTAAGTATTTACAGAAGAGGAGGCAGGTATGCAACTAGCCTCTCACTTCAATTAGCCTAGTTTAGAATCCCCTTACCTTATTCCTAAACTGGTCGCCCTGCCTCTAGTTTTCCCCTCTTCCACACATCTCGTAACAGCGCTCTCAGATTTCTTTCTAGAACAAAGTTCTTGCATTACTTCCTTGTTCAAGAACCAGTAATGGCTCCTCTTGGTATTTTTTTAATGCAGCATTTGTAATCAAACACCACCAGAAATGTATCTTGGCTCAAATTTAAACACCAGCAAGACTTTTCTGTTCAGCATTTGGGGTTTACTTACTTCTCTGAGTTTGTTTCTTCATCTGTTAAATGGAAATTAGTTTAGAGTTGATGTGAGGGCAAGAAGAGATAGTATAAGCATAGTGACTGAATATATTGATGGGTTGATTTTAAAAGGCAGAAATGAATACTTGATACAATAATTTTTTTTCTCTCTTTCTTTCCTTCTTCTTTTGTTAAAGATCTTGCTGTGTTCCAAGCTTTGTGCTGGTATGTTCCATGAGGGCCATTATCAAATCTACCCAACTAGTACCTGGGAATACTTTAGGAATTACTGTTTTCCTCATTCTTGTATACAAGGAAACAGAAGTTCAGATGTCACCCAGCTGATAAATGGTATATTTCAGTTTTTTGTTTGTTTGTTTGCTTGTTTGTTTGTTTGTTTGCATGAGCAAGCACCGGGAATTGAACCCGTGTCTCCCACATGGCAGGCAAGAAATCTGCCACTGAGTAGATTTTAGTTTTAAAGCCAGGTCTGACTGACTTCAAAGCTCTGATGCTTCACCACTAAACCCAGACTTCTATATCATACTCATCCTGGGGCTTGCAAAAACGCAAATCTCTATGTCCTTGTATAGGTTCAGCGTGATGAAGACCACTAGATTACCAACAAAATTCACTTTTCCCTTCTTCCTGAATGGCTGGACACATGGGTGCAAGGCTAGGGACAGCATTTCCAGCCCTCCCTGCAACTAGATGTGATGATGTGACAAGTTCTCACCAATGGAATCTAAGCAGAAGATATGGGTGCCAACTCCAAGCAAGACAATTAAGAACTCGGTGTGCCTCCCCCACACTCTCCCATTGACTGGAACCTGGACACAGAGGGAACCCCACCTTGACTAAGCAAATATGACACATTCATACAGGGTGGGACAGCCACAACATGAAAGAAAATGGGGCTCCAAATGCTTCTACCTTGCAGTTCTCTGCAGCTGCACAATCAACCTCCTAAATCTCAGCCATTTTTAGAAAACAGCAATCATTCATTTCCCTTATGCATCTTTAAGATTTGAGCAAAGATTGGTGGAGATGAAATCAGCTAGGGAATCTCAACAGGGGCTTCAGGATCCACTTCCAAAATGATTCACTTAAACAGAGGACACGTCACAGCTGGCTCTCAGCCAACAACAGCTCAACTACAGCTGACAGCCAGGAACCTTAGCTCTTCTCCAGGTGCCTCCTCACAGGGTGTTGGGCTTCCACCCAGCATGGTGACTGAGTCCTAAGAGCGAACGAGACAAATAGTGGAAGCCTCTACTCTCTTAAGGCCTGGGCCCAGAAACTGGTACAGTCACTCCACAACATTCTGTTGGCCAAAGCAGTGCAGAGCCTGCCCAGAGTCAAGAAGAGAGGACATCAACCTCATTTTTCAGCAAGAGGACTGTCAAATAATATGTGGCCATTTTGACTTGCCATACCACGTGAAATAGACATTCACCCACTCAAATACTCACCTTGGATTACTATGTGAATGAGAGAAATAACTTCTTTGCTCCCTAAGGGATGCTTTTATTGGACCTCATGCTGCAATAGCCATTTACCATGACACATTCTCAGTGAATCAGAATCTCCAGAGATGGGATCAGAATCTGCATTCTAACAAGCAGCCTGATGACTTACACCAGTATTTCATTTCCACTCTGCCAGGCAGCATAGCTACTCCATTCAGTTTATGACCCCCTCCCCCTCAATGCCTCAGAGATAGTCAAGCATTCTGCCCTGATTGTCACCCGGAGTTTATATCTTAGAACTGACAATATTGCCATGGGGAGGGTTGGAAGATCCAGGACTCCCCTAAATACCACTTGGAGATGCTCAGAGAGGTCTTGGAGCTCATCTAGTAAAAGCTTCACTCAAGAACACTTAACCCTCTAAGGGTTACAGGATGCCCAAGTCAATGGCAAAAATCGCAGAAGTCCATGGCACGGGGCAATGTTTCCTGAATGCCTCTTTTAAATGTGACCCCCACAGACAATCAGAGAAAAGGATTTAGCATTTCAGAGGCATTGAGAGATGAGAAACTGAAAGTGTAGCAGGGTTGCTTAGCTGAGTGGGTCTCAAACACCCCGGATGTGGCATTACTCAATAGTGACTCAATTTATGAGAAAGTATTTTCTTCTCTTGCCAAGCCTTCCAATTCTTCAAGCAGAAGGTCTCTATGTGTCTCTAATACCTCTCGACACTCCCTATTCTCTCTCCTAGGTACCAAAGAGAGATAGTAGACTCTGAGCCCTTTGACCACATTAGGTTTGTTCAGAATTAACTGGGAAGCAGAGGTGAGTCTAAGGAGAATTTAAGTAGACTGCCATGTAAGTACCAAGGGACGAGTCTTCATTTTCCCTAAGACCTCCAAACTGTGCTTTGAAGATATTGGGTTAAATAGATTTTATCTAACCGGGGAACCAGGTTCCTATCTCAGGATGTTAAAACTTTCTAGGCAAGAAAGTTTCATAGAAAAACAGTAGTATTTAAACCAATTACTGAAGATACCCAAACGATAAAAAAAAAAATGCATTTAGGCAATCATCTGTCTATTCCAGCCCCTCAGCATCTGATGGGCTTATAAAATTAGGACTCTGATTCAAAAGTCTTCTTTCTCCTTCTCTTAGTTCACTTCCAATTCTGCTTGAATATCAAGCCTCTTTATGGTTCATAGTGGGTCCCCACAGACTTCACTTGGCAATATTTCTCAACAGAGATAAGACCTTCCCCATGAAGTTGGTGTAAAGATTAAATATGATAATAGAGATACTCGTTCAATTAATATTCAAGATGAAGGTCCAAATAACACGTAATTCAATGTTGAGAATACTGTGGTTGTGTAGTAAATATAAGTCCCTCTTTATTCCCTTCCGACTTCAGGAAGTAATTTCTAAATCAGCGATGGCAGCTGAATATGCCCCACAGATCCTTGTTCTGCCATGTTAGTGATTTTTAATTTTACATTATGAAATTAGGAGGTTTTATATGAAAAATTCAGATTTTTGTTTTTTTTCTAAATGAAACAGAGGCTCCAGAAACCCAGAATCTGAGTTTACCTACAGACATGAGTTTGAAAACCTAGGACCTGGTGTTCTTTCTCACCTTTCTTGCCTCCTTGATTCACTTTCCTGGGCTCTCACTTGTCTCCTCAGCTAGAGGGTGTGATCAGGGAGAGAAGTGGTTGAGAGTGATGCCACTGTGAATTCTGAGGGGAGAAAGTGACCTTTGGTTCTTGGCCAGATGCTGGGTGCATGCAATGACAAAAGATATGCCAAGAGTACTGTTTCTGAAAATGACACTACATCTTCACTATGGCTTCCCTCACCAGTTACCAGCCAGCCCTAAAACTGCTTCCAGAGTTATCATGTTTTATCTTCTGTTGATCTGCTGATGAAGCCCTACTGTGCTCAGGCTGTGATGTTCTACCCTACAGAACATGAAAAATTGGAAAGAAAGAGACCTCATCTGGCTCACCCCCATTCACTCTGCAGGTCCCAGTGTAAACGCCCTTCCTGCAGGAAGCCCTCCCTGACTCCTCCAACAGGGTTAGATTCTTAGGGATACCCTCCTGAATCTTCCCTTTGTCACATTCCCAGAACAATCCATGTCTTTCTCCCTCCCCCATTCTCTACGTGCCTTATGATGTCTTGTTAATTGCTACTTTCTCATGCCTAAAACAGCACCTGTCACCCAGTGAACCCTTAACCAATGTGCTGCAAGAAATAATAAACAAATCCATAAATAAATGAATGACAGGATGTTTGACACACAACTAACTACAAGAGAAGTGAAAAGTGGAGCAAAAAAATTATATACATTGATCAAGGCAGTAGGGTGACATTTGTTAAATATTTTGATATTATTCCTGAATACAGGAGAATTAAGTGTCCAGTGTATTAATAACTATAATTAATTAATAGCTATGATGAGTGCAAGCAGATAAAAGTATTTTTCATTCAAAGAACAGTTCTCTCCCACAAGGAATTCCGATAGAAAGTTTCTTATATAAATAAAGGCCTGGAACACAGTAGGTGCTCAGTAAATGGTACAATAGCTATTATGAGGCCTTAGATTTACAATATTACGTCTGTTATCTTCACTGCTATATTCTCAGTATATAACACCGAGAATATAATATAATAGGTGTTCAACAAATGTTGGATAAATCAATTATTTGACTAATGATGAATTAATGGCATTAGCTCAGAAGAAGTCAATCTGACCTCATAAAGCCCCTGAATATACTGTGGGACATGGAAGGTCAATGATAGAAAGGTCAGTTTTCAGCTGGGGGGATGGGGAACCACTCCAGGATCCCCTGCAGCCCATACTTCTTACCTGGTCCTTTGTAGGTTGCACCTGAAGCAACTCTGTCACTTGTCTCTGCCTGCACAGGGGACAGGCCGCCCTGAAGGAGAGTGGACAGTGGCACAGATGGCTTCCTGCTTGGGCTGAACATTCTGGGGACTAGGTGGACGGCAGGGAACTGGGCATATGGGCCCAGTATTTCAGGCTTCTCTACACGATGGTCTTCGAGTTCACAGAGAAGCTCCAGGGCTGGGAGGTGAAGGAATCTTATAAGAGCAAGGAAGAAAAGGGGAGAAGTTAGTGGATAATGGAGACACATGCACACAGAGGTTCGGATGCACAGAGGGAGTAGAGGATGGGAAGGGCAAGAGAAATGAGAGACTGGGAGTGAGACCAGGAGAGCCAAGACAGAAAAGAATCAGAGGTCGAGACACTCAGGGATACACAAGCAGAAACAGACTCAGAAAACAGAAGAGAGAGAAAAACAGATGCAGAGGGGTAGAATCTGAGAACATCTACCCAGAGAAATGACACAGACATTCAGAGAGAGAGAACAAGAGCGAGAGAAAGAGACAGTTGTGCATATATATATATATATATATACACACTGACACAAAACAACAGATACACAGTGACAGAGAGAGAGGAGCAGAAGGAAAGGAAGCAGATGGGCAGGAAAATATGTGGGTCAGTTTACCTGGAGTAGTTTTTGACCCTCACCAGAGATTCTGGCTGGGCAGTTCTGGAGAAGGCCTGGGCATCATATGCTTTAAAAGCTGGACTGAGAACCACTGTAAAAAGGAAGGCTTTTTGCTGTTGGAGACTTTGCATAATACACAGAACAATGAGGCAGAAGACAAAGAAAGAGAAGACTTGCACAACACTATAAAACAAGGAGACAGAACAGACACCCACGGCTCACTCCACCCAACGACGGCAGAACACACAACCTTCTCAAGCGCACGGATCATTCTCTAGGACACTCCATATGCTGGGCCATAAAGCAAACCTCAATAACTTTAAAAGGATAGAAATCATGCAAATATATTATCCTACCACAGTGGGATGAAATTAGGGATCAATTAAAAGTAAAAAATTGGGAAACTCACAAAGAGGGGTAAAGGAAAACAGCACACCTAAATAATTAGTGGGTCAAAGAAGAAATCAAAAGAGGAATTAGAAAATACTTTCAGAGGAATGAAAATGAAGCCATGACGTAGAAAATTCATGGGATGCAGTTAAAGCAGTGATTAGAGGGAATTTAATAGCTGTAAATGTCTGTGCTTAAAAAGAAGAAAGCTTTCAAAAAGAAAAGCTAACCTTACGCCTTAAGACACTGGAAAAAAGAAAAGCAAACAGAAATAAAGTCATATTAAACACCAAAGCAGATATGAATAGAGAATTTTAAAAATAGCAAAAAATCAATGAAACCAAAAGCTTGCTCTTTGAAAAAAATCAATGAAATTAACAAACCTTTACTTAGTTTGAGCAAGGAAAAAAAAATAGAGAAGTTTCAAATGACTAGAGTCAGAAACAAAAGAGAGGATATCACTATTAGCTTTACAATAATAAAATAATTATTTTAAAAATGCTATAAATAATTCATGCCAAAAAATTAGATAACTTGCATAAAGTGGACAAATTCTTAAAAGACACAAATTACCTAGACTGGCTTAAAAAGAAATAGACAATCTTACTAGTCCCATAACAGGTAAAGAGATCAATATAGTAATCTAAAAACTACCCACAACCCCCCCCCAAAAAAAATACCCTAGTCCCAGATGACTTCACAGGTGAATTCTAAACATTAAAGAAGAATTAATACCAATTCTTCACAAAAGCTTTCCAAAATTGGGAGTGAATATTTCTCAATTCATTCCATGAGGCCAGTATTTCCTGAAACCAAAATCAAAGATACCACAATCAATAGTTCAATATCCCTTATGAATATGGAGCTGCTAAAATACTCAATAAAATATTAGCATATAAAAAGTTGACTTAACATCTGAAAATCAATTAATGTAATACACCACATCAAGAGTATTTTAAAAATCCACATGATAATCTTAACAGATACAGGAAAAGCCTTTACCAAAATCCAAAACTCTTTCATAATAAAAACATTCGACGAAGAGACGCCTCAACTTGACTTTGAGCATCTTTGAAAAATCCACAGCTAAGATGAAAGACAGGATGTTTACTTCTAAGATAAGGAACAAGACAGGGGTGTTGTCTCTCACCACTCCTATTTGACACTATATAGAGATTCCAACCAAGGAAATTAGGCAAGTAAAAGAAAGAAATGCATCTAGTTTGGAAAAGAAGAAGTAAAACTAATTTTTTTTGGCAGATGATCAGAACTTATATATAGAAAATCCTAAGGTATTCACTAAAACATTTAGAATTAATAAATGAGTTCACAAGACTTCAAGATATAAGATCAAAAATACAGAAACCAATTGTCTTTCTATATACTTGCAACAAACAATCCAAAAATGAAATTAAGAAAACAATTCCATTTATAACAGCATCAAAAAGAAAAAAATACTTAAGAATAAATTTAACAAAATAAGTATAAAATTTATACCCTGAAAACTACAAAATATTGTTGAAAGAAATTAAAGAGGCTCTAAATAAAAGGAAAAATATTTTTGTTGATCAAAACACTTAATATTATGATGACAGCAGTGGTCCCCCAATTGAGCTATAGATTCAATGTGACCCCTATCAGAATCCCAGGTGTCTTGTAGAAATTGACAGGCAGAATCTAAAATTCATATGGAATTGCAAGGAACTGAGAATAGCCAAAGAAACTTGAAGAAGAAGAAAAAGAAAAAAACATCAAAGTTGGATGACTTATGCTTCCTGATTTCCCAAATGTACTACCAAGTAACAGACATCAAGACATTGTGGCACTGACATAAAGACAGACCCAAAAATCAGTGGAATGTGTATTAGTTAGGGTTCTCTAGAGAAACAGAATCAACAGGGAACACTTGCAAATACAAAATTTATAAAAGTGTGTCACGTGACCGCAGGAACGCAGAATCCAAAATCCACAGGGCAGGCTGCAAAGCCAACGACTCCAATGGATGGCCTGGATGAACTCCACAGGAGAGGTTCACCAGCCAAAGCAGGAATGGAACCTGTCTCCTCTGAGTCCTCCTTAAAAGGCTTCCCATGATTAGATTTAGCATCACTAATTGCAGAAGACACTCCCCTTTGGCTGATTACAAATGGAATCAGCTGTGGATGCAGCTGATGTGATCATGACCTAATCCTATGAAATGTTCTCACTGCAACAGACAGGCCAGCGCTTGTCCAATCAGATGAACAGGTACCACAACTTGGCCAAGTTGACACGTGTCCCTAAACATGACAGTCCACCCTTTGTCAACTTGGCACCTATATATATATCACCTTAAACCACACTTAATTTCCAAATGAAAACAAATAAGCACACATGTTTTCTTTTACCTGACAATACTCAACTGTCCTGCATATAACTGGAAACACATTACATCTCTCCAGAATAGGGTGCAAATCCTTGGGCAACATTCATTCTTAAACTTGATATCTTACAACTTAAATAGTATAACATGAACAAAACAGAATTACAGTCCTCGTTTCTGTAACTGATCACGTGGTCGAAGTTCATATTTATCACTACCTTCTTCCACTACCCATTCCATGTTCCCTTTACCCTCAGTAAGCACTTCAGCTGGTCGTGGTTCTTTGCCTGGTGGGGTGACCCAAACCTTCATTCCTGAAGTTTCAGAGCCATTAGTAGTCCTGCCTGGATTGTGTTGTTGCAGTTTTCCATTGATTTTAATCACAGGGCATGGTAGTACTAATAGACGCCCCAGGGGATCTCCTATATTCCAAGAAAACTCTTCTTTACCTCCATTATGTAGTTGCAGTCCTACTTCCTTCTGATAGTCAGGGTCAATTACCCCAGACAATAATGTAATCCCCTTCTTGGCTTGTTGATCCAGAGGCATAAGTAGCCCAAAGTGACCAGGTGGCAATCTTAACTTCCAGTTCAGTGGTATCACTGTTGTTTCTCCTGGAGGAAGCACACCCCGTTTTTTGAACTAAAACCTGTAGACCAGCAGAACTCAGGGTAGCAGGGACAGGAAGCAAGAATTTTCCTAGTGGATCACTAGGGGTAATAGTGAGTGGTACTATGCCCATTTCTGCCCCTTGGTTCCTGGACCCAAGGATCCTGGCTATGGGAGAAACAGCACCATACAGCGGACGCTGATTCACAGCATACACAGCTTCCTGGAGAACATTACCCCAGCGTTTCAAGTTTTTGCCACCTAGTTGGCACCGTAATTGAGTTTTCAAAAGGCCATTCCACCGTTCTATCAATCCAGCTGCTTCTGGATGATGGGGAACATGGTAAGACCAGAAAATTCCATGAGCATGCGTCCATTCCCGCACTTCATTTGCTGTGAAGTGTGTTCCTTGATCTGAAGCAATGCTATGCGGAATACCATGACGATGGATAAGGCATTCTGTAAGCCCACAGATGGTAGTTTGGCAGAAGCATTGCATGCAGGGAAAGCAAACCCATATCCAGAGTATGTGTCTATTCCAGTTAGAACAAATCGCTGCCCCTTCCATGAAGGGAGTGGTCCAATGTAATCAACCTGCCACCATGTATCTGGCTGGTCACCTCGGGAAATGGTGCCATTTTGGGGGCTGAGTGTGGGTCTCTGCTGCTGGCAGACTGGGTACTCAGCAGTGGCTGTAGCCAGGTCAGCCTTGGTGGGTGGAAGTCCATGTTGCTGAGCCCATGCATAACTTCCATCCCTACCACCATGGCCACTTTGTTCATGAGCCCATTGGGCAATGACAGGAGTTGCTGGGGAAAGAGGCTGACTTGTGTCCACAGAACGGGTCATCTTATCCACTTGATTATTAAAATCTTCCTCTGCTGAAGTCACCCTCTGGTGTGCATTCACATGGGACACAAATATCTTCATGTTTTTAGCCCACTCAGAAAGGTCTATCCACATACTTCTTCCCCAGACCTCTTTGTCACCAATTTTCCAATTATGGTCTTTCCAAGTCCCTGACCATCCAGCCAAACCATTAGCAACAGCCCATGAGTCAGTATACAAACGCACCTCTGGCCAGTTTTCCTTCCAAGCAAAATGAACAACCAGGTGCACTGCTCGAAGTTCTGCCCACTGGGAGGATTTCCCCTCACGACTGTCCTTCAAGGACACCCCAGAAAGGGGTTGTAATGCTGCAGCTGTCCACTTTTGGGTGGTACCTGCATATCGTGCTGAGCCATCTGTAAACCAGGCCCGAGTTTTCTCTTCCTCAGTCAATTCACTGTAAGGAACTCCCCAAGAGGCCATAGCTGTGGTCTGGGAAAGAGAAGGTAATGTGGCAGCAGGAGTGGAAACCATGGGCATTTGTGCCACTTCTTCATGTAACTTACTTGTGCCTTCAGGACCTGCTCTGGCTCTATCTCGTATATACCATTTCCACTTTACAATAGAGTGCTGCTGTGCACGCCCAACTTTATGGCTTGGTGGGTCAGACAACACCCAACTCATGATAGGCAACTCAGGTCTCATGGTAACTTGGTGGCCCATGGTTAAGCGTTCAGTCTCTACTAAGGCCCAGTAGCAGGCCAAAAGCTGTTTCTCAAAACGAGAGTAGTTATCTGCAGCAGATGGTAAGGCTTTGCTCCAAAATCCTAAGGGTCTGCATTGTGATTCTCCTATAGGGGCCTGCCAAAGGCTCCAGACAGCATCTCTATTTGCCACTGACACTTCCAACACCATTGGATCTGCTGGATCATATGGCCCAAGTGGCAGAGCAGCTTGCACAGCAGCCTGGACCTGTCGCAGAGCCTCCTCTTGTTCAGGTCCCCACTCAAATTAGCAGCTTTTCTGGTCACTCGATAAATGGGCCAGAGTAGCACACCCAAATGAGGAATATGTTGTCTCCAAAATCCAAAAAGGCCAACTAGGCGTTGTACCTCTTTTTTGGTTGTGGGAGGGGCCGGATGCAGCAATTTATCCTTCACCTTAGAAGAGATATCTCGACATGCCCCACACCACTGGACACCTAGAAATTTTACTGAGGTGGAAGGCCCCTGTATTTTTGTTGGATTTATCTCCTATCCTCTGACATGCAAATGCCTTACCAGTAAATCTAGAGTAGTTGCTACTTCTTGCTCACTAGGTCCAATCAACATGATATCATCAATATAATGGACCAGTGTGATGTCTTGTGGGAGGCAGAAACAATCAAGGTCTCTGCGAACAAGATTATGACACAGGGCTGGAGAGTTGATATACCCCTGAGGTAGGACAGTGGAAGTATATTGCTGACCTTGCCAGCTGAAAGCAAACTGTTTCTGGTGGTCCTCACTAATAGCTATTGAGAAAAAAGCATTTGCCAGATCAGTAGCTGCATACCAGGTACCAGGGGATGTATTGATTTGCTCAAGCAATGATACTACATCTAGAACAGCAGCTGCAATTGAAGTTACCACCTGGTTGAGTTTACGATAATCCACTGTCATTCTCCAAGACCCATCTCTTTTCTGCACAGGCCAAATAGGAGAGTTGAAAGGGGATGTGGTGGGAATCACCACCCCTGCATCTTTCAAGTCCTTAAGAGTGGCAGTAATCTCAGCAATCCCTCCAGGAATACGGTATTGCTTTTGATTTACTATTTTGCTTGGTAAGGGCAGTTCTAGTGGCTTCCACTTGGCCTTTCCCACCATAATAGCCCTCACTGCACGAGTTAGAGAACCAACGTGGGGATTCTGCCAGTTGCTCAGTATGTCTATGCCAATTATACATTCCGGAACTGGGGAAATAACTACAGGATGGGTCCAGGGGCCCACTGGACCCACTGTGAGACGGACCTGAGCTAAAACTCCATTGATCACCTGGCCTCCATAAGCCCCCACTCTGACTGGTGATCCAGAGTGACGTTTTGGGTCCCCTGGAATTAATGTCACTTCTGAACCAGTGTCTAATAATCCCCGAAATATCTGATCATTTCCTTTTCCCCAATTCACAGTTACCCTGGTAAAAGGTTGTCGGTCTCCTTGGGGAAGACTTAGAGGAAGATTAACAGTATAAATTTGTGGCAGTATAACAGGTTTCTCCCCCATAGGGACCTGGCCTCCCCTTCATTCAAGGGGCTCAGGGTCTGTAAACTGTTTCAAGTCTGGAAATTGATTAAGGGGCCATGACTCTGTGTTTTTGTAATTCAGGTTAGACTTCTGTTCCCTTGACCTAGAACTCTTTTGTTTATACAGCTCCAACAAGAATTTAGTAGACTGCCTGTCTATTATATTTCTAGGTACCCCATGATTTACTAGCCAATGCCACAAATCTCTGTGTGTCATATAATTCTGATGTCTCCTTTGAGTTTGCTGTCTATTATAATAGCCGCGTATACCCTGTCTTTGGTGATTAAGTGCTGCCACCTGGCTTCTGCCAACTCGGGATCCTGTCATCCCCATTGTGTTTAAGGATTCCAGCTCAGTGACAGCAGTTCCTACAGTAATATCTGACCTACAGAGAAGTGCAAGCACAGAGCTCTTGAGGGATGATGGTGCTAGTCTCACAAATTTATTTCTCACTGTTCTGGTAAAAGGTGCACCCTCTGGACATTCCTGGGGTGTAAGAGCAGGCTTTGCATGATAAATCCACTCCAACATTCCAATCTCGCTAAGCCTCTGGATCCCCTCATCTACATTATACCAGGGCAGTTCTGGCATTTCAACCTCAGGTAATGTTGGCCACCTTTTGATCCATGTTTCAACCAACTACCCAAACAAGCTGTTAACACCTTTTCTAACTGCTTGAGCTATGACATTGAATGCAGAATCTCTGCTTAGTGGGCCCATATCAATAAATTCAGCCTGATCCAGCCTTATATTCCTCCCACCATTATCCCACACTCTTAAAATCCATTGCCACACATATTCCACTGATTTCTGTCTATATAAATTGGAAAACTCACACAGTTCTTTTGGAGTATAACATACCTCCTCATGTGTGATACCTTGTACCTCACCTTTAGGGGCCTGTTGGGACTTTAGTCTAGTTATAGGTCTAGAAGAAATGAGGGGCGGTGGGGGTGGGTCATGAAAAGAATTAGGAATATCTTCCAAGCCATTTGCTTCAGGGCCTTCATTTGCAGTTTCATCTGGTGAAACAGGATTAATCACTCTAGGGCTAATCCCTTCAGGAGGAGGTTGGGTGGCCAATTCCTCAAGGCAGGCTGGAGGTGGGGTGGCTATGTCCTCAGGGCAGACTATTACAGGGTTATCTAGAGAAGACTCAGCATGGCCTAGTGTTTCAACCTCACCCCCAACATCATTATCAATCCATATGTCACCATCCCATTTTTTAGGGTCCCACTCCTTTCCAATCAATGCCCTCACTTTAACGGCAGACACCATGCAAGACTGAGATTTCAGTTTATGTTGTAAAGTTGCTACTCTAACAATAAGATTCTGAGTCTGATTTTCAGAGATCTCAAGTCTACGGCTACAGGAAATAAGATTTTCCTTCAGGATACTCACAGAAATGTCTACATTTTTCACACGGCGCTTAAGCTTCTCGTTTGAAGCCTTAAGCCCATCCCTTTCACCCTTAATGTAGACAGTGTATCTAACAACAACCAACCAACATCTCTATAACTCTTATTTCTACAAAACTCTGTAAAGGTGTCAAAAACATTATCCCCCAGAGTCTGGCTTTGTACAAGCGAAGCATTAGGAGAATCGAATGATGATATTTTTACTATCTCCTTTGCCAACTCAATCCATGTATTGGGAGTGTCATTCTGATTACAGGAATCAGAGTCCTTAGTGTCTCTGAGTCCAGTCAGAGTAGAAAACCATTCATAAAAACCCATTTTTAAGATTCTGTTTCTTAAGAACCACTCCCGGTACCAAGATGTATTAGTTAGGGTTCTCTAGAGAAACAGAATCAACAGGGAACATTGCAAATATAAAATTTATAAAAGTGTCTCACATGACCGCAGGAACACAGAGTCCAAAATCCACAGGGCAGGCTGCAAAGCCAACGACTCCGATGGATGGCCTGGATGAACTCCACAGGAGAGGCTCACCAGCCAAAGCAGGAATGGAACCTGTCTCCTCTGAGTCCTCCTTAAAAGGCTTCCCATGATTAGATTTAGCACCACTAATTGCAGAAGACACTCCCCTTTGGCTGATTACAAATGGAATCAGCTGTGGATGCAGCTGATGTGATCATGACCTAATCCTATGAAATGTCCTTATTGCAACAGGCAGGGCAGTGCTTGCCCAATCAGATAAACAGGTACCACAACTTGGCCAAATTGACATGTGTCCCTAACCATGACAGAATGTAATTGAAAAGCCAGAAATAAACCCACATGTTTACAGTCAGCTGATTTTCAATAAGGGTGCCAAGATCATTCAACGGGGAAATAAAAGTCTTTCCAACAAAATGATGCTGGGACAACTGGATAGTCGCAGGGAAATGAATGAAGTTGGACCCTTACCTCACACCATATGCAAAAATGTAATCAAATGGATGCAAAACGTAACTCTAAGTGCTAAAACTATAAAATTCTTAGAAGAAAACATAGAGGTAAATCTTCATGAACTTGGATTTAGCAAAGATATGCCACCAAATGATATGCTATCCAAAGTAGGAGCAGCAAAAGAAAAATAAACAGAACTTCGTCAAAGTTAAAAACTTTGGTGCTTCAAATAACGCTATCAATAAAGGGGAAAAAACTACAGAATGGAAGAAAATATTTGCAAATCATATCTATAATAAAGGACTTATATCTAGACTATAGAAAGACTTTAAAATTCATTAATAAAAAGACAACCCAATTAAAAACTAGGAAAATAATCTGAATAAGCACTTCTTCATAAAGGATATATAAATGGTGGATAAGCACATGAAAAAATCGTCAAGATAATTAGCTGTCAGGGAGATGTAACACAAAAACCACAGAGAGATACAACTTTATACCTACTAGGATGGAAAGAATCAAAAAACCAGATAATAACAAGCGCTGGTGAGAAAGTGGAGAAGTTAGATCCTTCATACAGTACTGGAAGAAATATAAAATGGTGCAGCCACTTTGGAAAACAGTCTGGCAGTTTCTCAAACAATTAAACATATAGTTACCATATAACCCAGAAATTCCACTCTTTACCCAAGAGAAATGAAAACATATGTTCCTATAAAAATTTGTCCATGAATGCTTATAACATTATTCACAACAGTCAAAAATGGAAAGAACCCAAATATCCAACAACTGATGAACGGTTAAACAAAATGTAGTAAATCCATACAATGAAATATTATTCAGCCATAAAAAGAAATGACACTCTAATAAATGCTACAACATAGATGAACCTTGAAAACATTATGCTAAGTGAAAGAAGCCTTTCAGAAAAGACCCCTATGTTCTAGTTTGCTATTTGCCAAAATGCAATATACCAGCAATGGAATGACTTTTATAAAGGGGAATTTAATAAGTTGCTAGTTTACAGTTCTAAAGCTGAGAAAATGTCCCAGTTAAAACAAGTCTATAGAAATGTCCAATCTAAGGCATCCAGGGAAAAACACCTTGGTTCAAGAAGGCCAATGAAGTTCACGGTTTCTCTCTCAAGGGAGAAGGCACATGGCGAACACAGAGTTTCTCTCTCATCTGGAAGGGCACATGGTGAACACAACGTCATCTGCTAGCTTCTTCTCCTGCTTCCTGTTCTAGCTTGCTAGCTGCTGGAATGCGATAAATCAGAAACAGAATGGCCCTTAAAAAGGGGAATTTATTAAATTGCTTTAGTTTATTAAATAAGTTCTTTAGTTCTAAAGCTGTGAAAATGTCCAAAGTAAAGCAAGTGTATAGAAAGATTTGCAATATATCTATAATAAATGCAATGAGCTCCCCAGGAGGCATTTTCTTCTTCATCTCCAATGGTCGCTGGCTGGTGGACTCTGCTTCTCGTGGCTACATCGTTCTGCTTTGCTGTCTCTGAATCTCTTTCATTCTCCAAAATGTTCCCTATTTTATAGGATTCCAGAAACTAATCAAGACCCACTCAAATGGATGGAGACACATTTCTCCCAATCCAGCTTAACAACCACTCTTGATTGAGTCACATCTCCAGGGAGATGATCTAATTACAGATTCAAACATACAGTATTGAATAGGGATGATTCTGCCTTTATGAAATGGGATTTAGATTAAAACAGAGCTTTTCTAGGGTATGTACCTCCTTTCAAACCAGCACACCATACATTATACGTTTCCATTTATGTGAAATATCCAAAATAAGCAAATCCATAGAGACAAAAAGTGGAATAGGGATTTTTAAGGTTGAGAGAGGGTAGGGGATAGAGAGGTGATAGCTAAAAGGTACAAGGTGCCTTTTTATTTATTTATTTATTTATTTATTTATTTATTTATTTAGCCTGGGCAGGCACCAGGAAGCGAACCTGGGTCTCCGGCACAGCAGGCAAGAACTCTGCCACTGAGCCACCACTGCCCACCCAAAGCAGTTATTTTTATTTATTTTTTTCAAAGTGTCTTTCTGACATGATGAAAATGTACTAAAATTTACTGTGACAGTGGTTGCACATATCTCTGAATATATTAAAAACAATTGAATTATACACTTTAAATGGGTGAATTATATGGTATGTGAATTATCTCTCAATATAGCTGTTAAAAAATATTTTCTCAGAAAAGTACAAAATAATCAAATGTAGAAGATAAAATCATGTTTTATTATGTGTTTATTACATGTTTGTTATGTGTCAGGCACTGTGCCATTGACAAAAGCTTCTTATTTTAGTTTCCTGGCTTTAAAATGAATATTAGGCAACAGACTGGTGTTCTAGCTTGCTAGCTGCTGGAATGCGATAAATCAGAAACAGAATGGCCCTTAAAAAGGGGAATTTATTAAATTGCTTTAGTTTATTAAATCAGTTCTTTAGTTCTAAAGCTGTGAAAATGTCCAAAGTAAAGCAAGTCTATAGAAATGTCCAATCTAAGGCATCCAGGGAAAGATACCTTGGTTCCAGAAGGCTAATGACGTTCAGGTTTTCTCTCTCAACTGGAAAGGCACACGGCAAACATGGCAACGTCTGCTGGTTTTCTCTCTAGGCTTCTTGTTCCATGAAACGATCCTGGGGGCATTATCCATCTTCATCTCCAAAAGTGTCTGGCTGGGTGGGCTCTCGTGGTTCTTGTGGCTCTCGCCTCTCGTGGCTCTGTTGCTCATTTCAAAATGCTTTCTCTTTTAAAGGATTCCAGTAACTTAATCAAGACCCACCTGGAATGGGTGGAGTCACATCTCCCTCTGATCAAAGGTTAATACCCACAATTGGCCGAGTCACATCTCCATGGAGATAATTAAGTTTCCAATCTAAAGCATCAACAGGGATTAAAAGAAACAGCTGGCTCCACACGATGGATCAGGGTTAAAACATGGCTTTTCTAGGGTACATAGTCCTCTCAAACCAGCACAGTTGGCTTAAATAATGGGAATTTATTGGCCCACGATTTGGAGGCTAGGAGAAGCTAAAAATCTAAATGTCATTAAGATGACACTTTCTCCCCAAAGACTGTGGCATTCTGGGGCTGGCTGTGGACAATCCTTGGTCCTTGGCTCCTCTATCACACAGCATTGCACATGGCAGCCTCTCCTTGCTCCTCTGGATTGCATTGACTTCCAGCCCCCTTCCCATGGCTTTCTCTCTCTGTGCGTCCGAATTTCATTCTGCTCATAAAGGATTCCAGTAACAGGATTAAGACTCACCCTGATTCAGTTGGGCCACACCTTAACTGAAGGACCCTCATCAAAAGGTCCTATTTACAGTTCTAGAAAATGATCATCATGATGAATACACAACTATGTGATGATATTGGGAGCCACTGATTGTACACCATGTACGGAATGTATGTGCGTGAAGATCTGTCAATATAAAAAAAGGTCCTATTTACAATAGGCTCATAACCACGGGAATGGACTAAGATTAAGAACATGTTTTTCTGTAGTACATAGCTCCAAGCCACCACACTTACTCAGTACTTACTATGTACCAGACACTTTTCTAGACTCTGAAATACAGCAATAAACCAAACAGACAAATTCCCTGCCTTTGTGCAACATCCTTTGAAGGGAGAGAGATAGACCATAATAATTATGTATTGAGTAGTGATGAGTGCTAAGAAGAAAAATAAAGCAGTACGTATATATGGAAAAGTATAATGCTTCATTTCATTTGAAAGAGGGGCTTTCCATTTTATAGGGAGCGGTCAAAGAAATGTTTGCTGATAAGCTGACATCTGCACAGGGACAGACCTTCAGGAAGCCAGACCTGGGAGGGACAGGGTTCAGGACAGTGAGAAAAGCTGGGTGCAAAAATCTCGACGTGGGTATGGAAGTGCTTCATGCGTCCCAGAAAGAGCAAGGAGGCCACTATAGCAGGGGGTGAAGTTAGTGAGGAAGAGAATAAGCGAGGAGGTCAGAGAGACAGGCAGGGGTGTACAGACTGCAGTAGAATTTTTTTTTTTCTTTTGCATGGGCAGGCACCAAGAACTGAACCCAGGTCTCCAGCATGGCAGCCGAGAACTCTGCCACTGAGCCACTGCTGCCCTGCAGTAGAATTCTGCAAACCTTTAGGGCTAAGGTCTGTGCCACACATGCCAGACTTGTCCTTCACTCACAGAAACACACTAAGGAAATCTTCCCAGTATATTCAAGTGTTCAACATTTTTCAAAATGTGGGCTGCCACCTAGTTAAGGATTCATGACAATAATTGAGCAGGTTGAAATCAGCATTTTTTAATGGAAAGGAAAAGATCACCATGTAGACATGGGTGCCTGTATCTGTGCAGGTGCCTTTTGGTGCAGGTGTGCCGTGTTCTGATAGTGAGGGAAATGCATTTCTTACCGTGGATGGCATCGAAATATTTGAAGTACCCTGACAGCAGTTCATTCCCAGTCTCAAGCCCCCATTTGGGCACACACACAGCTGCACTCAGAGGCTCCTTGGCTGTCGATTTGTATGTAGCCTCCTGTGCCAGCTGTCAACAATTTAATTGATCCAAAAGAGGAACTCACCTGCAGCTTTGTGGTAACTGAGATGTTTACTTTAAGCCAGGTGGGAACCCCACCTGTGTGTTTGCACTGCAATGAGTGCTGGGCTCTTTGTTTTGTTCAGTCACTAGAGCCCTTCCTTTGTAGAGGGAGAGACTGCCAGACTCAGCCAAAGAAGGCCCCCCTGAGTTGAGAGATACCAGGAAGGGGTAGGGCTGGTGGCATCCACTTGAAAAAGTGCCAAAGCCTCTGAAACTGGGGTTTCTGGGGTCAGATGGGTACAAGCTCTGATCCTGAGGCTGCCACATCCCAGGCAGGTGACTCCGGGCAAGTGGCTGGGCAAGTGGCATCATTCTATGAGACTTGATTTCCTCATCTGCAAAGTGTGTGTGTATGTGTGTGTGTGTGTGTGTGTGTGTGTGTGTGTGTGTGTGTGTGTGTGTGTGAAGATGGCACTGACCTCATAGGATTGTTATGGGTGTAAAAGGATGGTTTCTCCCTAATGCAGCAAAAGGATGACTAATGCATACTAACCCTGCTGATCCCCACCAAACCCTATGGGTGAAGCATCTGCCACTCCTATTCCACAGAGGAAGAGCTTTGTCCCAGTTCACCCCACGGGGAAGCTGTGAAACCTGGGCTGCAAACCAAGGCAGTCTGACACCAGAGCCCCACACTTGCAGATTCCATACTGAAAAAAAACAAAAGCCCAGCACACAGAAAGTGTGTCATTTATCTAATGCTTATTTAGGGCTTACTAAATAAATGGCAAGTGTTTTTCTAAATGCATTACAAATACTACCTCATTTAATCCTCATGACAACCTTATGAGGGTTTAGTTCTGAGAATTGGGGAGGCATTAAGGAAGACCCCAGAGAGATGAGAGGACTCCACTGAGCATCCTTGATCTCCCAAGGTCATCCCAAGCATGACCCAGCTGCCAGGAGCAGTTGTCAGCTGCTGCTGTAATTAGCTGTGGGCCTGAGTCAGTCCAGTAGACTCACCAATGAGCTCTGATGGCCCCTGAATGAGTCGCTGAATTCCCCAGCTCCAGGACCTGTTGGTGCTGCTTGCGACCCGAAGCTTCTGGTAGTAGATCCCGCCCTCCATGGCGTGGGTCCAGCCCCTCAGGTCCTCCTTCTCAGCTACACCAAAGGTGGGAGGTGTGTGAAAATTCCACCACAAGAAAATCAAGTCAAAACTCTTAGCTGATAATTTATGTAGATATTTTGTCCTCAAGGAAGGGGGAGAGCATAAATCCCCACTCCTGAAGTGGAAGCTACATTGTGACTTTCTTCCAAAGAGGGCAGGATGGAAAAAGGGGGACAAAAAGCAGATCTTCACACTGGACAAACCCTATAAACACTACCTCAGCCAGGAGGTCAAGGTCAGCATCAATGAGGAGGTCAAGGTCAGTGTCAATGAGGAGGTCAAGGTCAGCGTCAATTGTGCCAAGGCAAGCATGCATCCTCAACACAATGGGATGAAGATGGCACGTTGCCTCCATGATCTTCCTCCCCAAAGCCCATAACCCCAGTCTAATCATGAAGAAAACATCCGCAAATTCCAATAGAGTACTCCTCAAAACGCCAAGTTCCTCAAAAACAAGGAAAGTCTATGAAACTATCACATAAGTCCTGAAACCTACAGGGGCCAGCCTCTCCAGAACATCAACGAGTTCCATCCCCCTATCTCATACCATCAATAACCCCACCCAACATGAGAAAGTTAGAATGGCCTTAGCCCAAATACCCCTAAAGAGTGGGATAGAAAGATCAAAGGTGATAGTGGAGTTATACAGAGAAGGTAGGGTTTAACAAACGAGTATGATTGCTGATTCATTATATTGATATTTTTTTAGTCTCCAGTATCTTAGAGCAGCTGTAAATAAAAACCTAAAATTGTGAAATTATAACCCATACCAAACTCTGAAATCTCTTCTACAACTAACTGTTGCGATGTGCTTTGAAATTTATTGCCTTTTTGTATATATGTTATCTTTCACAAAAAAAGAAAAAAAAAATCTCTTCTGGCCTCTAGCGTTTTGGAGAAGCAAGAAAGAAAAATCTGAAATAGTGGAATGGTAGCCCATAACAGACTCTAAAATTTGTTAGGTAACCACTCGTTGAAGTGTACTTTGAAAATCTGCTTTTTTCTTTCTTTTCTTTGTATATGTTAAATTTAACAAGAAAAAACAATGAAAAAAAAAGAAAGAAAGAAAAAGAAACTATCACAGACAAAAGGGGCCTAAGGAGACATGGCAAAAGAATGTAAAGTGGGATACTGAATGGGATCTTAGATCAGAAAAAAACATTAGGGAAAAACTAGGAAAATCCAACTAAACTATGGACTTTAGTTGTTAAAAATGCATCAATATCAGTTCATTAATTGCAACAAATGACCATATGAATGCAAGATGTTAATAGGGAATCTATCACCAATTGAAACAAACATTCCACACTGATGCAAGGTGTCAATAATAAAGTGGTATATGGGAATCCTGCATTTTATGCATGACTGTTCTGCAACCCATAATTTCTTTAATAAAGAAAAAAAAATCTAATAAAGGGATCTAGGTGTGGGGTATATGGGAACGCTCTGTACCATCCTCAGAATTTTTCTATAAATCTAAAACTGTTCCAAAAACAATTTATTAAAATACAAAACTAAACTTAAAAAAAATCTTTACTGATAAAGAAGAGAAATTCTGCAAGATAAGACAATACCCATAACTAAAGACACAGTCTGTATGGTGGAGAGGGGCAGCCTGTAGTTTCTATCAGGGAGAGTTTCTCTTCTGGCATTTAAGATGAGCACTGGATCTAGAGTCCAGTCTGAGAACTGGAATGCAAGTCCTGCCTCTCTGCGACCTTTTGCAAAGGCACTCAGCCTCTCTGAGGCCAATTCATCACCTGTAAGATTATAAAGTGTGACTGAGAACACCAGTGTATTCCCCAGAAAGGCTGTGAGGTTTGCTCATAGTAACTCTCATAATAACGGGTACCATTTACAGAGACACTCACTTGGTGCCTGGCGTGGGAAAGTACTTCATCATCTCAGTTAACCCTTACAGTACTCCTATGGGGTAGCTACTGTTCTTACAGACAAGGAAAGTGAGGCTGAGTGGGATAAAGCGAAGTGCCTGGGGTTGTATGGCTAGGAAGTGGCCAAGCAAGGACGTGACAGCTGCCTGTCCCTAGAGCCCATGCACCTGGCATGATCACACTAAGGTTCCTCTGATCAAAAGACATGAGGCTGCAAGCCCAACAAGGACAAGGGCTGCAGCCTGCTTCCCTTGTTCCTGCCACGTAATGGGGGCTCAGCAAATATTTATTAAATGATTCAACGATGGGTAAGGGAACAAATGGATGGAACAAATGTAAAAACTGTGGAAGTGTATATTTTCGCAATAATGAGTGTCCCCTGTGTTAGTCATCTATTGCTGCATTAAAAATCATCCCCAAAACTTAGTGGCTTAAAACAATCACCATCGATTACCTTCCATAGTTTTCTGTGCTTCAAATATCTGGGAGTAGCCTGACTGTGTGATTTTGACCTGGGTGTCTCATGGGGTTGCAGTTGGATGCTGGCCTGGGCTGCTGTCGTCTGAAGGTGGACAGGAGCTATAGGAATGGCTCCCAAGGTGGCTCTTTCAGGTGACCAGCAAGTTGGTCCTGGCTGTTGGCAGGAGGCCTCTGTCCCTTTTCACCTGGACCTCTCTGCAGGGCTGCTTGAGCATCCTCAGAGCATGGCGGCCAGCTTTCCCCAGCACCAGCAACCCCAGGGACCAAGGCAGAAGATGCAATGCCTCTTACGATCTATCCTTCCTCCAAATCACTTCCCCCATAGCTTTTTAGTCCCATTGTATAGCCCTCATTCACCATGGGGGAAACTACCCAAGGGCATAAATGCCAGGAGGTAAAGGTCACTGGAGGCTATCTTAGAGACATTATTCATTTTTAAACCTGTTTTTAATTTGGAGTTCTCTGAATTTACCCCCTCCAGTAAAGACAGAAATACCTCACTTCTGCACCAGATCAGTTCGTAAAGACCAGGGTAAGTTCATGGAAGGGAGACAAGGTACACCAATGCACTGCCAACAAATCTTAGATTTGGTCAAAATTTCCGGTGAAACATCTCAGTACCCAAGTTAACATCCTCATAGACTGGCCAGTTCTTGGGACCTCCAGGAAATGCCTTCACAGCTTCTTATCTCTACCTCTGTTCCCCAGATGGAAACATTAAAATACTTCTGGAGAAGGGGTGCAAGGGTAGTTTAGTGGTACAAATCTTGCCTGCCATGCAGGAGACCCAGATTCAATTCCTGGCCATGTACTTCCCAAAAAAAAAAATAATAATAATAATAACCAAAACAGACAAACAAAAAATTCAACAAATGGTGCTGCAGTAAAAAGAAACTCACATGGAGTGAGTGACCCCACCACACAGCATACAAAATAAAAATGGTTCTGAAGGCTAGGTCACTGAAGTTGTGATAAATTTGGGTTGAGGAGGATAATCCTAATGGAAAGTGGTTCACTAAATGGAACACATTAGAATATGGAAGAAGATTGTCTCTGAGTCTTTTCCCTTTCACTATCCTGCCCTCACTATTTTTCAATAGACTCTATCTCCACGCTTCACCACCCTGGCCCATTTCCCTTCTGCCAGCACTTCTCACTATCGTAGACTCTAGTGCCTCCTTATTGAAACAGCGAGATTGTCAGTTACTAATACTTTAGTGTAAGTTTTATCATTTGATTATATCATTTGACTCTTTCATGAAGTAACCATAACTCATATTGTGATATACCATGTTTCTTTTTTGTTAATCACCCAAACATGATGAAAAGAAGCAGTTGGCCAGAATAGGGGGCTGCACATTTGTCCCCGCCTCAGCTTCCTTGCTTCCATACATTTCCTAACCAAAGCCCCTTCACTTCTGTCTGGATCACTAATATGGAACTTCTTAGACACTATGCCACTTATTTGCCCTTCCAGAACCATTTTATGCCCTCCACCGCCTTGTCCTGTCCTAGGAAGCTGATATCATGGAGTATATAAAGGCTACTCTGCCCTCTCGCTTCCTGTTGGGTTCGTCCAATGGGAGCTACCAGCAAAAGAATAGATGGTTGCATGCCTTTACCTAGGACCGCAGCTTCTGTCAGGTCATCTCTCTTCCAAATCACAGGTCATGAAGGGTTCCAGAAAACCTGTTCACTTCCTTGCCCCTTTGGGCTTGGTGTGTTCACAGCTTTCCTCTGATGCCAGTTCCTCAAAGCTTCTTCATCCTTTGGTGGTCTCCTTACATCTGCCCCTACTTCTGTAAATAGTTCAGTTAAACTCTTAATTTATCCCTTTTGAGTATGCCATCTGTTTCCTACTGGGACCCTGATGAATATATATCCCTTTCCTGGTCCCCACCTTCCCGCTTCTTTTTCTCTTTGGCAGCAACCAAATTTCAGAATGCAGCAGCCAAATCAACCAAGCATCGAAAAGCTTTGCCAAGCCTAAGGGCAGGTGAAGATGATGCATTGGAATGTGAGTAAGGTAAATGCTTCAGGAAACAAAAACTCCAGCTACTGAATGAGGTGATATTTCAAGGATAGCGTGGGGTAGAAAGGGGAGAGGAATTTGGCTCACCAGCTTGTGCAGCTCATTCCTCAACTCAAATGGAGCCAACTGCTGCTTTCCTCAACCTCAATCTGCAGACACAGCCACTGCAAGTGTTGGAGAAGCTAATTCTATTCCAGAGCATCTACATCATTTAGAGCAGATTTCAGAACTAATGATAAGAGATACAGAGGGTTAAAACCAGGCATCTCCAAGATTATTTTTCAAAGGCTCTTGCAGCACAAATGGGGAATCTAGATATGTCAAAAGGCAGAGGCCATGTAATATTTCAGACAGAGAAATGAAGGCATAATGAAGGGAAAGACTTGAGTACAGGGCTCTTCAGTCCCAGTGGGAATCTGATTGACAGTTCCATTCTCTTTGTGTAAGCTGCTCTTACCCACCTCTAGTCCTAGCTCCTCCTCTCTCCATCAACTCAGATGTGATGGCTACTCATATGTTTGGGGTTTCCCCGAATCAGCTCCCCCTTTCCTAAGAATACCAATTCAGACCTATCTCATTCTCAGCCATTTGGTTTGGGTAAACTGGCATCAGTCAATCAGTATATTCCATCCTCTGGGCACAATGATTTGTTCTAGGATAGATATGTGCAGCCGATCAAGATCGATGAGATTCGGAAGATGTGTGTAGAGGTTCTTAAGACAGGAAAGCCTCCTCTCTCTTCCACAAGGGCCACCAGAAGGAACTGTCTTTTACCCCTCAGACAGAATGGTGTGAGGAAATATGGCAGGGCTTTATGACTGGGGAGAAGGTGATCCTGGAGCCCAAGAAGATATAAAGCACGTTGGTCCCTGGTGACATCATTTGCGCTGCTAAAATAAACCTAGCCTGCATCCAATTGTACCTCTGGACTTTTCGGCAGGCTATAAATTCTCTTTACTGGTTAAGTAAGGACGAGTTGGCTTTTATGTCACTTGTAACAAATAGCCCTCACTGATGCACCATCCCTTCTTCAAAATCCAGCTCCAAACAACTGTCCTCTACAAAGTCTTGCCAGGATTTCCCTTGTCCCTCTGCCCTAGAGCTCACCACACGTTCCTCCCTCAGCCTCAGGTTCCAATTTGAGCTGCGTGGAAGCTCTCCTCCCAAAGGCTCTTGGGGAGCTGTCATGCATATTTATGACCAGTTCCTTCCTATGGCTTCAACCTTTCTTTACTGAATAACTAGAATGTACTTTTCCATCTACCCTCCTTTACCAGTAATCTTTATAGAAAAGAATAATGCTTGGGGTGATGGGATGCAATTAAGAGAATTGAGCACTGGGTTGGGAGTTGAGAAACCTACATTCTCAACCTGTTTCTCGCCTTACTCTCCTATGGGACAAGGGCTAAGTACCATATCCTCTCAATTTACTGATCTTATAAATGAGAACTGTAACAAAACGTGGGGGTTTAAATCATGTCCTAGAAGATGCTAGGGTTCAAGTGGCTGTCGTAGGGCTCTGCAGAAGGGAAAGGATTGACTAGTAGAGTGGCTCCAACTCTCTCCCCCTCTCTCTATTCAACAATACATTTGGGAAAATGGTATCTATGCAATTATGGGAATCTTCAAGCTGCTTGTCAGGAATTTCTACTTCTCCTTCCAGGTACATAGTAGGATTCTTCTTCTCTACCCTCTTGAATTTAGGTATGGACATTTATTTGCTTTAGCCAATAAAATGAGTGGAAGTGAAATGTTTCACCAATGCGAGAAAGCTTTAAAAGGCAGCATAAAATTGACTACGTTCCTCTTTTTCTTTGTCATGTGGTGATTGTTAAAACATGTCTGGATGGAGCCTCTATTTGCCTGCTTTTCTGAAAAACTATGAAGAGCAAAGACTGCCAATATGCCCAGATCATACGACATGCATGAGAAATACACTTTTCTAAAAAGACTAGGATATTTAGGATTATGTATTACTACTGCAATATCTAGCCTACCTTGGCTGCTACAGGTCCTTCCCAGTTTAGCCCAGGGTAGCAACCACTTATTGATCTCTCTGCATCAGACTGAGTGCTAGGCACTTTACATATTTCAACTCATTTAGCCCTGTTCACAACCCTAGATAGAAATGTGCACCCATTACAGGTGAGGAAATTGGGACCCCAAGAGTTTAAGTAAATTGCCCAAGGTCACACAGCTAGTAAGTGGCACAGCCAGAATGCAAACCCATACCAGTAACATGAAGTGCATTCATGGGAATTGAACCCAAAAGTGTGATCGAGCCAGCTTATAACAGCTCATGAGAGCTGGCTGTGCGCATCTCTTCCCAAATTCCTGTTCAGTGATCTCATTCTGGTAGCTTGAAATCAGTCATTCTGGGAATATTTGCACCACAGAAATTGACAACAGCTACAAATCAGTTTTTCTTTTCTCTTTTTTTTAATTGTAGAGCCCATTTACCACTGCACTGATTGGATCCAAATTATCAGAGCCAGCCATGCTGAGTTCTAATCTGCTAAACTTGCTCAGGGAAATTCCCAGAAGCTCATCAAGGACTCCCTAGGAGTTCCAAAATGTATTCAGTATAGGAGAAAGAATCTGCAGTGACACCAGCACAAAGCAGTGCAATCACAAGTCGAGTGCTCAGGAGCAGGAAGAAAGAGTGCTCGGCAGGGTGGCTAAAAAGTATGCTGGGGGAGCAAGAGGAAGAAAAGCATTAGGCAGAAGAAAGAAAGGTCTTCCAGGAAGGAGAGGAGAGTCTTCAGTCTATGGCGCACACGTTTTGTTCAGCCTGCATAATTCATGAAACTCAAGAGCATCCTGAGGCCAGATGAAGTTCAGAGCAGAAGATCAAATTGACAAGATCAGCTTTGGGGTAAAACAAGTGGGTGAGGTCTCCGATGCTGGAACTGACCTACATTTCTCTGGGTTCATACTGCAGTAGGAGTTGTCTCTCCTCATCCATCACTCCAGTTAGGTTTCAACCACAGTTCAGCTTTCCCTGGGAGCCTTTGGAGCTTGGAAGCCCAAGGATGGTGAATGTATGGAGTTCTGATGGCTGCTCCTGAATAACCAGAGAGACAGCTGTATTCCTTCTTGGGATGACGGTGATCATAACTCTGCCACTTATAGGCAGAGTAACTTTGGGCAAGGGATGATACCTCTCTAAGCCTCAGTTTGTTCTTCAGTAAAGTGGGGCTGATAAGGAGAGTCAGTAGAGTTCTGGCGGGCTGGCAATCCGTGGGGTTCCTTGGCTTGTATCTCTACTTCCCATCCCACAGTGATGTCCTCTCTTTTCTCTTCTGGGTTACCACTGACTTCTGGCTTCTAGCTCCTCCCCAAGAGGAGAGCTTCTAGCTCCTCTCTCTCATATCTGCATTTCTTCTGCTTATGAAGAATCCTGATAACGTGAATTAAGGCCCTCCCTCATTCATTTGGGCCATACCTTAACTAAAATAACATCTTCAAGAGATCCCACAGGAATGTGGATTAAGAACATATGTAAATGGGCTCCCTGGTGACGTAGGAGAGGACTCCCAGGGATGAATCTGGCCCTGGCACCATGGGATCGATAATTCCATCCTGACCAAAAGGGGGAAAAGAAGTGTAAATAATAAAGCATCAGTGGCTGAGAGAGTTCAAGTAGAATTGAGAGGCTACTCTGGAGGTTACTCTTACACAAGCTTCAGTTAGACATTCCTACCTATCATAACTTGCCAACATTCCTACCTATCATATTTTGCCAAATAGCAAAACTATTCCAGCCAATCCTAAAGAACATCTAGGACAATACATAAGATTCTACAAAGGTTCCATGCACTAGAGTAACTTTCCAGAAACCTACAACCTCCAGATGGGTCCCTGGACCAGATAAGTCCTGAAACCTAGAAGGCCCAGCCTCTCCACGACATCAGCTAGTTCCATCCCCCTACCCCATGTTATTGACAGCCCCTTCCAATGTGAAAAAGCTAGAATGGCCATAGCCCAAATCCCCCTAATGAATGGAATAGAAAGATCAAAGGTGGTGGTGGAGTTATACAGAGAAGGTAGGGTTTAATAAACGAATATGATTGCTGAATCATTAAACTTATATTTCTTTTAGTCTGCAATATCTTAGAGCAGTTAGAAGTAAAAACCTAAAATTGTGGAATTGTTACCCATACCAAACTGTGAAATCTGTTCTACAACTAATTGTTGTGCTGTGCTTTGAAATGTATTGCTTTTTTGTGTATTTTTCACAAAAAAGAAAAAAAGTCAATTGTGATGATGAAAAAAGTATTTATTCAGCCTCCTATATTCTGGAGCAGCTAGAAGGAAAAATCTGAGAGAATGGTATGGTAACCCATGAAAAGCTCTGGGATCTGTCCCATAATTACTTGTTGAAGAGTGCTTTGAAAACTATTGCTTTTTTTCCTTCTTTGCTTTGTATATATGTTATATTATACAGTAAAAAAATTTTTTAATTAAATTGGGCATCTAATTCAACCTACCACAGGTATTGTTATTGCTTCCATTTTAAAAACGAGGAAACTGAGGTTCAAAGCTATAAGTGCTATAAGTTTCTTTCTCTTGCTCTCATTAGCCCCAGGTCACTGAGTAAGTAAGCAGCAGAGAGAGGAAGCAAGACTAGGTCTGTTTGTCTCTGAGTGCTTGCTTCGTCCAAGCATTTATATGGTAACAGTCCCAGGAATAAAAGTGCCCCATTATTAAGGATAATCAACATCTGACAGACTTAAGCTATGCAAGACACTACACTAAGCCCTTTTCACACCCTTCTACGTAATTATGACAACAACCCAAGGAGGTAGGCACTTATTCCTATTTGACAAGAATAGGAAACTGAAGCATAGAGAGGCTGGCCACTTGCTGGAGGTCACACAGGTAGAAAGTGACAGAGCTGGGATTGTGAATCCAGCTGTTCCATCTCCAGAGCTTCCTGGATGAATCACTGGGATTTATTCTGTCTATTTGGTGGCATTGGGGAAGGGCCAAGAGCTACAGAGTCTACTCAAATACATCCTTGAGCTGCCATGAAATCCTCAGTCCCCTAAGTTCCTCACCAACATCCACAGAGGCTTGCAAGAAAGATGAGGCAGTGGGCATCTCAGGAGCTGGAGAGGGAAGGGCAGGTAATTGGGGGAGAGGGTAATATTGGAGCTAAAGATGATAAACACAAAGCTAGACCAGTGTTCCTTACCTCCAAAGGAATCCAGAATCTTCCCACATGTGGGCAATTAAAGCCAGATTGAGAACAACTCTTGGTCTCCTTGGAGACTGAGAGAGTCTCCAGCTGTCCACACCTTCCTTCCCCTATTTGAGAGGGCAGGTGGGGGAGACGTGGGACTGGTGGAGGGGGGAGGGGGAAGCCAGTCCTCCGCTTTCTTGGCTAGAAAAGTTTATTAAAGCAGAACCTTCTGAAATGAAAAAATAAAGGCCAGACAGACGTTCAGGCAATCCCACAGAGTCAGGCCAGGAGCTGGAAGACCACCGCCTTCCATTATCTCACCCTCACAGCCCTGGGAGGGCCGCCGGGGTGGCTCGGAGGCACGGTCACCATCGGGGGAAGAAACCTCATGTCTCTGGTAGGTGCTGGACTGAATCCCAATTTGGGGAGAAGGTCAGTGGCACAGAGAGATCACACTCCTGGGAACCTCCAGACATACTCAGTCTGACAGTGTGTTGCTGGTGTGTCTTTCCCTTAGTTACACACTTCACCAGCTTCCTGGTGCCTACATGAAAACCTTGAAGTTCCTCAATGTGGTCTAAAGTACCCTTCCCAGCCTCTTCTCACACTTGTCCCTGCAGCCAATTCCATTTTCCAGGAATGCTGCCCCAACATACGGAGCCCTGTTTACACTTAGGCTGCTTCTCCTCTCCTGGGTTTTGCTTAGCCTGCCCCCTCTGCCTCTCCCTGCCACCTCTCGTCTCCTGCTTTTACCAGAATGGCCCTAACTACTCTTTAAGATTCTGCTCAGACCTCCCAGTTCCTGGCCTCCTCCCCTAAAGCGGGGTTAAATGCCCACCCTTCATCCAACTTAAATCATATTTCTATCATTGAGTAATGCTGGTGACCGTGCAAAGACTCTAGCCTTCTGCCTGCCCCTTCAAAAAAATTAAATAAATAAAACCTACCAGCTTGTGCCTAAGCTGGGTTTTATAACTGAGGTTGTGTAGTAGATGTTTTAGGCCCTGTTAAATACTGTCTGCAGCTGGTGTAGACAGTTCCAATGTACACTGACCAGGTCTCACTTCAAGTGTTCTCCACATCCCTCTGTTTTATGCCTCCAGACTTTCTTCAGAGCCATCACAACATGATTAGCCCAATGGCAAGGTAGCTTAAAAGTGTTGGGATTTAACACTCCTGGGGGGAGGACAACCTTTTACTTTGGGAGATGAGTCTTTAGACAAACACTCCAACCTCTTCTCATCCTTGGGAGACAACTCTAGCATGCATTCCATCCAGTGCCTTAAAGGAGCCCCAACAGCACTGCCAAAGTGAGAGCCAGCTCACCATGCACTGTTCACTGCTTTTTCCTCTTTTCTATCCTTCTATCCTTTGTTCCTTCTTCTTCAGAGTCTCCAAATAAACTAACTGTGCCCAAGACATTTTCTTTTAGGGGAACCCATTTTTAGAAAGGGAGGATGGAGAAGCTGCAGTTGGGGTCAAGTTCATGAGCAGGGAGAATAACCTCTTCTGCCTGTCTGGTCTCGTGGATGGAGGTCGAGCTCTTTTGGCTCGAGGAGTGAGAGCCAAAAGTGATAGGACCATCCATCAGAGGCTGTTAGCCTCTGGGTGCAAGCAAAGCTACCGTAGGGCCTCTATTCCAGCCTCTGTCATTCAGCATTGCATCTCCCTGGCACAGAGAATGGCTTGGCATTAAGCTTGTTTTATACAAGGTTGATGTAAATAAATAAGTGAATATGTTTCATGTTGTTATTGTCATAATAAGAGCTAATTTAGATGTGCTAAATCACACTTCTATGTTTAGAAAACAATGCCATGCATATCTCCTTTCTTAAGTAACTCAGCATGTATTGATTCATACCTTATTGTATACCAGGCTCTGGGTCTAGGCCCCTAAAAATACAGAGAACATGGATCAAAAAGTACAGTCCCCATCACTGAGGAACTCGTGGCCTATCAGCAAAGACAGACCCATCTCCAGCCTGAGTAACAAGAGATTTACGGGCTTCCAATCGCCAGATGCAGTTGGCCAAGTGCCTCCCTCCCCTGATTGGTTTCTCATGTCACACAAGGGCCCAACCATTTTGGCATCTAAGCACATCTGGCACATGAGTTGAGCTGTGGTATTTGGGGGCAGAAGCAAAGAGGTTTCTAGAGTACAGTAGGCCCAGAAAACCTAACCCCAGACAAGTGTGCTGTCAGAGGGATCCAAACAGAAACCCTTCCTCCCCCTCTCCAGGGAGCAGCCTGGCACGTAGTATGTGTTTAGTAAAAACAAAATTATCGAATGACTAAATTTTAAAAAAGGCATTGTCTTCGCGTTTTTTGAGCTAAGTGAGGGAAGACAGATATAACTGTAAAAATAATGGAGGTTAGGAGAAGTTTGGTGTGCTCAGAGAGTTGGTTGCCAAGGGGAATTCCTTAGCACCACTCGTTACTAGGAAAATGCAAACCAAACCCACAATGACATACCACTCTGGTTCTAGTAGGTTGGCCACTATTTTAAAAAGTGGAAAATAAGAAGTGTTGGGGGAGATGTTAAGAAAGTGGAACCTTTGTGTGTGGCTGGTGGGAACACAGAAATGAGGCAGCCACTGTGGAAAACAGTTTCCAAAAACTGTTTATCAACAGTTCATCAAAAAGTTAAAAGTATTGCTGTATGTCTGGGCAACTCCACTTCTAGGTATACACCCCAAAGAGTTAAGAACAGGGACTCAAATAGATATTTGCACACCACTGTTCACAGAAGCACTGCCCATGATAAACAACCCAAGTGTCTATTAATAGAGGGATGGATTAAAAAATGTGGTCTCTCCATACAATAAAGACTACTCTTCCATAAAAGAGGTATGAGATGTGCTACAACATGGATGAACATTCTGGGAGTGAATCTAACCAGATACAAAAGGACAAATATTATACGTGCTGGTTTGAAACTGTTGTGTACCCTAGAAAATCCTTGTTCTTTAATCCTCATTTAATATTATTGGTGGTTTCCATGGAAACGTGTCTCCACCCATTCAAGGTGGGTACTTACTAGAGCCCTTTAAGAGGGAACCATTTTAGAAAAAGCTTCAGAGAAGACAGAGCCCACCCACCCAGCCAGAGACCTTTGGAGATACAGGAGGAAAACACCTTCAGGAAAGCCTTATGAAATGAGAAGCCAGGAGAGAAAGCTAGCAGATGTCGCTACGTGTCTTCCCCACTGAAAGAGGTGTTCTCGACAGCGTTAGCCTTTCTTGAGTGAAGGTGATGTCTTGTTGGTATCTTAATTTGGACATTTTCATGGCGCTAGAACTGTAAACTTGTAATGCAATGAATTTCCTTTTTAAAAGCCTCTCCATTTCTGGTATATTGCTTTCCGGAAGCTTTAGCAAACTAAAATATTGCACTATTCTACTTAAGTAAAATCTCTAGAAATAAGCAAATTCTTAAGAGACAGAAAGTAGATTAGAGGTTGCCAGGGGCCAGTGGGAGGGGGAATGGGGAGTTATTGCATAATGGAGACAGAGTTTCTATTTGGGGAGATGAAGAAGTTTTGGTAATGGTTGATGGTGATAGTTCTACATCACTGGGAATGCAATTAATGCCGTGCAATTGTACAGTGGTCAGAATAGCAAAGTTTCTGTTATATGTATACCACGATAAAATTTTTTAAAAACTGACACCCTGGCTATGTGTCAATAATAGGTTGTAAGGGGATAAGAATGGAAACAAGAACACTAGGTGAGGAGCTATATAATATTCTAAGCAGGAGATGATGGAGGCTTAGACCAGTTGAAGGAGAAAAAGCAGAGGGGATGGGAGACCCTGGAACTCTTTATGCACAGTCTCCTTGTGGTACTCCCAGGTGGGAGTACTTAGTTTCTTCCAGAAAGTTCTAGGTTCCCGATGAATAGGATACTAAAACATTTTACAGATGGGAAAACTATTGCAGGCAGAGATGATCAAGGAAGGTGTCAATAAGAAACCGGGTCTTTGAGGTTGATTACTATTTGCACAGGCGGAGTAAAAAGAAAAGATATTGCATTGGGGGAAAATTGCTTGAGCAAACACCCCTTTAAAGCTTCTCCAGAAAGTTCAAGCCCGTGCCCAATAATACCTTTTCTCGAGGTCCTTATGACCCCTCCCATTTGTTTGCCCCACTTAAAACGATCGGGCAGCAGAAGAGAAATATTCAACACCTTTAAAGAGTACCCACCAGCTAATAAAACTGGAAGCAATAATCTGTCACTTTGAAAGCTGACACGTTTCTCAAGAAGCTTTCCTCTCGAGCAATAACATTGGGCTAGTAAACTGCTTGCTTCTTTCATCCCCTCTCTCTCTCATCTGTGCATTTCCAAATAATAAATGTCAAGTCATCTTTGGGAGTATTAAATACCCAGGTGGTCCCTGCAATTGGAAAGCAGGTACATTATCAATTCTAAAGGACAAGGGGAAAAAGGAAACCTGAAGAACTAAAGAGTAATAGAGTCAGAGATAGGTGGGGAGTCAAATCCCACCTCCACCCCTTCCTAACCTGTGGCTTTATAGTCTCTTGAGCCTCAATTTTCTTATCAGTAAAATAGGGATAATAATTGCATTTCCCTCCCTGGGGTTTTTTTTTCTTTTTTTTTTTTGGATTAAGTAATACGATGTTTGATATCTTCCGTGGCACCTCAATAAATGATTGTTGCTAATTTCTTAATAAACTTTTTTCCCAAGTAATCATAGAATAATATTGCTATTGCAGTTCTGAAATATATATTTGTATTATAAAATAAAGCAAATTAGCTATTTTTTTTTGTTATTAGGAGGTCATGGTTTTCAGTTTTAAAGAAAAGAAATACAAATATAAAATCAAAGTAAAAACAGTGCACCCTGAGTATGAATTAGAAATATCAGTATGAACTCATGATGCATTTTTTCCTTAAGTAATATATATCTAAGCCTTTCCTAACACTGTCCTCCTAAAAGGCCTAGAAACAATAATTAAATCAGGAGCAGTGAGCACCTTCAAGTACTCAAATTACGGTCTCAAATATTTTCCCATTCACAGAAATCAGGGCTTCTTGGAGAAATGGCTGATGCCTTGGACATAAAATGTTCATGATGAGCCTGAAAAAGTGTTTTCATACCGAAGGTGAGAGAGCTGTTGATATGGCTGTCAGGAGCCAACTTCAATAGCCTCCCACTGGCCACAGATGGGATCATTTGAGCATCAGTATGAATAATCATGCAGTGGATGTCAACGTAGCATGGATGCTCAAGACCCATGAATTCCTAATGAGTATACGAAATTAATTAAGTCATTTCATTTCATCTTCACTTCAGTGCTATGAAGGAAGGTCTCATTAGCCTCTATTTCACAGGTGAAGAAAGTGAGGTTCCGAGAGGTTAAAGGAGAGGTGAGAGTTCTCCAGCCCCAAATCACACAGCTCATAAACGGAAGAGCTGAAATTCCAGACCAGATCTGTCGCACTGCGGAATGGCAGAAAGTATTTGATAAGGTTTAACTTTTCCTCCCCTACCCGCACCAGATGAGGGCACTGGGAAGGCACATAAAAATGGTTAAGAATGAGCAACCATTAAAGTTCCATCCTGCTGTCACTAATTCCCTGGTTACCAGCAACAGATGTTAGACCTTGAGTGGGTAGCATGATCTATATGTGAAATGATAATGATTAGCCAATTACAACCACTCTTGTGAAAATCCACCAGAGACATAAAACGGTCTTTGGTTCTAAAGTGATAACGGACAAGATGCTTCTAAGGCAGCTTCCTGACTCACGACTGTACCTTCAAGAGTGGTCTGGGCGAAGCTTCCTGACCAAAAGGGGGAAAAGAAATGTTACAAAATAAGGGATCAGTGGCTAAGAGAGTTCAAAAAGAGACGAGAGACTATTCTGGAGACTACTGTTATGCAAGCTTCAGCTAGGTATTCCTCATTGCCACAGTTTGCCAAACACCAACCCAAACCATTCCTGTTAACCCTAAAGAATACCTAGGGCTCTATCTGAGATTCTACAAAAGTTTTACGTACTGAGACTACTTTCCAGAAACCTACAACCTCCAGATGGGTTTGTAGGCCAGATAAGTCCTGAAATTCAGAGGGCCCAGACTCGCCAAGAACATCAACTAGTTCCATTTCCCATCCCATATTATCGACATCTCTTTCCAATATGAAAGAGTTACAAAGGGCATAGCCCAAATATTCCTAAAGATTGGGAGAAGGGTCAAAGGAGAAGGAAGAGTTATAACAGAGAAGATAGGGTTTAACAAATGAGTATGACTGCTGAGTCATTACACTGATATTTCTTTTAGTCTCCCGTGTCTTGGAACAGCTAGAAGGAAAACCCTAAAATTGTATGGAACAGTAACTCATACCAAACCCTGAAATCTGTTCTGTAACTACTTGTTACAATGTACTTTGAAATTTATTGCTTTTTTGTGTAACTGTTATATTTCACAGTAAAAAAATAAAAAAAAATAGTTCTATACAAATACACTGTATTACTACTGTTTCTTGGAATAATATTGCAAAAAAAAAAGTGTTCTGGGAACCATTTTGTTACTAATCAAATCTCTGGTGAGTGGAAACTTGTAATCAGTGCTTTTAACCAATTTCCTGGGAAGGATGGTCGACCATTAAAATTTGGGAATCAGTGTCCAACATCTCTCCCCTTTCCTCTGAATCACCCTCCTCACAAGCCTCCCTGCCTCCTTCAAACTACCCTGCACTGTATCTAGAGTTTTCTTTCTAAAGGCACTGAAGCAGCACCCCTGTTCAACATTTAATTGAAATGTTTCAATGCCTTTCCAGTGTCCAGGACAAAGTTGAGGTTTTTTAGCCCCTTGATGATCTCTGACTTTGCTGGCCACTATTCCAACCACCATCCCATGCAATCCCTGTACCACGAGTTATGAACTCGTAACTTCCTCCATGTTCTCTCGTGTCTCTGTGACTCTTCCAGGGACATCTTTACTCACCGCTAACTTTAACCCATCCCTCCTTTGCCTATCCAAACCATCAAATGCCCTTCTAGGTTTGCCTCCTCTAAGAAGGCTTCCTCGTGCTTCTGGTTGAGTTCAATGACCTCCTCTGATCCCATCACGTCTCTCATGGAGCACATCTTGAGACAGTAACTGGCAGGTCCTGTGCCTGTCACTCCACCCCCTGTAAGTCCCTGGAGGGCAGAGGCTATGTCTTTTCATCATTTTGTCTCCATCACCTCGAGCAGCTCCTGTAGGCTCACAGTGCTTATTAAAGGAGTGAATGAATGAATGAACCAGTGACCATTCCCTTCTCATCCTCATTCCATCATGGTACATGCCTTGGCTCACCCAACCTCTGAACTCTTCCTGCCTTCCTTCACTCCCTCCCCATTAACAATTTTCTTGCACTCTGTCCCAGCGGCTCAGTGCCACGATCTCGGCCAAGGAGGTGAGGGGTTGCCTGTCTTCCAGATACCCCCTTTAGCCTCAATAACAACTTGCTGTTCTGTGGCACTTGACGACTTGCAAATGCTGATAAATATTGTGTTTCCCACAACAACTGTGGAAGGCAGGCAAGGATAGTCTAGGTATCTCCAAGACAGAAGTAGATGTGCTTATGTAAACAACTTGGGGTACCTGTCCCATCCACCCCCCTTTTTTAGCAGCACTCAAAAGTTGGCCACGACCAGTCAGCCATGTTTTGTGCTAGAAGTCTCACCCCCAGGACTCTATATTTGATCTAAGTGAGCCAATTTGGTTTTTGCTTGGAAAAGAAAGGGGAAATCCTTGAAGGTCATTTTTAGCATTTTGGGATCAAGTGGGCTGAGCTGATGTGCAGACAAAAGCAGAGAGGGCAGCCAAGCGGTCTCAGAGCAAAAAGAATAGTCTCCTTGGCTACTGACCCAGCAAAGACCCTATGAGAACAGGCTCTGAGTCCTTCCCTAGAGCCTTAGGATTCCTTCATTCTCCTTCCCATAAGTTCTCCATTTTACTCGAGTTAATTAGCGTCTAGAGTTCTGTTCCTTGTGTCTTGACCCAGATGGAGATGTAAGTGGAAGGAAGAACATGGAGCTAGGAATCACGGGACCTGAGTGGCTCTGCTGCTCACCGAGTGACCACCGGCAAGGCATGTCATCTCTTGGGACCTCAGTTTCCATTCCTGTAAAGAGGGAGGAGTGACGGTTCCAAACATATAGGCCAAAGGCGTAACAGGGGAAAGCATGCTGTAGCTATGAAGCGATTTGTCCAAGCTCTCTTTCATGTTGGGAAAGTCATGCCTCGTGGTGAACAACCAACGGCAGAGCTACCAGGGAGGGACCAACTGCTATTCAGCCATGAGTCACCTAGGATGAACAGCCACCCGGAAGTGGAGCTGCCTGAGACCACTGCCTGGAGACAAGAGGAGGAATGCACTGGCTTTAGCACAACCCACCCAGAGGCTACCAGCTTCCGAGATAGACCAGCCTGGAAGGAGAACTTCAGCCAACCCCTGAAGACAGGGAAGCTTCTCCTTCTGGCTCTATCTCAAACATCCAGTTTCTCTCTCTAGGTCTGTGAGCTCATCGAGGGCAGGGATGGGCTCTGTCTTGCTCACAGGCACAGGGCCCGACCCACCGTAAGTGCTTCTGGATGAAGAAACGTCTCTGTGCTGTCTGTCTTTATCTGTCTGTCCCTGCCTCTCTAAGACTTTTTCTGAGTACTGCCTCCTCCTCCCCTCTGCCTCCCTCTGCACTCCCTGTATCTCACCTCTCCCTAGCTCCTCATGTCTCTTGTCTCCCTCTGTCTTCTGTGTCTCTGCCTCTGTGCATCACTCCCTCACCCTCTCTGTCTCCTCCCCCTCCCCCAGCACTCTCGCACCTGCCCCAGACCTCTCCCTCACGCCCTCTCCCTTTGTCTCTCTGTTGCCTGGAAACGGCCCTCCCCAACAGCCCAGGGGAAACCATAGCAACGGGCGTCTGGAAGATGTGACCATTCATCTCCCTTTTGTCCCCTCCATTTCTCCAGAGCCCGCGCACACGGACACTCCCATCACAGGCATTCCGGCGGCGAAGCCTTTGTGCGTGGCCCAGACACTGCATAGCTGGCTCCCCGGCTCTCTGCAGCACAAAGCATCTTTGTGCCTCTGCTCCAGGCTCAAGGACAACCCCGATAGTCAAAGGCTCAGATACCCCACATGGAGGGCTGGGTCGGGGGAAGGGAAGGGAAGAGCTTCTGGTAGAAGCCACAAGCACAGAAGGGCAGGAGGGTTAGCAGTTACCACAAAAGCTTTTACTTCACCACTGCTGGCTGTGTGACCTCTGGCCAACCTCTGCCCCTCTCTGGGCTCTGACCTCTGGTCCATAGGCCGTCCTCCAGCCACAGAGCCTTTGCACATGCTGTTGTCTCTGACCCAGATCTTCTCCCTACTCCTCTTACATGCCAAACTTCTACCCCACCTTCAGATCCCAGCTCCAGAGCCCTTTCCAGGGTGAAAACTTCCCTGCCCACCCCCTCCACCCTCCTTCACTGGCTCCTACAGCTGCAAAATTATATATATATATTCATCGTCTAGATTTATAAGTCCCGAGACCTCTCTAAAGGTGTCTGCTCTGCTCACCTCTGTACCTCCCAATGCCCTGCACACTGTCTGGTCAGTTAAGAGGTCAGCCAATATCTGGTGAATGCATGCGTAAACAAATGAGAGTCGCTGTGCCTCCGTAAGGCTTACTACTCCTTCAAATGGGGATAACACCATCACTCAAAGCGTCCTTGGGAAGGATCCACAGAGAGAGCACGCAGTAACTGGTGACCATGCTCTTTGGTTTCCCATGGCTGTTACAACAAATTATCACAAACTGACGGGCTTAAAACCACAGGAATTTAATCTCTGACCGTTCTGGAGGCTGGGAGTCCAAAACTCAAGATGTGGGCAGGGCTGCACGGCCACTGAGGCTCTGGGAGAGAATCCTTCTCGGTCTCTTCCGGCTGTGGGTGGCTATAGGAGTTCCTCGGCGTGTGGCTGCACCACGGCCATCTCTGCCTTGGTCTTCCCACGGCGTCCCCCTCTGTGTCTGCCCTCTCCTCTTCTGGCTCTTCCAAGAACTCTTGTCGTTGGATTTAGGGCCCAGCCAGATAACTCAGGATGGTCTCGTCTAGACACCCTCACACCCACAAAGACCCTTTTCCCAAAGAAGTTCCCGTTCCCAGGTTCCCAGGATTCGATCTGGATATATCTCTTGAGGAGCGACCACCTTTCAGCCCTCTACCCCATGATGATCATTTCTGTAATGAAGGCTAAATCTTGGTTATTAACTATCTATGTTCAATCAATATTGATGAGGAGTAAGTCGCTGCAGCTGTTAAACATACTCATTTTAATTTCGTTTTCACAATGACCCTGGTAGGGCAGCCACTATTGCTCCCATTTTAGAGTTGAGGCAAATGAGGCTGGAGAAGATACGTAGTTTCCCTAGGTCACAAGCCTGGAAACAAGGCAGAGGCCCCCGCTGTGCTCCAAACTCCCTCCCCAGTGTGTGACTTGTCCTTCAGGCCCCCTAGCTGTCCCTTCCCCAGCTAGCTTCCTTGGCCCCCCAGGGCTGTGTTAGCGCCCCTCCTCTCATTTCCTTGGCATCCTCTATTTATAAGCCTGCCTGTTTATCTGTCTCCTTCCTCTGAACTGTGTATTCATAAGAGTTCAAGGACTGAGTCTTATTTGTTGTTACATCCTCACAGCTTGGCACAAGACTAGTTGTGGAGCCAGAGCTCCATGCCTACTTACTGAGGTGCACTGAAATTATGTGAGATGTCATTGTCAGAGACTTGTTCGGCTGAAACCTATCAATAGTAATCCTCTTGCTATTTCTTGTTTGTAAACTGAGACTTTGGTCTCATAGAAATTCTGGCTTATAGAAGAAGCATGGATGCTAACTGCTAGGAGTCAAGTAGTTGCCAAGTCTTAAGACTGGGTAATTGGTAAAACGCTGCTGCTATTAAAAGACACCAAGAGAATCAATTGTGTGGTCCAGTGCTAGTCAAATATTAATGTCTACGAGAATCACCTGGGGTCTTGTTCAAACTGTAAATCCTGATGGAGCAGGCCTGTGACAGGGCCAGAAATGCTGCATCCACAAACTTCCAGAAGACCTGGAGCTGCTGGTCCATGGAGCACGCTTGAGAAGCAAGGAGGCAGCTGATTTGAGCAGGAGGTCAAAGAGGAGGAATAAGACTTGGAAATGCTGAGTGTGACTTGCTGACATGTTCCTCAAAAGACTACTCCCATGAAGCAGGTGTGAACACTAGAGCTAGGACATAGGGAGAGAGTGGTGGGGAGTACAACTTCCTAATACGGTATATCATGAAGGATGTTGTTGAGCTTGGTATGGGCAAGGAAAAACCAAAGACAGATATTTGGGAGATTCCCCACATTTGGGGGAAGGAAAGAGATAGAAAGAGAGAAAGAACAATGGAGAGAGAACCCAGGCCTGTGTAAGAGTCGCAGGCCAGAATCACTGCTGCAGAGGATAAGGAGGATAAGTCAAGAACTTGCAAATGGAATTTATGACAGTAAAGGTCACTGGTGACCTTGAAAAAATAGTTTTACTGGGTTGGAGGGTCGAGCCTGCTGCATATGCTCTCAGCCTGCCTGCATTCCCCGGCAGCTGCAACAAAGAATTCCACCATGTAGAAGCTTCTCCCCTCCAGCACCTGTGCCTGCCTCGCCTCTCCACTGAGGAGTTTCTCCTGTTCTGGGGGAACTGGCTTAGCCTCAAGCAGTCTCAAGCCAGATGTGAAGGGGAGTTAGCACTCAGAGGGTAGCTCTTAATCAATAGGGTATGTTTGGAGGGAGAAAACTAGCCCAGCTCCTCAGTTCTTTAGGGGGACCATCTTGAGGCATGTCTCTCGTGGGTTTCTCAGATGGCCCTGGAAGAATTAAGCTCCAGTTGCCCACAGTGGTAACCAACTGAATAACATACCGTTCAGTGGCTTTTCTCGCTTCCGCATCTCACCGTGCCACTCCCACACCTGTGCTTCTGGGGATCCCCTCACTGATTATCTGCACTCAAGTCCTGGGGTCTGCCTTCAGGGGAACTCAGGTTAAGAAAAGTTAATGACCATATTGCAAGGAATTAACTCCAAAGGGCAAAGAGAAGGAAAAAGTGCTCTAAACCCAAGAAGTAGAGTTTGAAGTCAGCCTTGCAAATAGCCCCTCATCCCACAGCCTCAGCGAACGATGGTACAAGCCAGGCAGGTAATCTAGTAATTAGATTCACTCATTTCTCACCGGAGACGTGAAAACACCGCTAACGACCCGCTTTAATCCTGGCACCCGGACAAAGGAACAGACATTATCCCGGCAAAGGAGCAAAGCTTGAGGAAGTGGGCAAAGTTTGCCTTGCTCCGTCTGCATCCTTGGAGTGAATTTCCGGGTGCAGCTGAAGTTGCTGCTATATATAACGCACAAGCACAACCAATAAAACTGATTGTAAAGCACTCTGCAGATCCAAAGTGCCACATAAATGCTAAATAAGAAAATTAATCTGTGCTACAAAGAACTCACAGAGCGAGGCCGGAGTGGTTTGAGGGCGTGTACCAGGGGAAACAGGGTGTGTGCCAATCCCACTCCCTCTCTGCCTTTGCCCCGCCCCTCAACAAATGCATATACACCCCTGAGCCCATGCAGATGCTCCCACATGCAGCCCCTGACACACACACACAGGTTTCCATGCCCATGACATATTCTAAATGCCTCGCCCAGATAGCCTCTTACACACGTGGCCCCACAAATCCATCCCGAGGACCTGCCATCTTACATCACCATTCAGAAGCACACACATGTTCTCACACATGACATTCACATGTGATGCAGTGTCTTGAACAAATGTTTCAAATTCTTCACAACTTCCTGGTATTAAAACCATATACCCATGCTCCTTGTCATGGAACTTCCTTTCACTATGGACACAGTTCCCTTTTCTACCCACTGATGGTGCACATGGCCACATGGTTTGCTTGGGCCCATGAACATTAGCAGATAGGACCCAAGCTTCTATGTGCTTGTAAGCTCTGCATTGCTCTCCGGGCCTCCAGCGATCTGCCAAGAACAGAGCATGGCCATTCAGCCTGGGGCCTGGGCCGAACCTGGAGCAGACTTGAGCATCGTTTGCAGCCTGAAGTTAAACCCAACTGGTCCTACATCCCACAGCAGAGAGTCCCCCCTCACCCACCCCACCTAGCCCAGCCTAGATCAGCCACACCACAATTGACCAGCAGACCTGTGCGTGAAAAACTACATCAGAGGTTGGAAAACTCTATTCTACAGGCCTAATCTGACCTGCTGCCTGTTTTTGTAAAGAAAGGTTTATTGGGACACAGCCATGCCCATTCATTTGGGTAGAGTCGATAACTGCTTTTGCTCTTCAAGGGCAGAATTGAACGATTGTAACAGCCACCTTTTGGCCAACAAAGCCTAAATACATACAGACTGGCCCTTCAAAGAAAAGCTTTCCAGCCTTGAATAGAAGCTGGTTGTTGTAAGGCAGTAAATTTTGGGATGGTTTGTTACATGGCATTATCATGGTAGTAGCTGACTCATTCACATATGCAAATACAAGCACTTCAAAAACTTCCTCCCATCCTATCTTTTTATTCACATATACCTAAAAGCACACAAGTTTCATCTTCTCTCTCATTTCATCTCATACCCACAGACATCCTCAACAGACACAAACACACTCTCATGATCTGCATAGTATACATGTGTGCCCACCCACTCGCACACAGCCTTACACATAAGTGCATGTGTATACAGAGACACACATGCACACACCTAAGACATCCACACGCAAAGACAAACCTACAATGTTCCCACCTTCATCTCCTTACACAGTCATCCACATGCCCCTCTTATTCACAGGTCTAAAGACTCCCAAACACAAGTCAGCATAGATGGTCCCACATCAGCGTTTCTGCCTGTTAAATGAAGCTTGAGTCATCCAGCACCCTTCATAAAGCCTTTTGGGGCTGTCAAAAAGGGAAAAGGGCTCCTGTAAGCTTGGACCTCAAAAGACTGGGAACCTTGACTCTGGTGGCCACAAGCGAACCCTCTCCAGGAAGGAGGAAGTAGCTTGTATAACTGTTGGTACACAGTGGTAGCCACGGCTCTGGTTTCCTGATGCTGTTGAGAGTCCAAAAAAATGCATGACCACAAAGCAGACAGAAAGACTGTCCCACAGACTGACTTCACTTGCTCCATCCTCAACTTCTCCTCCTCTGAGCACCTTTAGCTCATTCTTTACCTCTCTTGTCTGGTGCTTGTTGCAACCCTGCTCTATGGCAGTTCTTGTAATAGTCTTACACTGTAAGATAGAGTTGCCATAGGTATGTCCCATTAAAAAGTCAGATCCATTAGGGCAGGGGTTTTTCTTTCTTTTTAAATTTTTATTTGTTTATTGCTACAGTTCTATCATGTAGGAAGCTATATAGTAGGTGCTTAATAATTAAAAAGAGTTTGGATTAATTAAAGAAAAAGTGAGTGAATAAATGAATGAAGATATTCCTTCCACAACATAATTAAAAACTCCTTGAGAACATTGGTATTAGCTCATATTTACTCGTATTTTCTACTAGACTTTAATATTTCAAATAAATGCAGGCAGGCAGGCAGGTAGATGGCAAGAAAGGAGAAGGATAAAGGGAAAGGGAGAAGAAAAGGGAAGAAAGTGAGAAGTAATGGAGGAGAGAGAAGTGAAAGAAAGGAAATTTGAAGGAAGAAATGAAAAGAGGAAGGAGGGAGAGAGGAAGAGGGCAGAAAAGGAGTAGGGTAGGAAGGAAGGATAGAAGGAAATGAAGAATGAAGTTTGAATTCTCACCCTATCTCTACTAGCTGTGTGACTTTGAACAAGTTACTTAACCTCTCTGAGGCTCGGGTATTTTCTTCTGCAAAATAGGAGTGATAATAGTCACCAGGGTATGATTTTATAAAAATTAAAAGAGATGATATATACAAAGCCTCACACCAGGTGTGGAGTGTACAAGTGCTAAGGAACTGGCAGTTGCTATAAGGATGATATGAAGGTGGCTATGACATGACGGTGATAATTAACAGAGACAGGAAGAGGAAAAGAAAGGAAGAACAGTTGGCTAATTTAAAGCCAGCCCCTTTCTAAGACACTATTCCATGGCACCACCGTCTCTGGCCCCATTTCCCATTTGTGCCATTCTCCTAGACCAGTGGTTCTCCACTGTGGCTGTGTGTTACAATCTCCCGGACCTCTAAAATAGCCTGATGCTCCGGCCACACCTGGGACCACAGTGCCTGGCACTTGGGAAGAGCTCAGCAAATCCCAGCTGTCATCTTCCACAACCATCACAGACACATCCCCTGGCCTCCTTTCTGAAAGCTTTCGCAGCAGTAGAGGCATCTTCTCTGCAGGGTCTCCGTGCCCCAAGCCCTCAGAAACCCATCGCTGGCCTCACAGGATTCTAATGAGGGCCGAAATAAAATACAGCCCCAGGGTCAGTCCTATCTGTCAAGTACAAACACGAAGTCAAACATCAGATTTTCCATGGCTGGAGAGCAACCAGCTGAGCCCCAGCAGGAAGGCGGGTGCTCCTTGTAAAAGCTTCTCATGAGACAGTGAGGATTCACCACCTGGACACGCAGGCAAGCCAGAGCCTTAAGCCATCAGAGCAGGTGGCAGGGCCCGTCCCTGAGCTGGGAAAGAGGAATGGGAGCTCTTGATCATCTTCAACTCTAATTATCACGTTTCTACTTTAATGGAGGCTGGGGGCGGGGCGGGGGGGGGCTGGTGCGGGAGACAGACCCAAAGTTTCTGGAGCGCAGCCCGACACAGGAGTTAAGCAATGGGCTCTGAAGTCAGCCAGTCCTGGGTTCAAGCACCAGCTCTGCCAGTTTTAAACTGAAACACCTTGAATAAGTGACTTCACTTCTCCAGAGTTCCAATTCCTCATTTCTAAAACTGGCATACTAGAATACCTCCCCCACAGGATTGTTTTGAGGGTTAAAAGTTAAATAGGAAGTCGTCCGATGAAGTGCTTGTCACAGCTATCTGGCCCCAGTTCCTCACTGCAGGAGTGTCAACGTTTATGGATTTTCTGTTAAGTACCCAGAACTGGACTTTTAAAAACAATGTTGCGTACCTGAAATATTCTTCCACAAATAAGTATTTGTGGAAAGAACAATCTATACCGTCAAAATTGCCTCCCCCTGTCAATTTTGCAATTAAATGCAATTATTGTAGCATACAATAATAATATATAATAAGCATTTAACATGTAAAACCATATTTAAACCTCATCCCACCCCCAATCTCCTGATGAGGCAGGGACCACTTGGGTCCTGGTTTTAAAAGAGTGCAACCCAGGTTGGTTAAGCCAAAAACTCCAGGTCACACACTCAGTGGTGGAACTGGAGTTTGAATCTACAATCTATGCTTTTCAACCACGGCTTAGGGTGGGAAACCAGAGACTCTGAGAGGCAAAGTGACTCACGTGGTTACTCAGCTCAAAGGGCAGAGCTGGGATTTGACCTGGGGGCCTCTGCCTCCTGAGTGCACGGTGCGTCCACGCTGAGCTGACACGCAGGGGCATTTCCAGCCTGGATCTTGGAAGCTTCTGCTGACAACACGTTACCCCCAGTCTGCAGCTCTCATGCCCGGTCCAAGAGGACAACTGCACGGGCCACTCGCCAGCCATCAGGGCGGTTCAGTTGACTTCTAGGAGTCACCCACTGTCCCCTGCAGGGGAAGGGAAATGCCAGCAGCTCCCCGCTGCTCTTTGCCAAAAATTGTGTTCTCTAGGCTCCTCTCCACCAGCTCCAGACAGGACCGACAAGGCAGAAGGAAGTGTCAGCCAGATTTTCTGCACAGCGCGTGGACTGTGGACAAGTTTAGCAGAGAAATAGGGCTGGACCTTCTTGCTACCTGGGAAGGTTCCTACTGCAGGCCAAAGAATAGCCAAAGCCCCGACTCTTTGGTGGTGGTGGTGGAGGAGGGGATGTGGCAGGGAAATTGAAGCTGGCTACAAGGCTGAATGCAAAGTCAAGGACCATGTGAGCTCAAACAGACCCTTTACATACCCCTAATTCTCAGGATGAGGACACTCATTCCTGGAATAGCACTAACTGGTCTTTCCTGAGCACCTGCTAGGCATGAGGCAGTGTGCTAGGTGTTTTTCCATCGACACCTCATTCAATCCTCCCTGCATCCAGGGGCAAGGTTACCTTTTAGCCTTCTACACTGAAGCGTGGCGGACAGGAAGGCATGCTCAGGGCCACACAGCCAGGGGTGGGAACCGGAGCTATCTGACCCCAGAGATACAGTTTCCGCCCACTCACTACAGTTTACACCCTTCAGAGAGGGGAAGTTTCTTGCTCGTATGCTCCAAGTCAATGACAGGCTGAGACCACAACTCCAGCCTGCTAGTACCAGATTTATCTTGTATACCATGAAGCCTATTTGGTAAATAGTCACGGACATGCACAGAGAGTGAGTCACAAGGCACAAAATTAACAGTGTAGTGGTCACAGGAACGGTGGTAGAGCACGGTTGGTTGCCCATACAATAAGCATCTCTTTTCACCCTCCTTGTGTCAGGGGAAAAGTCTAATTGGTCCAAACCAGCCCCAGTCCCTTTCAGGGATTGGTTTGGGAATGAGATGTGGGTTTCCTTGTTCCTGAAGAGACATAATCAGGAGGAAGCCTCTTGTCTTCCCTGGATGCTGTTGTGTCTAGATGTGACACCTGGAACCACAGCAGCCATTTTGTAGCCTGAGGACAAATCCTAAACACTGGGGAGGATAGAGCTCAGAGATGGAAAGAATCTAGGTTGGATGGCGGAATTGAAATGCTGACTGACCAACCCACAGAACCAAGTAGCCTCCAGACTGCCTGTTAGAGACCTGATAAAAGTCCTTCTTGTTGAAGACCACTGAGTCAGGCAGGGTTTTCTATTTCTTGCAGCCAGCACATCCTCACTTTAAATTCTGGTTTTAAACTGCATGGGTTCTAATCCCCACTCCACCAATGATTAGCTGTGTGACCTTGGGCAAGTCTCCTGACTGTTCTGAGCCTTGGTTTTCTCCTCTGTATAATATGATCAGTGCCCTCATGAGGCTAAAATGAACAGATGAAAATCAAAGCTCTTTACAAATTGAGAAGCCTCAGGTACTGCTGGGTATTATCATTGCTGCTAATGTTATAGATTTAGCAGAGCCTGAAGCCCAAAGCATCTTGGGGGGCCCAGACCCCATACCCCGTCCCTGTAGTTCCTGGCTGATGATGGACTCCGGGAAGGGAGAAGCTGCAAATGCTCAGATAAGGGCACATTTGCATTCACCCGGCCTCTGCTGTGCAGGCTGAGCCAGACAAGCTGACCTCCCCAGAGGCGCAGGAGGCAAGGAGCTGGAAGGGGGCTGCATCCCAGCCAAGGAAGCCCCACCAGGGAAGGTCACATGCCAGGGAGAGTATAATGCTCTAGCTATCATTTCCTGACAGTCTACTGGGTGGCCACATTCTTTGCTTTCGACCTTTTGTTCATTCGTCACCACAACTCTACTGAAGTAGATTTATCCCTGTTTTAAGGATGTGGGAACTGAAGCTCAGAGAGGTTCACAAAGGTGCCCAGGTTACCCAGCGTTGAGTGGGAGGGCCAGGTGGGTCTGACGCTGCAGCCGTGCTCTGACTGTGACGTCACAGCCAAGTAAGCCGATGCTCCTGAAGCAGAGCAGGAGTTGCCTTGGGAAGCGGTAGCCTTCCTGCGTTTGCGGAGCGCACTGGTGGCTGTGACAGGCACAGTCAGGTGCCAGCTCTTTCTCATGGTGCCCTGGGCATCCGGCCTGCCTCGGGACTCTTTATTTTCCATATTCTGGGAACCAACAGGACCAGTGAGCGAGAGTATTTGGGCACGTGCTGCTCATTCCCTGCTGCTGAGCCTCGGTCTCCCGGAACAACGCTTCACCTTCTCTGCACTGCTCGGCGCCCCGGGGGCTGACCTGCTGGGGTGCCACCACCCACACCCCCTGTTCTCTTGCTTCCTGCGGGTTTGGCGAATGGGAAGCCCAGGGACAGATTGGAAAGCTGGAAGAATGAGGGTTCAAAGTATTTCTGCCAGCATCCCCACACCCTATCCCCCCAAACCCCACCCCCCCATCTCCCATCATCCTTACACACCGTCACCCCCTTCCCCGTCATCTCCCAACACTCCACACCCAAATCCCTCTCCATATACCATCACCCACACCCCACACCCCATGATTCCCTCATCATCCCCACCCCTCATCCTCACCCGGCATCCCCAACCCCGGCAGCCCAATCTCCAACATCCCCCCCAACTTGTCCCCCCACCAAGCATGCCCCCCAGCATCCCCCTCCCCCCCGGGCATCCCCTCCCCAGCATCCCCCCACTCTGCTATCCCCCCACCCAGCCATCACCCCCGCAGCACCCCCCCCCCCCCCACCTCAGTGCTGCTGTCCGCACAGTGGCTAAGTTTTTCTCTGCCTACAGCCCTGGTTACCCTCTGCCCCGCCTCCACCTCTCACCAGCTGCTACTAACCCCGTTCCTGCCGGGTGTATTCCAGCCCAGAGGTGGTAACAGCTCCCAGCTACTGCTAGTCTCTGGGCACCTCAACTGCCCCTGTCAGTTCTCGAACCTCTGTGAACTGTCTTTTCATTAAATGTCCTTCAAACACCCAGCTTTCAGTTTCCCCATGGGAACTGAGGATGGGGATGGAGCAGGCAGACTTTAATAGGTCTTCAGAAGGCTAGGCTATAAAGCTAAACTGCCAGGGGTGGCAGTGGGGAGTGTGAAGAAACTGCCAGCGATTGGCTCTGCACTGTGCGATGCCATCGTTGGAGGGGGCTTTCAGGCTTTGACAAGCCAAATGCCCTTGGACTTGGTCTGCCTGGATGACACTGAGCTTCTGTATGGTGCAGGGTAGACTGCTCCTGGAGGTGAGATGGCACCCAGCTCTCACGCAACAGCTCTTCCCTTTTAAATATGTTCTACATATTTTATCCCTTTTCATCCTCAACAACACTGTGAGGTAGTAAGGATTATCCCCATGTAATGCAAAGGAAGCTGGAGCTCAGAGATGTTTAGTGATTTGCCCAAAGTCACACAGGCTGCTAAATCACCAACCTGGGATTTGAAACTAGACCCATCTTACGCTCCTGTGCTTAACCATTGCACTAAGCTGCCTCAACTCCCTCCAATAAGGGAGCATTTGCATGAAGGCTGAAAGGCATGGCCTTGCCCTCTGCCAATGCCTGGAGCTCATGCCAGCAAGGCAACCCATCCTCTGGCTGCTTGCCTTAAATGCCCTGCTCCCACACACAAGGCTGCCCTGGGCTGGGAGAGGCAGGGTGTCAAGTTCCCATAGATGGAATTAGTGACGCCTCATGCATCTCTGGTATTTTACATTTTGGAACATGTTTTCACATCCATCAGGTCACCCCATCCTTGCAGTAACCATGTTGCACGCACAGGATATTCCCACACCCTATTTCTTCCTCCAGAAAACTAAGGATGCCAAGAGACTTGGTCACCATCACACAGTTGATAAGGGTTGAGCCAGGATTCTAACCTAGAGCAAATGGGCTCCAGCTTATGTTCACCCCACTTACACTGTGATGTTGGCTTGAATAAAAATCTGAGAGGTCATGCGACTTGCCCAAAACCCCAAAGTAAAAGGTGCAGCTGGGATGGAATTCAATCATCATTTCTTGCTGCCTCTCAGCAGCCACTGAGACCTCCTCCTCTCCATCTCCTTTTCTCTTCCTAGCACTCCCCATCCCCGCTTCACTTTTGGGGCTTCTCCCTATCAATTTCCCACGAAGTGACTAGAACCAAGAGATGTCTCCCAACCCATAACCTCCTGGGAGAGAAATGGAGAATGGGAGGTGAGCCAGAAGAGGGTAGAGTTGTTGAGGCAGTTTTATTTGTATGACTTGGTTGCAGCATGGCTTCCTGAACTCTTGGCAGCGTCCCCTGCTCTCTGCCTGCAGGAAGGAGGTGAAACAGCTGTGCGCACATCTGCTGGAAGAATTCTTTAAAGAGCAGAGATGATGTGATTTTTCTACCAGCAACAGCAGCAGCAGTAGGGCAAGCACTTGAGACTCATTTGGGGTTCGTATTCTCTGTCTGAGGTTCATATCTGTAGAACAGCTAGGCACACTGAGCAAAGCAAGGCTGGGAGGCCTGGGGGTCCAAGTGGACCTCTGCAGCAAGTTTGGGAGCCCTGGTCAAACTCATGAAAACAACCTATTTACAGGGGTTGCATACAAACAGGAAATGGTAGTTATGACTCCCCATGTGCCAGGGCCTGTTCGAAGTACTTTACATGTATTAATTCACTTAAGCCTCATAAATTCATCCTCACAAATATGCTACATCCACTATCATTATTGTTTCCATGTTTCAGAAGGGAAAAATGGGGCACAGACAGGTCAGGTAACTTGCCAAAGCCTACACAGCTTGTACATGGTGGAACCAGGATGAAAAGGAGAAAGTCTAGCTCTAGAATCCATGCCCTTTATCTCTCCACTACATGTAGTCAGAGCGAGTCTCAAATTTTAGTGTGTACAAGATTCACCCAGGGCATTATTTGAATATTCAATTCCTAGGCTGCAGTCCCCTGAGCTTCTAGCTCAGTAAGACTGGGCGAGAGCCCAGGAATCTTCATTTTCAAAAGCTGCCCTGCTTGCTTCTGGTATAGGTGGTTGACTTTGAGAAAGCCTGGCAAAGAAATACATTCATTCACCAACTTTATGGGAATCAAAATTATACGCCAGCTCCTAGAAGAGCCATCACAGGAGGCAAGGAAAAGTAAATAGAACGCTGGCTACCATTTCCTGAACACTAACATACCCTATGCAATGTCTTGTGCTCACTGATGGTTTACTTATCACAACAGTTCCCCAAGTCAGGTAATGTTATCTCTGTGGTACAGATGAGGAAACTGAGGTCCACAGAGGTGAAGTGACCTGTCCAAAGCCTCACAGCTGGTATGTAGTGGAGCTGAGATGTGAATGCAGGTCTGATCCTAGACACTGATCCTAACCATTGGAGCACAAGTGTTGCCCATGGAACCCCCAGACTACTGGAAGGACTAAGCTGGAGACCCAAACAATTACAGTAACACAGTAGAACATTTTTAAAAGCCAGAAAGGGAGGCATACAAGGTGCTGGGGAAATTCATCAAGAGGAGAGGTCACTTCCTGCCAAAGGACAATGTGGTAGGCTTCTGGCTGTAGGTGATTGTAGGGTCATGAAAAACAGAATTTGAGCACAGTATTGTGGGGGGAAGGGATAGCAGTCCAAGAAGGAGCATTATCAGGAAAAGCACTGAGGTGGGAACAAAGAGCAGCGCCACATGGCTGGTGGGAAACTGCAGGCAAATCTGAATAGCTCACACCCTCATCTCTTTCAAACACTTATTCAGATATCACCATCTCAGTAAGACCTTAGCTGACCACTCTACTGATAGATGCAGCAAAATCTCTGCCCTCTCTGTTTCACACCCATGCTTCATTTGCCTCCAAAGCACTTTCTAGTATATAATTTACCTATTTCTTTAATTTCTTATCTGTCTCCACCTATTAGAATACAAGCACTAAGAGAACAGGGATTTTTATTTGTTTTATTCATTCTTGAACACCTGAAGTTTATAGCAGGTCCTGCCACGTAGTGAGGGCTCAATAAATATTTGTTGAAATTTTAATGGAAGAAGCAAGGAACATCAGGGGAAGAAAACACAGGACAGCAACTCACTGCTTATGCCCCAAGGAATTTCTTCTATGACTCCCAACAGATTACAGTTTTCTAGACCTGGGATAAAGACTATATGAGCATCTGAGAGACACTATGACAAAGCACTATAAACTAGGTGGCTTAAAACAATAAAAATGTATTCTCTTGCAGTTCAGGAGCCCACAAGACCAAAACCGAGGTGTCAGTAGAGTTGGTTCCTTCTGGAAAGAGAATGTGTTCTCTGCTGCTCTCCTAGCTTCTCATGATAGCCAGCATTCCTTGGCTTGTAGCTGTATCACTCCATCTCTGCCTTGGTGTTATCACATCACCTTCTTCCCTGTGTGTTGCTGTGTCCAAATCTTCCTCTCCTTTCTCTTATAAAGACATCAGCCATTGGATTTAGGACCCACCTGGTATGACCTCATCTTACTTTGTTACATCTGCAAAGACCCTATTTTCCATATAAGTTCACATTCACAGTTACCAATGGTTAAGACTTGAACATATCTTTTGGGGAGGATGCAATTCAACCCACTAAAGGGGCCTAAATTCCTTCTCTCCTTTCTTCTTCTTTTTCTTTCTTTCTAACTCTCCATGGATTCATATAATTTACTTCAAGAATGAAGAACCCTTTCTTTCCAGATAGACCATTATAACCCATCACATTACCCTCAGCTGTGGCAGCCTACACAAGCCACTCCAACTGCAGACACTGGGAGGGGCTCAGTATCTTGATGGAGTGACCACCTTGGTGGCATAACCAGTGTTCCAAGTTTGGGGAAGGCAGGCAGTGTTCTCCATTAAGGCAGACTTAGGGGGTACTGCCCAGCATATATCTACAACCCCACCCAGGTACTCTCTTCTCCACCAAAACAACTCTAACAAACCCTTCTCCCTTCCCTCCTCCTTCCCCATGAGTCCTCAGCGACGCCAACCAATCTGTTCTGATCCATATTTATCAGCTTTGAGCTGTCTTCCCTTCCTATCACCCTCGTATACTCCCCCAAGTTAATCGGGGAAGACGGACGGATGATGGTGCCCCATGTAACTTAATTAAGATGAAAGCTTCCTCTGATCTCCCTGCCAGAGTGACAAAAGATATTGCCAGCAATAACTCCCGGCACCGACATATCTGATATGTGCAGCCTCAGGAGTGCTGGAGAAGCCAAGGGTCTTTGTAGCTGCCTTCTGGGGCCAAAGGATCCCGGCCACACAGGCCCCCGTGATCTAGAAGGCCAAGAAAGTTAGAGCAGATAAATCCCAAAGCTCAGGCTTGCCAAATACTCTTGGTTCTTGATTCCAGAATCTGGCCGCTTCTCACCACCTCCATGGCTAACACCCATGTTCAAGCCCTCATCTTCTCTTACCTTAAATACTGCCTAGCCTCCCCATTGATCCATCGTTGACCCACTATAGTCCGTTCACAATAGAACAGCATTGCATTGGTATGAGTCTTTTGAAACACTCCTCTTCTCAAAGCCCTCCAGAAGTTCACCAGATCACTCAGAATAATAGCCAAGGACTCCACAATGGCCAACACATTCTGTCCCAGCTGCCTCTCTGATCACATCTCCTATTACTGTCCCCTTGTTTACTCTGTTCCAGCCACGCGGCCTTCTTGCTGCTCCAGGAATACACACAGTAGGCTCTGGCCACAGGCTTTGTCTCATTCCCTCCTGCTTTCCCAGCCTCTTGAAGAGTGCCTGGCACAAAGTAAGTCCTCAATAAACACCTGTTGAATAAATGAATGAATCCACAGGAGTATAAAAATGTGAGTTACTAAAGATGACTGAAAGGAACTGTGACAAAGGTATGGACATAACCTAAGATAACATTTCTCTGAAGGATAATCATCAAGTTCTTTCAGTCTAAAGGTGTGCAATCTTACTGTGGCCATCCTGACATCCTGTGAGTCCACCTGAGGTCATGTTAATAGCCTGGCTCTACCACTTCCTAGCTGTGTGGCCCTGGGAAAGTTATTCAATCACTCTGAACCTTGGTTTCCTCATATTTATTAAGGGAATAATAATGGAAACCTACCTCATGGGCTTCTTGTGGGGATTTAATGACTTCATACACCTAAGGAGTTTAAACTAGCACTGTAACCATAGTGAACAGTTTTTAGTTGTGGCCTCCAGGTGCCCCAATTTGTGACCACAGGAGGGACAGAGAGCTGAAAGATGAGTCTCAGTCGGAAGAGCTCTCTCCACGTGTACTGCTCCAATGGGCTCATCCCCTAGAGGTCACCATGATCCCTCAGAAACCAGAGTAGCACTGAGGCCTCAGGCAGAGTTGGGGACATGGAATTTTCCTTAAGTCAAGCTCCCACTTCATCCCCAAGAAGCCCTGCTTGGATCCAGATCTCTCACCTATTTCTTGAACCTGACAGCTTTGACTTTTCATCTTAACTGCCATCTTCATTGGTCCTTGAAACCAGCCCACCAATCTGGAGGAGAAGGGGGAGGGAAGGAGAGGGCTAGTCACTCAGCTACCCTCAGTTCTCTCTTCTCCCCAGGCCTCAGAGAGGTTACATAATTTGTCCTAGGTCACACAGACAGTCAGTGTCAGAACCACTAGCGTGGCCATACCCTTCCCCAAAGCCGATGATCTTGAACATGACAAAACCCATCTTCGGGGTGGTGCAATGGTGGCTCAATGGCAGAATTCTCAGCTCCGATGCTGGAGACCGGGATTCAATTTCCAGAGCCTGCCCATGCTAAAAAAAACAAAACAAGAACAAAAAACCCACCTCAGGCATCCAGAATTTTTAGTAAAATCAGAGCTTAAAAAGTCTAATGAGGGGTCATCGAAAGTGAGTCATATTTTACATTTTCTTAAAGGAAATTGAAAGAGAACAAGGATTTCAAGTCCAGCTTGAGTATCCAATGGAGACAGAAGAAATGGGTCTCCAGAAGGCCTGCCTAGAGACCTGAGAAGACGTTGCTTTTGCCCTTTCTGAGATTTGGACAAAGAGGCAGCGTGTCACAAGCCCTTGGCACCTTCCTCCAACTACAAGTTCGCTTTCCTGGGGCTTTGCTGTGACCTCATCAGCTAAGCAGCTGAGTCAGAAGAGGAGCTTCCTGGGGAAGGAGCCAGAGCCCTGGGAAGGCATGGCCATTCCTGGGGCTCGTGACAAAGGGCCTTTAATAGCATAATTACTCTCCCTCACAGGGTCCAGTGGTGACAGGCCTTTCAATGAAGGGCAATGGTATTTTACATTTACATGGTATTAGCCATTGACTCAATACTGAATTAGCCACCGGAAAGACAAGTAAATCAGAAAAGGAGGCAGTATTTGTCAGGCTTAGGGAGAAATCAGGCCATGATGAGGGCCACTGTGGACCCTCGTGGCCTCTGCAGCCTGCAGCACTCTTTGGAGGAGTACTGGCCTGTGAGTTAGAGGAACTACGGAGTCTGGTCCCGAGGCTGACCTTGGAAAGATGTTTTCTTCATTGCAATTGGATAGATCAGTATCAGAAAGATACTGAAGATCCTAAAGAACTAGCCTAGGAAGCAGTTCTAGAGTTATCTTCTACCCCAGCTTTGAAGGCAGCCAAACCTGAGTTAAATCCTAGCTACATAACCATAACTCATACATAGCTGTGTGAGCTTCGGCTTATGACAACCTCTCTGAATCTCAGCTTCCCTGACTATAAAAAAAGGTCTGTCTTACAGAGTTTTTAAATGAGAAAAGGCATGGAAAATCTTAGCATAATTTCTACTGTTCATGTTAGCTTTCTCCCCCATTCATTATTCATTCTTTAAAGAGAAAAAAACCCTGCTGATCAACAGATCCTAAGCTTTGTCTAGGAAGGCATGGGTGAACAATCCAGATAAAGTCCCCACTCACGTTACTTTCATCATAGTGGCCTTGTTAGCTGCAGGAACTAGACCCTAACTATTTCCAGCTCAACCAATCTTTGGATAGCTCTGAAATTTGTGATTTTGTTACTTCTGCTCATCAATACTTATAATACCTTCCCGAACTAAAGGAGAAATCTACTTTATCTTCTCATGACACTCAGTGGTAAACTTCTGTTCTTTCTGCCTGCCCAGCACCCATTCCCCTTTTTTCTAGTAAGAGCCTCTCAACGTTCTTTTGGGGAAACATCCATTTCCCACTCCCAGTCTACGCAGATTTGAGTAGACACATGACTCAGGCTATCAATGAGAACATCACATCCTCCAGCTGTAGCGTGGACCTGTGGCCCCATCAGAGCTAATGGAGAGTCACTCTCCAGGTGGAAAGAGGCCCTCAGAGGGGTCACAGACTTCCTGAAGCCAGTCAACGAGGCCTACTCTTTCCACTTGGTCCCTAAGCAAGTGAAATATAAGCTTGGAGATGTTAGTGGCCATGTTTCCTACTTTAAGAAGAAAATCCGCCTGAGAGTGAAGCCAACACAGAGGAAAGCAGAGATGAGAGCTGCGGGCCTTACCTCTAGTCATTTCTGAAAGATCTCCTGAAATTCTCCAAGAAATGAACCTTCCATAAGACCAGCAATAGTTCTGACCAGCTTGGCAATTCCGGTAGAAAGAGGCGATTTCTTTTCCAATAATTCTAGCAAGAGTCTAACTCTGATAGAACCTGCCTTGCATTATATAACCCTCCTAAATCAAGCCCTATGTGGCCAGTGGGAGGATGTGGGGTGTGGCATGGTGAAATACAGGCATCTTCTCATCGTCCCTGCCTGTGTCACCTGCCCATCCCTAGACCTGATGGCACTGTGGGGAATCAGCCCTATCTAAAGTACAAAGAGCTTCTAGCCACATGGGGCCATTAGATACATGTGGCTACTTAAATTTAAATGAATTAGAATTAAAAATTCAGTCCTCCAGTCACCTAGTCACATTTCAAGTGCTCCATGGTCTCATGTGGTGCCTGGTGGCCAATGTTTTGGACAATGCCAGTGAGATACAGAACGTTTCCATCATCACTGAAAGCCCTACTGGACAGCCCTGATGGAGTGAGCCTGGGGGAAGGCGGGTTTCCCAAAGGAAAATCAAGAGGCTGAGTCTTGAACGGGGGTGGGGGGTGGGGGGGGGGGCTGTTGAGGAGGCAAGACAGATCTCACTGAGTATGTCACTCTTCATTTGGGGGTTGCAGACTTCTGAGAGTGAGGAAAGCTTCTCTCCAGGGGGACAGAAATGCAAACAATTCCATTAGCAGAATTCTGCTTAGAGTTTCAGAAAGGTCACAGGCTCACTGAAGCCAATCAATGAGCAATGACCCCAGTTCAGAATGTCTGGTGTTTGGGGACTTTTTAGCCCAAGGTGATGGGGGGGGGGGAGGGGTCGGCTGGAGGGGAGTAACTTTTAAAGGCTTTAACACCTAAGAATTGTCTCCAGAGCTTCCTTTATTCTCCACCCCAATGCCCTTAGTCTGGGAACAAGAAGAATTTGTCTCTACTCCTAATTATCGGGTAAGACACAAACGATGCAAATATTATGCTAAATGAGTCCCCTTAAAATAGCAGAGAGCAAACTAGCAAGAAGATGCCTTGTCATTTGCAATTTGCAAACAAGTTTGAAGCCTCTCTTCATTCTCTTTCCCCTCCCCAACACTGCTGTTAATGTTAATGTGAATTCCTGAAGGAGTCACCTTCCCCCAGGAAAGGTGTCCCTGGGGGTGGGGGTGGGGTGTGGAAATGGAGGGATGGAAATGCAGCTTGATTGCCTACATCTGATTAGTAATTACACACCCAAAGCATCTCTGGAGAGAAACACTGTCACCCTCTGATGAAGAAGAGGCTTTGACTGCAAACCTCCCAGGTAAGGATGGCATGGGGAGGTGCTTACGGGGCGGCAGGGAGGAAGGTAGCACTAAATATGTACTTGGGGGACCTGCTGTTGATTGGACAGGGGAGAAGCAGGCAGATTACTCCACTCTTTGCCACCATTTCCACCCCACCATGTGTTAGCACGGGTGTCCTTGAGTCTTGCATGGCTTAAAACTGTCTTGCCTTAGTTTCCTTACCTGTAAAATGGGAATAAAGGTGGTATCTACTTCTTAGATCTGTTGTAAAGATTTAATAAAGTCTTATTAGAGTACATGCATCCACAAGAGACTCAACTTGGCCCCCAATTGCCAGGACATTGGGCTTGGGACTGCATAAGATGGCAGGAAGACCACCTTGGATTTCCTACATGGCCTAGACCTACGTCCTTTAAAAATGGAACATGAGAGTCTATAATCAACTTTCAACTGGTGGATTGGGAAGCCCTTCTAGACAACAAATGACCAAAACTAGGATATTTGGTTTTAAGTGTTTTCATGAACTTCTCCATCACAGGTGAATGAGAAAGAGGATCCTACTTATCCAGCATTCCCAGTTATTCAAAATGCCAAAGGAGGGAAAGTCGAGCATAAGCACCGCCCCCATCCAAGGGCGGATGGATAGTACAATGCCTGGTGAAGGTCTCCTCCCATTACTCATTAATCAGAACATGTGGCTCAGCCTTCAAGTCACTGGGTAACTAGGGCAACAGGCTCAACCTCTCTGGTCCTCAGTTTCTTCATGAGTAAAATGGGAGTAATTAAAGCAGCATCTCTTGAGCTTTCTTCTCTGCATTTCTCCAAATGACTTAGAACAGAGCCTCTCCCATTCTGAAGAACATAACTCCATCCCCCAAAGCATGCAGACCCCTTCCCATCCCTCTAGATATGCCTGGCATCACTACCATCCTGTTTTCTGTTTTAAGAAGAAAAGGTCCATTAAAAGGATTTAGTCGGGGTGTGTGTTGGGACTGAGAGGGCTAGATTTTGCATTATTACTGATTTGTATTGGGTGCATTACTACCTACAATGACTTTTATGGGAAGAAAGGGGCTAACATAGTGTCCTCGACCTTGACTGCCCATTGCACTCACCTGCAGAGCTTCAAAAGTGCTGATCTCAAGTTTCAATCCCCAAGAGATTTTGATTTAATTGGCCTTGGGTGTAGCCTGGACATTGGGATTAAAAAAAAATCTCCCCAGGTGATCTTAAACTACTGGGAACTGATTAGTTGGTGGATGATCTTCCTCACCTCTATAGGGTACAGTCTTAAATCTATATCTTAAAACTTTATTATAAGGAAACTATCAATATATTTGAACATATTTTAAGTCTTTTTTATTCTCCGAAAATCATAAACCAAATTAGGAATCCAAACAGCCAACTTAAAAAGAAGACAAATGGAAAAGTGTCCATTCCCCCAAACACTCCCAGACAAATTGGCTTATCATACTCCATCAAAAAAACACCACCATATATAAAGAGCTCTTGTAAATCAATAAGAAATTATACAAGAAAACTAAAATTCCAATTACAAAATGGACAAACGACATGAACAAAATATTCTCAGCAGATTAAATATGTCTCAAAGGCTTGCAATTTTTAAAAAAACTCAATCAAAGAGATGCAAATGGAAACCACAAGATACTACCTTTTGAATCTATTAAGTTAGCAAACAAAAAAAAAATAAAGTTTAAAAACATACTCTTTGCTGGTCAGGGTGGAAGAAAGCACTCTCATACACTGCTGGTGAGAATGTAAATTAATTCAACCTTTTGGAAAGCAAAAGGTTTTGCTTTTGGCAGGGCAATCCCAATCATATTTATACAAACATACACACACACATTTGGACATATAAAACAAATGTTAAGAGCCATTTTCTTTGTATAATAAGATTAGGGTTATTTTTATTTTCTTCTTTATACGTTTCTGTATTTTCCAAATTTCCACAGAGAACAGGAATTGCTTTCATAATGAAGGAAAAAGAAAAACAATGAAGAGAGACATATTTTTTAAAAACCTTGTTATGCGCTTTTGAAATGTGTTTTTTACCATTTCGTTCCAGGATACTTGCTTTTGCAACTCTAAGCTTCTTCGGAAGAGTTTTGTATTTCATCCTGAGAGTGTCGACAATGAAAAGGAACTAGTTATTCTTGTCTGTTTAGCAAAAAGGAAAGCACACCTGCTTTGCACTCAGCAAATCTGTGTGGGTATTTTGGCTTTGCCCCTTCCTGGCTGTGTGACCTGGGTGAGTTATTCAAACTCTCTGAGGTTCAAATTACATATCTTTAAATGGATGTAGATAATCATTCCTGCCTCATAGGAATAAAATGAGATAGCTTATGTAAAGCGCTTGGGATGATGCCTGGATCTTGGCAGATGATCAAGAAATGGAGACTGGTAAAAGGGGACAGTGGGAAAAAGACATGCAATCCTCATACATAGGAGATATTATCCAGAGGGGCAAGTCCATTCCACATGGAGAGAAGTATCCTGATTTGTATGCCTCATGCTGTTACAGCAGGAGGGCCTTACAGGCTCTCAGAGAGGTAAGATGCTTTGCTCAAAGGCTTTGGGATTAGGGACTGAAGAAGCAGAAAAATCCAGCTTTCTCTACTCCTGGAATAATGTTCCACTGCTGTTTCCCAAGCCCAGGGTGACATGCCATCCTTCTTCCCTCATATCCCCAAACCAACTATAATGTTTTCTCCCAGCCCACACCAGTGTGATCCTCTAGTGTTCATTAGGGCATATTAACAATGGGGAGAAAATGGGAAACTCTCTAAAGGTCTGTGAGCGGAGTGCCCTATTTCCATCATCTTGGGACATAGGAGGTCACCTGTTTACTAACACCTAAAAGCGCCTCAGCATGTAGACTTTAGCTGCCCAAACAATCAAGAAGCCCAATCTGTTCCTGGTCTCTTCAATCTCTATTATGTCATAAAGTCAATCTGGCCACTTCCTAATAAGGCACCAATTCAGATACATTCCTTTAACCCAAAGGTTCCTTCATCCGTTGCCCAGAAGTGGTTCTTCCAAATGCTCATGATTTCTGTACTGCAATTTACTGCTGGGCTGCAGCTCTTTCTTTCATCTTGGCTGCTGACCTGACCACGTCCCTAGAGGTCTCATCAGGGTAGGCCTCTGACAAGCCACTTGCCTTTGCTCAGGAAGCATATTTGTGCAAGCCAATAAATGCCAGCCACGTGGCCCTTTGCACATTTAAGATCCTAGGAGGTAGGAATTGTCCCCACTTAATCTATAGAACACTTCTCATTGCTCAAAAACCACCCTGATTTACCACACCCTATTTCCTGCTCCAGAAGAAAGAAAAGAAGTTTGCTTTGTTGTGTTAAGGTGAGTATTGAAGGCGGGAGGCACATTTTTGCATGTTTATTGATTTCTGTAAAAGAAACTGAGATTTACTCTTTTCTCTCCTTAGGTGATCTTGCCCATGCCCTCAGTTTAAACTGCTGCTTATGGGCAAGCAACTCCAAATATCAATTTTCAGGCCAGATCGCTCTTCTCAGCTAGTGACTCATATAAAATACTTTATATTTAACATCTCCTTTTGGCTGTCTCAATGCATCCCAAACAACACGTATAGGGACCGTTATCTGCTATCCCAACACACACTATCTTTACAAACAGCAGCTTCATTCACCCAGTTTCCCAAACTACTACTATCGCTCGTGAGCCTCTCCCCTTCTTTCTTTCCTTCCTCTCCTCTTCCCTATCTCTCTCCTCTTCTAGCACATCACCAGGCCATGTCTATTCTATCTCCCAGATAGCTCCTGCATCTGTAAATCTGGCTACTTTCGTTCGTCTCTGCTGAAACCATACAAATTTAAGTCATTTCCATCTCTTCTTGGCTGGACAACTGCAAGTACTGCTTCCTAACTCCTCTAAATCCAGCCCAGCCCTGTGCCAATGTCTAGGCAAAGAGTCATTTCAAAGCTCATAGGAGATCATGTTATTTCCTTGCTTAAAGCTCATCCAATGACTCCTTGTCGTTCTTCAGATAAAAACCATATAAGGTGCTTCCCTGCCCACCTCTGTGAACTACCTGCCCTATCACATCACTTCATCACTCACCACCTATCAGCCACACTGGCCTCCTCTCTGCACTGCCGATGTCCTAGCACAAGACCTTAGCATAGGCGGCTATCCTCCATCACCCCAGTCTCTCCCTCACCTGCCCAATTCCCACCTATTTTTGTATCTCAACTCTACTGTCACTTCCTAATTCTCCGATCTAAGCCCATTCGCTCACTGTGCATTTTCACGGATGTATGTTTTTTTCTTTTTCACGGGTATTATCTCTGCTTATAGGCATAGCTCACTGCAGTGATTATTAATCTGTTGCCCCCATGAAAACTGTAAGCTCGCTAAGAACAGGAACTATGTCCGTTTTGCCATCACATGGTGCATTCTTCGTTTTTTTGTGGGGGTCTGATTTGAGCTAGGAAGGAGAGAGGTGGATTCAAGATGGCTCCTAGCCCCTGCTAACTGGTCAGTCCAAAGAGGCAATGGAATCCTTCCTCCAGCTGCTTTCATGCAAGGACAGGGATATAACAAGTCAGTTACTGGATGAGCACCGGGCAGCAGGAAAATCTAAAATGGGCTGCTGAAATCAGCTTCATCGGCTGGCATCACGAATAGTCAGTCATAAGAGGCAAGGATTTAAGTTTTCCAAAGTATAGATGTTTTCAAGGGAGTAACCCTTTCCTGTTCTCTACTTCGCTAAAATATCTCCTAATTACCTCTTTAATTAAAAACAAAGGAGGGTCCCTGATTATGAACTCAAGGTGGGAATGACACAGTGAGCATTTACAGCGACAGGTAAAAAGCTCATGGCACATGTAGGAATGGACGTGTGTATGTTTTGCACATGCACACACATGCACAGTGTTTAAAACACACCGAATAAAAACTCCTTGCCCATGACACACAGAAGGAGAGTTGTGGCAACCATATTTGCCTGATTTGCCTGTGGCTGTGTGAGCCAGGGGCCAGCACCTCATCCAAGCTGGGCCGGTCAGATTCCATTCCCTGGAAACTCAGAATTGGAACCTAGAAAATGGACAGCCATTTTTCTGCACTCTGTGTAGCCTAAGTGGTAAAAAGACTGAAGCAAGTGTGCAGAAAGGAAGAGAGGCAGAGTTGCCTGGGTTCCAGGTTGTTTTCCAGTTCTCCATTTTAAACTTTTCAAGGTCCAGACACATATTGCCCTGAGAGTCCCTGGGTCTCTCCAGCATCCCTCTTCCAATAAACGTCATTTTGAATTAATGAGCTGGTTTGAACTCAAGGGGTTCTACAACTTGCAACTGAAACAACACTAACAGATGCCACACTCTGTCCCTGCTCGAATGTTACTTTCGCAGCGACTCTTTCCTTAACCGTTCCATTAAAACTGCACACACTCGTTATCCTCTCCCTTCTCTATTTTTCTCCTAGTACATCTCTCCTTCCAGTATCTACGTATATGTTAGAATATATTTGAGTGTGATAGGAAGGAGTTAGGGTCCAACCACAAAGTTAGAGGGAACTTTCCCCATAAGGCTGCCCTCACTTCAGACAAGAGCTGCAAATTTGGGGATCCCCAGGGTCACCCTCATTTCAGACCAGCTGGACACAAATTTGGAAGCTGTTCTAGTTTGCTAGCTGCTGGAATGCAATATACCAGAGACAGAATGGCTTTTAAAAAGGGGAATTTAATAAGTTGTTAGTTTACAGTTCTAAGGCTGAGAAAATGTCCCAATTAAAGCGAGTCTATAGGAATGTCCAATCTAAGGCATCTAGGGAAAAATACCTTGGTTCAAGAAGGCTGATGAAGTTCAGGTTTTCTTTCTCAAGTGAGAAGGCACATGGTGAACACGGTCAAGGTTCCTCTCTCATCTGGAAGGGCACATGGCGAGCACGGCGTCATCTGCTAGCCTCTTCTCCTGGCTTCCTGTTTCATGAAGCTCCCTGGGAGGCATTTTCCTTCTTCATCTCCAAAGCTTGCTGGCTGGTGGACTCTGCTTCTCGTGGCTATGTCGTTCTGCTCTGCTCTCTCTGAATCTCCTTCATTCTCCAAAATGTTTCCTCTTTTATAGGACTCCAGAAACTAATCAAGACCCACCCAAATGGGTGGAGACATGCCTCAACCGAATCCAGTTTAACAACCACTCTTGATTAAATCACATCTCCAGGGAGATGATCTGATTACAGTTTCAAACATACAGTATTGAATAGGCATTGAAAGAAATGGCTGCCTTTCCAAAATGGGATTAGGATTAAAACATGGCTTTTCTAGGCGACATACATCATCTAAACCAGCACAGAAGCCCTTACAACCACCCTAAGTTTTGATATTTCATTAGAATGACTCATGGAACTCAGGAAAGTGCCAAACTTATGATGACACTTTTAATATAGCAGAATGATACAAATTAGAATGAGCCAAAGAGAGATACACAGAGAGGAGCCTGGGTGGGGTCCACACAGGGATGTCACGCCCTCTCAGCACAGATGGGTAAAAACATGCACAGAGCACTGTCAACCAGGGACACGCCCCTGAGTTTCGGTATCCAGAGTTTTATTGAGGCTTCCTTAACACAGGGAGGATTGACTGAATTATCACCTCTATGGTTGAACTCCATCTCCGGCCTCCCCTTCAGAGGTGGACTGATAACATCAAGCTCACAGCCCCAACCCTCTACAGGACAAAAGCTAAAGCTCTCGTCCCTCTTCCCCCTTCTGCTCCGGCGGCGCTCCATCCGCCATCTTATCCTTCCCTTTCTCCTCCTGCTCCGGCGGCTCTCCAACCACCACCGTGCCCTCTTCTGCCTTCACCGGCTCCTCCGCCACCGGCCTCGACAGCCTTGCCACCCTCACCTTTCCTCCTCCAGAACAGCTACTGGGGGAGTGGAGACGATACAGAGCAGCTCCCGGAGCCACAACGGAGATCAAAGGGACGGTGTACCCCATCCTGGAACGGCTGACTGTCTGGGAGAACCAGCTCTGGTGAGAACACCGAGGGGCGCGGGCTTTCCCGGGCGGGACGGCAAGCGGCCAAAGTCCCTCCCTTCCTCCTTCCCAGGCCAGCTGGCAGAATTGGGCAGGCGGTCCCCTTGGGCAGCGGCGGCTGGCGCCCCCACCACGCGAGGCCCCCCGGACCAACTGAGAGAGTTGGGTCGGAAATCCCCAGACCGCAGAGAATGGTGACCGGGGGGTCCCTTCCAAACATGTGACTCCCCGGTCTGGCTGGGAACAGTGTACTCTCCCGGGCTGCGGCAGCTGGCGCATTCCCACCACGCTTGGCGCCCCGGGCCGACTAGGAAATTCAGTCAGGCGCTCTCCCGGGCTGCGGCGGCCGGCGACGCTCCCCACGTTCGGAACCCCGGGCCGGCTGGCATTCTTCCAAGCCGCTTCGGCTGGCGAACCTCCCCCACGGCGAGAGTTTCCAAAGATAAAGGACCCACAGCACCTTTTACTGGTGGAACCCGCAGACAAACGTGTGCCACGAGCGCCACCTACTGGGCAGGATAAGAAAAACAGAACCCAGAGATTTCACAGAAAAATTTTTCAACCTGTGGGGTCCAACACCCAGGGAAATCTGGCCTAATGCCCAGACGCCAGCAGAAGATAACGGATCACGCTCAGAAAACCGAAAATGTGGCCCAGTCAAAGGAACAAACCAATAGTTCAAATGAGATAAAGGAGCTGAAACAACTAATGCTGAATATACGAACAGAAATGGAAAACCTCTTCAAAAACAAAATCGATAAATTGAGGGAGGACATGAAGAAGACATGGGCTGAACAAAAAGAAGAAATAGAAAAACTGAAAAAACAAATCACAGAGCTTATGGAAGTGAAGGATAAAGTAGAAAAGATGGAAAAAACAATGGATACCTACAATGATACATTTAAAGAGACAGAAGATAGAATTAGTGATTTGGAGGATGGAACATCTGAAGTCCAAAAAGAAACAGAAACTATCCGGAAGAGAATGGAAAAATTTGAACAGGGTATCAGGGAACTCAAGGACAATATGAACTGCACAAATATACGTGTTGTGGGTGTCCCAGAAGGAGAAGAGAAGGGAAAAGGAGGAGAAAAACTAATGGAGGAAATTATCACTGAAAATTTCCCAACTCTTATGAAAGACCTAAAATTACAGATCCAAGAAGTGCAGCACACCCAAAAAAGATTAGACCCAAATAGGCATTCTCCAAGACGCTTACTAGTTAGAATGTCAGAGGTCAAAGAGAAAGAGAGGATCTTGAAAGCAGCGAGAGAGAAGCAATCCATCACATACAAGGGAAACCCAATAAGACTATGTGTAGATTTCTCAGCAGAAACCATGGAAGCTAGAAGACGGTGGGATGATATATTTAAGTTACTAAAAGAGAAAAACTGCCAAACAAGACTCCTATATCCAGCAAAATTGTCCTTCAAAAATGAGGGAGAAATTAAAACATTCTCAGACAAAAAGTCACTGAGAGAATTTGTGACCAAGAGACCAGCTCTGCAAGAAATACTAAAGGGAGCACTAGAGTCAGATATGAAAAGACAGAAGAGAGAGGTATGGAGAAGAGTATAGAAAGAAGGAAAGTCATATATGATATATATAATACAAAAGGTAAAATGGTAGAGGAAAATATTATCCAAACAGTAATAACTCTAAATGTTAATGGACTGAATTCCCCAATCAAAAGACATAGACTGGCAGAATGGATTAAAAAACAGGATCCTTCTATATGCTGTCTACAGGAAACACATCTTAGACCCAAAGATAAATATAGGTTGAAAGTGAAAGGTTGGGAAAAGATATTTCATGCAAATAACAACCAGAAAAGAGCAGGAGTGGCTATACTAATATCCAACAAATTAGACTTCAAATGTAAAACAGTTAAAAGAGACAAAGAAGGACACTATATACTAATAAAAGGAACAATTAAACAAGAAGACATAACAATCATAAATATTTATGCACCGAACCAGAATGCCCCAAATACGTGAGGAATACACTGCAAACACTGAAAAGGAAAATAGACATATATACCATAATAGTTGGAGACTTCAATTCACCACTCTCATCAATGGACAGAACATCTAGACAGAGGATCAATAAAAAAATAGAGAATCTGAATATTACTATAAATGAGCTAGACTTAACAGACATTTATAGGACATTACATCCCACAACAGCAGGAGACACCTTTTTCTCAAGTGTTCATGGATCATTCTCAAAGATAGACCATATGCTGGGTCACAAAGCAAGTCTTAACAAATTTAAAAAGATTGAAATCATACACAACACTTTCTCGGATCATAAAGGAATGAAGTTGGAAGTCAATAATAGGCGGAGTGCCAGAAAATTCACAAATACCTGGAGGCTCAACAACACACTCTTAAACAACAAGTGGGTCAAAGAAGAAATTGCAAGAGAAATTAGTAAATACCTCGAGGCGAATGAAAATGAAAACACAACATATCAAAACTTATGGGATGCAGCAAAGGCAGTGCTAAGAGGGAAATTTATTGCCCTAAATGCCTTTATCAGAAAAGAAGAAAAGGCAAAAATGCAGGAATTAACTGTCCACTTGGAAGAACTGGAGAAAGAACAGCAAACTAATCCCAAAGCAAGCAAAAGGAAAGAAATAACAAAGATTAGAGCAGAAATAAATGAAATTGAAAACAATTGAGAAAATCAATAAGGCCAGAAGTTGGTTCTATGAGAAAATCAATAAGATTGATGGGCCCTTAGCAAGATTGACAAAAAGAAGAAGAGAGAGGATGCAAATAAATAAGATCAGAAATGGAAGAGGAGACATAACTACTGACCTCACAGAAATAAAGGAGGTAATAACAGGATACTATGAACAACTTTATGCTAATAAATACAACAATTTAGAGGAAATGGACGGGTTCCTGGAAAGACATGAGCAACCAACTTTGACTCAAGAAGAAATAGATGACCTCAACAAACCAATCACAAGTAAAGAGATTGAATTAGTTATTCAAAAGCTCCCTAAAAAGAAAAGTCCAGGACCAGACGGCTTCACATGTGAATTCTATCAAACATTCCAGAAAGAATTAGTATCAACTCTCCTCAAACTCTTCAAAAAAATCGGAGTGGAGGGAAAACTACCTAATTCATTCTATGAAGCCAACATCACCCTCATACCAAAACCAGGCAAAGATATTACAAAAAAAAGAAAACTACAGACCAATCTCTCTAATGAATATAGATGCAAAAATCCTCAATAAAATTCTAGCAAATCGTATCCAACAACACATTAAAAGAATTATACATCATGACCAAGTAGGATTCATCCCAGGTATGAAAGGATGGTTCAACATAAGAAAATCAATTAATGTAATACACCATATCAACAAATCAAAGCAGAAACATCACATGATCATCTCAATTGATGCAGAGAAGGCATTTGACAAGATTCAACATCCTTTCCTGTTGAAAACACTTCAAAAGATAGGAATACAAGGGAACTTCCTTAAAATGATAGAGGGAATATATGAAAAACCCACAGCTGATATCATCCTCAATGGGGAAAAATTGAAAACTTTCCCCCTAAGATCAGGAACAAGACAAGGATGTCCACTATCACCACTATTATTCAACATTGTGTTGGAGGTTCTAGCCAGAGCAATTAGACAAGAAAAAGAAATACAAGGCATCAAAATTGGAAAGGAAGAAGTAAAACTATCACTGTTTGCAGACGATATGATACTATACATCGAAAACCCAGAAAAATCCACAACAAAACTACTAGAGCTAATAAATGAGTACAGCAAAGTAGCAGGTTACAAGATCAACATTCAAAAATCTGTAGCATTTCTATACACTAGTAATGAACAAGCTGAGGGGGAAATCAAGAAACGAATCCCATTTACAATTGCAACTAAAAGAATAAAATACTTAGTGTGCTGGTTTGAAAGGAAGTATGCCCCCTAAAAAAGCCATGTTTTAATATAAATCCCATTTCTTAAAGGTAGAATAATCTCTATTCAATACTGTATATTTGAAACTGTGATTGGATCATCTCCCTGGTTGATGTGATTTAGTTAAGAATGGTTGTTAAACTGGATTAGGGGATGACATGTCTCCACCCATTTGAGTGGGTCTTGATTAGTTTCTGAAGTCCTATAAAAGAGGAAACATTTTGGAGAATGAGATATTCAGAGAGAGCAACACTACAAAGCAGAGAGTCCACCAGCCAGCGACCTTTGGAGATGAAGAAGGAAGACACCTCCCGGGGAGCTTCATGAAATAGGAAGCCAGGAGAGAAAGCTAGCCGATGATGCCATGTTCGCCATGTGCCCTTCCAGCTGAGAGAGAGAAGCCCTGACTGTGTTCGCCATGTGCCTTCTCACTTGAGAGAGAAACCCTGAACTTCATCGGCCTTCTTGAACCAAGGTATCTTTCCCTAGATGCCTTTGATTGGACATTTCTTTAGACTTGTTTTAATTGGGACATTTTCTCGGCCTTAGAACTGTAAACTAGCAACTCATTAAATTCCCCTTGTTAAAAGCCATTCCGTTTCCGGTATATTGCATTCCAGCAGCTAGCAAACTAGAACACTTAGGAATAAATTTAACTAAAGAGACAAAAAACCTATATAAAGAAAACTACAAAAAACTGCTAAAAGAAATCACAGAAGTCCTAAATAGATGGAAGGGCATACCATGTTCATGGATTGGAAGACTAAATATAGTTAAGATGTCAATCCTACCTAAATTGATCTACAGATTCAATGCAATACCAATCAAAATCCCAACAACTTATTTTTCAGAAATAGAAAAACCAATAAGCAAATTTATCTGGAAGGGCAGGGTGCCCCGAATTGCAAAAAACATCTTGAGGGAAAAAAACGAAGCTGGAGGTCTCGTGCTGCCGGACTTGAAGGCATATTATGAAGCCACAGTGGTCAAAACAGCATGGTATTGGCATAAAGATAGATATATTGACCAATGGAATCGAATAGAGTGCTCAGATATAGACCCTCTCATCTACGGACATTTGATCTTTGATAAGGCAGTCAAGCCAACTCACCTGGGACAGAACAGTCTCTTCAATAAATGGTGCCTAGAGAACTGGATATCCATATGCAAAAGAATGAAAGAAGACCCATATCTCACACCCTACATAAAAGTTAACTCAAAATGGATCAAAGATCTAAACATTAGGTCTAAGACCATAAAACAGTTAGAGGAAAATGTAGGGAGATATCTTATGAAACTTACAATTGGAGGTGGTTTTATGGACCTTAAACCTAAAGCAAGAGCACTGAAGAAGGAAATAAATAAATGGGAGCTCCTCAAAATTAAACACTTTTGTGCATCAAAGAACTTCATCAAGAAAGTAAAAAGACAGCCTACACAATGGGAGACAATATTTGGAAATGACATATCAGATAAAGGTCTGGTATCCAGAATTTATAAAGAGATTGTCCAACTCAACAACAAAAAGACAGCCAACCCAATTACAAAATGGGAAAAAGACTTGAACAGACACCTCTCAGAAGAGGAAATACAAATGGCCAAAAGGCACATGAAGAGATGCTCAATGTCCCTGGCCATTAGAGAAATGCAAATCAAAACCACAATGAGATATCATCTCACACCCACCAGAATGGCCATTATCAACAAAACAGAAAATGACAAGTGCTGGAGAGGATGCGGAGAAAGAGGCACACTTATCCACTGTTGGTGGGAATGTCAAATGGTGCAACCACTGTGGAAGGCAGTTTGGCGGTTCCTCAAAAAGCTGAATATAGAATTGCCATACGACCCAGCAATACCATTGCTGGGTATCTACTCAAAGGACTTAAGGGCAAAGACACAAACGGACATTTGCACACCAATGTTTATAGAAGCGTTATTTACAATTGCAAAGAGATGGAAACAGCCAAAATGTCCTTCAACAGACTAGTGGCTAAACAAACTGTGGTATATACATACGATGGAATATTATGCAGCTTTAAGACAGGATAAACTTATGAAGCATGTAATAACATGGATGGACCTAGAGAACATTATGCTGAGTGAGTCTAGCCAAAAACTAAAGGACAAATACTGTATGGTCTCACTGATGTGAACGGACATTTGAGAATAAACTTGGAATATGTCATTGGTAACAGAGTCCAGCAGGAGGTAGAAACAGGGTAAGATAATGGGTAATTGGAGCTGAAGAGATACAGACTGTGCAACAGGACTAGATACAAAAACTCAAAAATGGACAGCACAATAATACCTAATTGTAAAGTAATCATGTTAAAACACTGAATGAAGCTGCATCTGAGCTATAGGTTTTGTTTGTTTGTTTTTGTTTTTTGTTTTTTTTTTACTATTATTATTACTTTTATTTCTTTTCTCTATATTAACATTCTATATCTTTGTCTGGTGTGTTGCTAGTTCTTCTAAACCGATGCAAATGTACTAAGAAACGATGATCATGCATCTATGTGATGATGTTAAGAATTACTGATTGCATATGTAGAATGGTATGATTTCTAAATGTTGGGTTAATTTCTTTTTTTTTCCGTTAATTAATAAAATAAATAAATAAAAAAAGAATAAGAACAACAACAACAACAAAAAAATAGGTTTGTATTTTACATATTTCCAAAGACAAAATAGATTTAATTTATCATGATTAAACCTATAAGATGTATAGCACAAATGAGTGAAGAGTTTAACATGCTAATTATAAACTTCAATATAGAAACTTAATTAGGCCAAGATTGAGAGGAAGACTTTTTCTATGATGCTGGAAAGATGTTCTTTCAGAGAGAAGACAGGTTAGAAGCATAGACAACAACTGTAAACATAGTTTCCTTGTCCAAAAATCACAGCAAGAGGGCATGTTGCTTCTGATGATAGAGTGTATAAGATACAGTCTCAGTAGTTTTGAAAATCTCAATTCTTGCTTTCTAACACTCTTCCTGTATTTTTTACTTAATATCACTATTCAGGAAGAACTTATATAAATATCTAACATCAATATTGATAAATAATTTCTAGCTATATTAGGTATTTAAAAACACCATTCAATGAATACTCAGAGGAAAAATATATCAATATGTTAACAAAATTCAACAGAATATAATTTAAAATCTCCTAAGCATCAGATTTTAAGGGGGAAAAAAAAAACTAAGGAAGGAATAACCAAAGAAAGCTCTTCTTGAAAAACCCCAGATGTACTAAAAATTTTGTGTAAGAGAATAAAAGGTTGGTCTATATAAGCCTATATAATAAAAAAAACTAGTGCAAAAAAAAAAAAGCTAAAGCTCTCTTAGGTAAGACCAAATTCCTTACTACACAGTAATATACAATTTTGCATTTGTTTATTTAGTAATTCATTCTGTTGATGGTTGGTCTCTTCCCACTGGAATGTAAGCTCCACGAGGACAGGGATATTTTTAAACATCTACACGACCAAAAAAAAAAAGCCATACGCAAAGTAAAAAAACTCAAATCACAGACCAAGAAACGATCTGCAATTCACATCATCAACAAAGGAGTAAGAGCAAGAACGTATCAACAAGTGATACAAGTGGTAAGAATTAAATGAGCAACTATGGGTAATTCACAGAATAGGAAGCCTAATTGACCAGCCCAATAAAGGACAAGACGCTTAGCCACACTTGTAATCAGGGAAATAAAAACTTTAACAAACTAATATTGATGGCCACCATTTAGCAAGCATATACAAGTCAATTTGCTTTCATTCATTCATTTGATTAATGCAATAAACATTCTTGAACACCTACTATATGCCAATTCTGGGCACTGGGGATACAGCAGTGAGCAAAACAGATAAAAATCCCTGCCCTTAGGGAGTTTCTAGTCTATTGAGCATAGCAATAGAAAAGGAAAATAGAGATGCAGTCTGTTAGTGATATATGCTAAGGGGAAAATTTAAAGCAGAGAAGAAGGACATGAAATGTTTGGTGGGTGGGAGAATTTGAAACTTTAGGGCAGCCAGGGAAGGCATAGCTGAGAAGGTGAGTTTTGAGTCAAGACCTGAAGGAAGTGGGAGTGATTGCCACAAGCATTTGAAGCAATGGAACCAGCATGTGCAAAGGCCCTGAGGCAGGAACTTGCCCTCTTTATTTTGTTCAAAGAGCAGGGAAGAGACTATGTGTCTGGAGCAGAGCGGACAAGGGGGTATAGTAAGGGATGGGGTCAGTGAATAAGGAGGAGCAGATCATGTGGAGACTCAAAGTCACAGAGAGAACTTCAGCTTATACTTGGAGAACAGGGATTTTGGTCTTTTGTTCACTGATGTATCCCCAACCCCCAGCAGCACGACCTGGCACATGGTACATACTCAATAAACAGCTTTAAAAATAAATAAATAAGCAGTAAACTAACAAAAATGTCTGTTATAGAAAGATATTTATCATCTACTGCTTAGTTTCTTGTTGTTGTATTACAAAAGAGTATAAAAGTGGGAGACCCAAAATTGTTAGCAGTGGTCGGTTTGGAGTAGCAAATTTGGGGCCCTCTTTTTTTTCTGTTTTTCTAAAGGAATTTTTCTTAAAAAGACCTTTTAACATTTGCATGAGAAAGGGGAAAAACAGAAGAATAAGTGGACTGAGGAGTAGAAAGGTTGGCTGCTGAAATCCAGTCCATGTCCCCCCACCTCCATCTCTTGGACACCCCCCCATCTCCTCCCCTTCTTAACCCTGCCCCCAGCTATAGCCCGGGCTCTCTCTGCTCCTGGCCACACTCTTACATCCTCCAGAGGCCCAGAAGCCCCTGCTGCCCAGGCCACAGTGGAGGCGGCATTCAGATCCACAAACAAGGGCAATGAGCAAGGGCCTGCATCCTGGCTCCTCCAATTGCCCACACTCCTGCAAAGAAATACCTGATGACTCTGAGGGAAATGAAAGTGCCTTGGCCATTAGGTCCACATGTGCAGAGCAGGCCTCCAGAGGATACTCAGTGACCAGGAAAGGCTGCTGCTCCAGAAGGAGCAAGGTTGACCAGCTGACCAGAATGAATCCTTGACTGCCTCTCTGGGGATGGAGGATTGCCCCATATGATGTCAAGCCTTTGTGGCTGACAGTACTCAGTTCAAATCCCACCTCTACCACTCACTAACTCCATGACCTTGGGCAAACCATGTCCCCTCTTTGAGACCCGACTATAAAATGGAGCAGCGACAGCTCCAACCCAAGGGGCTGTGTAGAAGCTAAATCAGAAAACCCAAATAAAGCTCTTAGCACAGTGCCTGGCACAATAATCAGCCAATAAGAGCCCCTGATGTTGTTATTTATGAGCCTTTCTCTTGCCTAGGCACTCCTCTCCCTGCCTTTTTCCATCTCAGTAACTCCTACTCATCCTCCATGACTCAGTTTAAATGCCACCTCCTCCAGGATGCCTTCTCTGACCTCTTCAGGCTGGAATTGGTGCCTTTGGCATGTGCTCCCGTTATGAATGCCACAAACTCCCATAAGCCTGTACGGATCAGGGCTCAGTGGTTGTGAGTAACAGAGCCTGCCTCTGGCTAACTTAGCCAGCAGGGGAGTTTATTGGATGGATATAAGAGCTCAAGGAACCACTGTGAGATTGGAGAAGGTCCTTGGGAGTGAACCAAGGATGCTTCAGAGCACTGGGAAGTCACTGGGAAGTAGAAAGCAAAGGGCAGTCTCATTGCAAGAATAATCTGGCATGATGCCACTGCTGGAATGGAAACAGAACCTCAGTCTTCTCAGGATCCTTTTCTTCCTGCTCAGAATCAAATTCCAAGGAGGAAATGATGGGTTGGCCTTGCTTGGGACACTACATTTGGCCAAGAGAGAGCAGAGCCCCCAGCTACGGGCCCACCCTACTATTCCCAATAGGGGAAGATCGCCCCAGTAAAAGAAATGATCTGCAAAGTAAAAATGGATGCTAGGGTCGGTGTGAGGGTAGTTCGGTGGTGGAATTCTCACCTGCCATGTGGGAGACCTGGGTTCGATTCCTGGCCCATGCACTTCCCAAACAAACAAACAAGCAAAACAAATGAAAAGCCAAACAAAAACAAACAGTCAACAAATGGTGCTGCAATAAGGGGATACGCACACGGAAAAAGAATGAAATGTGACCCCTGCCATACAGCATACAAAGAAAAAAAATGGATGCTGGGCAGTGAAGAAACAACAGATATCTATCTCAGACATTGTCAAGGCCTACGTCTCATTTATTCATTTCTGAGTCTCCACTTCTTTGGTGTCTGGTAATGTTTGTTGACTGAATAAATGAATGAATGATGGGGAAACCAAGCTTACAAGGTAAATAGTGCTAACAACCCAACTGAGGGAGGCAGAATTTACACAGTGCAGAGGACATAATGAGCACCCAATAAGCCACACTGCTAATATTCTTATTTTATTTTCACCCCTGCTGTTATTACTGTGGGAGGTGAGTGGGGGAAAAGTGGTCTGAAGCCTTAGAACCTTGTGGAAAGGAATCGCTGTGACATATTCTGGCCCCTGGGAAGCCAGCAAGGTAAGGCGGGGACCCTGCCTCAGAGACACTTGGAGTTGAGCGACGGAGACAGATGAATTCTCACCCAAGACTGAGTGTGGAAAATGTATTAAAAAATAAGTTGAGGGGGTGGGAACGGGGCTCCTGACAGCGGCGATGGTAGCACTACAGTGCGACCATAACTACCGTGTCTCTAAAATATATATCTGAATGTGGTCAAAAGGGGATATAAGTTACATATATGGTAGCAGAATAAAACATTTTTTAAAATGATCCACGGAACGGCACGACTCAAACAGTGAACGTGAGTTAAATCACGGACTATCGTGAATAGTGCAACTATAATGACGTGCTTTCATCAATTGTGACAAATTATCTCACCAAATGCAGGGTGCTAATAATAGGGCAGTGGATGGGAATCTTGTCTTCTAGGCACGACTGTTCTGCAAACCCACAACTTCTCTAATAAGAAAATAATAAGTGGAGGGAAATTCATGTTAAAAAGCAAACTGAGGAGAAACGAGACTGAAAAATGATAACGCCAGCTCAACCAGATGCAGAAAGAAGTAAATCCAAATGCAATCAAAGACTGCCATAGGGCACTCACCCAGTGCTGTGGGGAGTAATGAAAAGCAGAGACCCTGGGGAGTGGAGACGCCTTCTGGACTTGAACCTCGAGCTGCGTTTTAGGATAAGGTTGGAAAAGCCGGGAAAGAGGACAGCATTCTAGGCAGGGGCCACAAAACAGACAGAGTGCAGAAGTTGAAATGGTAGACCTCACGTGAGGGAGTGGGAAAAGCAAAAGGAGCTATGAGTTTGCAGATGGCTTAAACCCTGGGCAGGCCCTGTCTTCTTCCCCTTTGGATCCATATGACTTTAACCCTGGCTTAGCTCAGGCTCAACCAAACCAGGTCTCGCATGAGTACCTGCTGATCTTGTACAATTCCGAGTCCCAGGCCCCACCCCAGATAGACTGCAGTAGAACCTCCTGGATCAGAGCCAGGGAATCTGCATTTTCCACTTTCCCCAGGCAGTTTTGCTTTCTCTCATGTGAGATATGGCGTTGGAGAATCAGTCACAATCAGTTAAAGACCAGAGTTCTCAAACCTCAGTATGCCTCCCTTGGAATCACCTGGGGAGCTTGCTAAAAATGCAGATGTCACAACCTCAGATCATCTGAGTCCATCGGATCTGGGATGGGGTCTTGGGAACTTCGTTTTCAAGTCCTTCCATCCCAGGGAATTCTGATGCAAGCAGCCTACACACCACTCTTCAACAGAGATTTGAAAGAAGGAGACTGCCTGTGGTTGCTTGAATTAAGGTAATGTTCTTTCCTATTTTTTAACACCTGCCAATATTTGTTAAATATTCAATAGTGAGCGTGTTTTTTACTCAGCATTCTTTTAAGTATTAACAAATAAAGGAAAAAGGAAATGGCCCTAATGGCCAGCCTGATTCCCAGCCTCGGCTTCTCACCAATCCCCGCCTCCAACCAGCTAAGACTTCTTGACCCCTCCTGCACTCCACCAAGCTCAGGCGCTTTGCAAAATGCATGCACACACATTAACAAAGCCAAAGTCTGATTTCTATGCATGGGACACTCTTGCCTAGGGCATGTCATACAACTTGCTTACTTACTGTGCGGTTTTTGGAGCGTCTAAGGAAATCAGAGCCAGGGACTGGCTCTCTGTTTGTTTTCCTACAGATAATGACATCCACCCACCACCGAAGTTAATAGATTGAGGCTTGCAGGCATTTATGAGTGGTGTCTTTAATATGGTTCTGGAATATTTGCCCTATAAATTCTTAGGAACAGACTTATAGATTGCCTATTACCAGCATTATGGGCTATTAATAAATCAGTTACAGTCACGCATTCTTTTTAAAATAGCATTTCCCCTTTCTGCTTATGTTCTAAGTGGCTAAAAAATTGGCAAGAGACAGAATACCCATGCCGGAAGATGGCTGTGATTTCCTAGAGAGAGGGGGGGGAGGGGAAGGGAGCTGATGGCTAGTGGCCTGAAAAACAAACAGTTTGGAGCACAGAAGAAAGAGAAGCAAGGGACCCCCCTTCCCGCCCCACTATCACCACCAGCTAGGTGTTGCTGCAACATTTTAGAGCCACCATCTATCTCTCCAGCATCCTCAGGCAGTTGGGCTGAGCCTGCTACCATCCCAGTGATTCATTTGCTACAAATCCCCCCGGCATTTCTCTGCCCAGGCTGCTCAGCGTCAACTTTGCATTTATCAGGATGTTCCCTGGTGAGTCCCAGGGTCCCTCCACCTGGTAGGCACCAGCGCGGTCATAGGAAAGAGGCATACCCAAGGCTTTCCAGCTCCTTAGTTCTTCCCATCTCATAACTGGCAGAAACCCTGACCCTTTCAAGGTTCCCGTCCCAATCTACTAGCTGGTGAGTACCAGGAGCTGTTGACATCTCATTCGTATTTGGTACTCCAGGAAGCTGCTGGCCTGGCACAGCACTCTCACGAGAGCCAGTTTCCAGCTGCGGAACTCAGAGCTCCATCCGCCTGGCGATAAACTCCCTTCTGCTGTGTATAAATTATCTATAGCCTCCTCCACTAGTGACTCTTTTTGGAGTACCCCACAGAACTGATGCTTGGGGCCCTGGGGTTGCTCATGAACTCTCTTCTCCCAAGGGGAGTAAGTCCAGGATAATAAAAGCAGGAGCCATATGCTTTTTTTCAGGACTGCTCTTTTCCTCCAACCCCTAAGGACCAGCAAAGTCACTGCATCCACTGAATTTTGTCCCTAACAACGGGCCCTGTTCTGACTTTTGCAATCTATTCCCACTGAACCATTCACATCCCCAAAGCTATCTCACATATTGTCCTTTGTGTTTCCTGGCTGGGCTTATACAACTAAGAGCAGGCAATGTATGGGAATGTATTGGCTCACAGTTTGGAGGTTAGAACCAAAACCGAGGTGTCAGCAAGCCAATGCTTTCTCCCCAAAGGTTGTGGGAGATCCATGGAAGCTGGTGGTGCTTGGTCCTTGGCTTTTCTGTCACATGGCCATGCACATGCCGGTGTCTTCTCCTTTCTCTTCCAGGCCCTGGTGACTTTTAGCTTCTTGCTTCCCCTGGCTTTCTCTCTTAGTGTCTGAATTTCATTCTGTTTCTAAAGGACTCCAGTAATAGAACTGAGACCCAATCTGATTCAGTTGGGCCACACCTTAACTTAAGCAACCTCTTCAAAATGTCCTATTTACAAGGCATTCACACACTTGGATTACATTTAAGAACATGTTTTTCGGGGCTACATAGCTGTAAGCACCACATTATGTATAAACCCCACCCAGATATGGAGGCTGTTGGAAATTTTTCCCAGAAGGCCCTAATCTAAATCAGTGGATGCAAACAGATAAAGGGAAGAATGGTTTCCTGCATCATGTACCCTCGTTTAGGCAGGTATTGATAGCTGCATAGCAAATCAACCCCAAATCTGTACATCATAAGTCAATACAGGTTTATTTCTCACTTACTTCACAGTGAGTGCAAATCAGAGGCTCTCCTGGAGACTCTCCCCCATGTGATGACTCAGGGATCTAGGCTCCTTCATCTTGCAATGCTGTCACGTTCAGTTCAGGCCTCTGCAGTCACTGTAACAGTAGGGGAGAGAGAACATCATGGAACCATCAAAGAGATACCCAGATTTCACTGCCTAAGATCCAATCACATGGCCTCCAACTTAATTGCTAAGGAGGTTAGGACATCTGATCTCCTTGTGTGCCCAAGAAGAGGAAATGGGATTGCTGACATCGAGTCTCAGCCATATATCTAACCTCCACTTAGGTTCTGCTAGAAATCCAGGCATATATGGGTTTTTCAAAGATGTTGTTGTCCTAACAAGATTACAAACTTCCTAAATGTAGATATTATTATTCTCTTGAGTCTCCCCAAATCTACAGGCAATGCTTAACATACAACCAATGTACTTCAATAGCCCCAGAATTCTAGACATAAAGGAAATCTCCAGGGGTCATCTGGGCTGACCCCCTGCCTTCAGTTCCTGAACATGTCTGGAGCCACATACCACTTTAAAAAGTACTGAACATCTTCACAACATTACCTCATTTATGTCTCATAACAGCCCCAAGAGGTGGACAGGACCAGGATTCTGATTTCCTGACAGAGGTGAGAAACTGAAGCACAGTCTAAAAAATAAAAATAAGAAATAAGAATATTGGTTCATAATTACTGAACAGTAAGTACATGCTAAGAACTAAATGATATGTATTCTCTCATTCAAAGCTCACAATGGCCATGCGAGTTTTTTTAATATTTTTTACAATTGCCCTATGGTCACACATTTAGTGACATAAATGGGATTTGATCCAAGGCAGCCAGATTCTAGAGGTCTTGTGTTAACTGCTACTTTAAGAAATATATAGTAAAAGTTGTCTTTTCCTAAGTCCCAACTCCATCAGATCTCCCAGCTCTTACTAACTGGATTTTTATTAGAAGTATCCCAGCCAGCTTGGGGCAGGGTGAGTAGACAGGTAGCAATCCTATATCCCAGTGGCAGGTACAGAGACATGTATTAAGGAAAGATGCCTACCCTGGGATGTACAAAGTCATCAGTCAACATCTCAGCCCTCAAAGTACCTGGGCGCTCATTCTGGCTGCCTGCGTCCATGAGCATCTCTCAACTTTTCACCACCTTTGTCATTATCTTTCCTTGGTTCTATATAGCCCTGGAGCCCATTCAAAGCAATATCTCTAGCTCAACCCTATCCCCAAGACCCATTTTTGGATCTTGCTCCTTGGAGGCAGCCTCTAAATATTCTGTCCCAACCTCTCCGCTAGGATAGGACAAGCTGACAGCTAAACTAGGAGACAGTAGAGTCTGAGAGACATTTAGAAGCTTCCCAAAACATCCCCCCACTCAGGGATCTAGCAATGAATCAGAACCTTTTCTAGTAGAGTCACTCCTTGGGTTAAAGAATTGTCTCCAGAAGGCCCCTGTTAAAATACTCTTTCAGGGGAGAGTCTGCTATGCAGATTTTTAAAGATCATTTATAAACTTAGCTCATTTATTGATTCATTCAATGTCACTGAGACCTACAGGAGTACTGGGCACTGGAACACACTTGTGAACAAGAGTGTCCTTTGGTGAGCAGCAGGTAGAGGTTCACGGGAGAGGACACAACACGGGAATGGACAAGACTTCAGCCAACTCTTGGGCCCCAGCAGAGGGCTTAGTCCGGGGCAATAAGGAAGCATCAGAGGGCTTTGCGCAAGAAAAAGAGGAAGCTAGAGGAAGGTTATTTAATGAGCACTGTCCCTAAGATGACTTTGTCCTCCAGCCCCTGTCACATCCTCTGGCCTACTTGTTTGAAGATAAGGTCTGGGGTTTAGAACCAGAGGCTTTCCATTTATATAAACATGAAATCCTTATTGGCAAGGTCACTTGGCACAATGGAAAGGCTGGGCTGGAATTCAGGAATCTGACTCTCTCTTATTTCTGTCTAGATGATGACGGATTGGTCTCTTCTGTTCTGGGATGGGGATGGGGGGGTCAGTTTCCTCATGAGCAGGAGGGTCATACCAGAGACTCCAAGAGGAACTGTGGAATTGTGGGAAAGTTTGAGACTTTGGTCTCAGTAAGAATTGGGCTTAAATCCCAGCCTAATCACACATTTAGACCACACGGCTCACACTGCGGATTTGCCTCCAGCAGGTATTCTCAGCCCTTCCCCTTGCTTTCCTCTTCTATATAGGCAAGAAAGCTAAGTTCTCATCTTCCCAGAGGCTCTTGCAGCAACGGGTGGGTTCTGGGCAGTGAAGATACACAAGTCTCAAGGGAAAACATCCCTTTCAGAGTGAAAAGACAAAGCTTTGAGAGAAGAAGTCTGCCATGCCCCTTTCCTATTGCCTGTATCAAGAACAAAATGCTAAAAGGTGCAGCCACCAAGCAATCCTGAGGAAATAAGTCACAAGATGAGGCTGATGAAGCAAGAAGATAGAAAGAACCTGGGTCCTAGAGGATGTTCTTGCAGATGGTATCTTGAGCAGCTGACAGCAAGCCTTGTATTTTATGGACCCAATAAAACCCTGGCAACTTTGTCAGGTCTTCAGTTACAGTCACATGCAATTCCAACTGACCCTGAGTCAGCTATTTCTTTTTGGGGGGGGTCAGTGGGGGCAGGCATTTCTTTTTAAATGAACACTTATTGAGCACTTACTCCATAGAGTGAGATGTCAGATTTGAAAGCATCCCTTTCAGAATGAAATGACAAAGCTTTGAGCAAAGAATTTTGCCGTGCCCCCTTCCTACTGCCTGGCTCATGAGCCAAATGGATCTGCCTGTTTATCTTCCTCTCCATTTTCTGAACACTTGAGTGTAGGTAGTACACATCATGTTCCTTGAACACAACAGTGCCACGTGTACTTCCTAAGAACAAGGATATTCACTTATGTTACCACCTTAGCTGCAGTTATCAAGGTCAAGAAATTTAACTTTGTTATGAAGTTTACAGTCTATATTCCAGTTTTTTCCTATGTTCCAATAATGTCCCTTTTAATTAGAGAAGTTATAGGTTTACAGAAAAATCATGCAGAAAGTACAGGGCTCCTATATAACCCCCACCCCCAGTTTTCCCTTTATTAACACTTCGCACTGGTGTGATAGCTTTGTTACAATTAATGAAACTATTATAATTATGCTATGAATTACAGTCCATAGTTTATATTACGGTTTACTATTTGCGTTATACAGTTCTATGGTTTCTTAAATGTTTTACTTTGTTAACATATGTTCAATCTAAAACTACTTTTTTAACCACCTTCAAATGTACAATTCTGTGGTGTTAATTACATTTATAAAGCTGTGCTACCATCACCACCATCCAATATCAAAACTTTTCCACCCTCAGTAATGTCCTTTTGAGCCTTTTCTCCTCCCTTACTAGATCCTGTTCAGAAACACATGCTGCATTTAACTGTCATCGTCTTTTTAGTTGCTCTTTCTCCTTTTTTTTTTTTTTTTTTTTTAAAGAGAGAGGGAGGAAGGGAAGGAAAGACAGAGAGAAGGAAGGAAGGATGGAAGGAAGGAAGAAAGGGAAACATCTTTAAACATTTTCTTGTTTTATTATATTTTGTTTGTTTGTTTGTTTTTTACATGGGCTGGGGCCGGGAATCGAACCGGGGTCCTCCGGCATGGCAGGCAAGCACTCTTGCCCGCTGAGCCACCGCGGCCCGCCCTCTCCTTTTTTTTTTTTTTTTAACTGTGGGACCATATACCCAACTTTGCCATCTCAACCCCTCCCCAGCATACCGTTCAGTGGGATTAATCACATTCACAGTGATGCCGTATCCTCATCGCCTCCCATTACTAAAACTTTTCATCTCCCCAAACAGAAATTCTATGCCTGTTATGCATTAACTCCCCATTTCTCCTGCCTCCCCATCCCTAACAACCTGTACTCCACCTCCTGTCTCTATAAACTTGCATATTCTCCAATATTTTCTTTATAGTTAGTTACCTTGGTGTTTAGATTGAACATCCTAAATCTACAACAATCTCATTGCTTTGATACCAACTTAAATTCAATGCACAAATTTTGATCTTGTACCCCTTTGTCCCCCCACCTTTCCGTGGTTCTTATCACAAAGTATATATTTATACATTAGGAGTCTAAAACCACAGATTTATCATAACATTTTATGCATTTGCCTTTTAGATCCTAAGGGAAACAAAAAGTGGATTTTCAAACCAAAAATGCAAGAGTATTGCCATTTATATTTACCTGTGTTGTTATCCTTACTAGACAGTTTGCTTCTTCATGTAGCTTTCATCTATTGTCAGTTGTCTTTTCCTTTAGACCCGCAGAACTTTCTTTGCTGCTTTTGTAGAGCTGGTCTAGCTATGAGGTTCTCCTCCAACTTTAGCTTATCTGGGAATGTCTTAATTTCTCTCTCATTGTTAAAAGACAGTTTTGCCAAATATAGAATTCTTGGTTGGCAACCTTTAAATATGTTATCCCACTGTCTTCTTGCTTCCATGGTCCACAAAGATAAACTGAAACTTAATCTACTGAGACTTGCTTGTATGTGATTTGTTGCTTCTCTTTTGCTGCTTTCAGAATTCTGTCTTTATTTTTGGTATTTGACAGTTTATGTCAAAATGTGGGTCTATTTGAATTCATCCTGTTTGGAGTTTCTTGAGCATCTTGAATGTATATATTCATGTCTTTCATTAATTTGACATTTTCAGTCAATATTTATTTGAATATTCCTTCTCCTCCTTTCTCTCTTTCTTTTCCTTCTGGGATGTGCAATGTATATATTGGTATGCTTTTGGGGTCACACGAGTTCCTCAGGCTCTGTTCACTTTTCTTCATTCTTGCCTCTTTCTGCTTCTCAGACTGGATGATGTCAATCATCCTATTTTCAAGTTCACTGATTCTTTCTTTGGCCAGTTCCAATCTGCTGCTAAACTCCCATACGAAATTTTTTATTTCTGTAACTGGGGTCTCCATCCTGTTTGGTTCCTTTTCATAATTTCTGTCTCTATATGGATATTTTCTTTGTGCTCATCTATCATTTTCCTGATTTCCTTTAGTTCTGTTATGTCCTAGTCTGAACCTCCTCACTGATGGTTTCTAATACTTTAATCTTTTTTGTCTGGGCCATCACTTTCTGTTTCTTTGTATGATTTGTAACCTTTTGTTGAAACCTGGACATTTTGATATTTTAATGTGTTATCACTGGAATTCAGGCCCTGAGCTGTCTGTTTCCTAACCTTGTATCCAGCTAGTGATATGACAGAGTTTTCCTTGAATGCCAGGAGTTAATTTTTAAAAAAGGAAGGTGAAAAAGAAAACATCTTTCCCAGGCTGTGTGGACTGACCTATGTGAGTTCTCTACTTCAGAGCCTATCCATACAATGAGTCTAGAGGATAGTTCAAGGCTGAAGTGTTGGAGCCTCCCTGGGTCTTTCTGCACATGCATGTTGTCTTGGGCATGCACACGGCCCTAGGAATTCCTCCATTTACACATATATGAATGTCTCCTCTTCCTTAGGAAACAGTTTCCTCATTGTCTGGGCACTGAATTACAAGTCCCGCAGCCTGCAGTCCTTGGACCCAGGCAGCCACGACTTGAGTGCTGTCCCACAGCATTCTGTAGGAGAGCTGTGTGAGCTGCCTCTAAACATAGGGCAAGATCTGGAATGGTGAGCCTGAGATGAGTGTCTGGTTCATTCCCTCAGGCTGCCAGATTAGGCCAGTCATACCTGCTCCCAGGGTGTGCACAAAGGTTTCTCTGCTCCTCTATAACTGGGACCAGGAACCCACATTGGGCACATGGGCCAACTCCATGCTGAGCTGGTGACTGCAGGAAGGGTCATCCAGGGCACCTCAAGATCCTACTGCTTTTTTATTGATTCAGGGCTCTCCCTGTTACTACAGTCCATTTCCTGGAGCTCGGGGAATGATGTTTCTGCCAGTCCTTTCTGGTTGTTCATTGCTTTTGTTGGGGGGATAGAAACTGAAGCTTCTATCCCCACTATCTTAATCAGAATGGGACCTCCAATTTCCTCTTCAGTAATTGGTGATAATAAGAGGAGCTATTCATAGGATTGTTGTAAAGACCAAACATCATACAAAGCTGTTAGCACTCTAACGGGCACAGAACAGGCATATCTTTCTGGCTGGGACAATCTCATCTGTCCCTTCCAGCACCAAGTTCCCATGACATTAATGCCTTGTCTTCCACCTGTACTGAAGGGTCCAATCTCTTCCCTTGGGGAGAAGTGTTATTGTGGCATCATAGGTTCAGAAGTTAAATGCAGACATTTTTCATCTGAAATCAAATATCTCTTTTAAAACAACTATTTACAACTTTGTTTACGCCCAGTAAGGATTTGACCAAGGCATCCAATTCCTCCCTATCATGGGTAATGGAGGAGAGAGAGCGGGAATCACCCTCCAGGGGCTTCACCAGATTCCCGAGCTAAGCTAAAACACTTAAAAACCTGAAAGTGGGAGGGAAAGGGGTAGGCGTGCAAATAATAAGAAGCAGGTTCCAAAGAGGTTATATAAAAACAATAAAATCATAATATTTTCCATGACAGATTTCATCAGTGCCGCCTGAGTGCATTCTATTAAACCTCATTTATTAAATTTTGAGGAACATAATTTAGATATAAGATTCCAGACAAACAGGTTTCAAAATAGCTGATTCCTGATGCATCAACGTTCCCCCCATGCATGGAAAACAGGCTAGCGTTCTTCATTTTGATGGTCTTGTGGGGCTCTTGTCCTCCAGCTTGTGTGGGTGGAGGACAGTGAGATGGAGGGTGGGAGGGGGCTCATGCTGTTATTTGCAGGATATCTCCCCCATCAACAGCCATTTGGAGGTGATGTGTTTTCCTGCCCCACAGCATAAACATCTCTGAAATCTAATAGGCATGCCTACTTGTTGTCTTACTTTCCTAGCTGCTAAAATAAATAACATACAATGGATTGGCTTAATAACAGGAATTTTGTTGCCTCATGGTTTCAGAGGATAGAAGGCTTGCTTCCTTCTGGGATCAGGTTGGTATCTTCTGGCTGGCTGACAATATTTTTGGGGTGCTGTGGCTTTTCTGTCACCTGGCAATGCCCATGGCAGCATCTTTTCCTTTCTCCTTTACGTTCCATTGACTTCTAGCTTCTCCCCCATGGCTTTCTCTATCTGACTTTCACTCTGCTTATCAAGGACACCAAGAATCTGTATTAAAACCCAACCTGATTCACTGGGCCACATTTTCACTGAAGTAACATCCTGAAGAGATTTTTTTTTTTTTAAACATGGGCAGGCACCAGGAATCAAACCCGGGTCCTCTGGCATGGCAGGCAAGCATTCTTGCCTGCTGAGCCACCGTGGCCTGCCCTGAAGAGATCTTCTTTATAATAGATCCATACCCACCAGAACGCAGACCAAGACTAAGAACACATCCATTCTGCAGTACACAATTCAGTCTACCAAAGTTGTGCTCTAGAGTTTGTGGGCCGGGAGGAAATATGCGTACAGATACCAAAAAAAAAACAACATACACAGCACCTATAGCTTATTTATTCATCCAATGGTCTCCCCCGGGCCTTCCAAGACTTTCTACTGTGCACATACCTTCTAATCCACAGGGAGCTCCATGAGGGAAGCACAGGGCCTTATTCTTACAGTAGTGTGGTACAGATCTGGTGCCTGGCCACTTGAATTCAAATTCTCATGTGCCCACCCTATAAGCAGATGCTGACAGCTTACCTCCCCCTGCCTTTACCACTTCCAAGCACAACAGCCTGATTTCCAACGGCTAGCACCTACATTTCTTTGCACCTGAGGCTTTCACTTAATCATGTATTCTTCTTTGCTGCCCATATGATTAGCCAGAAGTACCAAGAAATTAATTCCCCCACCTTATTTCCAATTAGGAGCGTCCTTCAACCAATGCCTGACAGAAGTGAGTCTATAGATACCCCAGTTCACTCATCTCTCCAGCGGGAAATCTCTGAGATGTGTTCTGTTTGGCCCCAGAGTTTCCCCAGGGAGAAGAACATCCCTTCCAGAATGAAAAGAAAAATCTTAGAGGAGGAAAGGTATGCCATATCCCTTCCTATTGCCTGGATCATGGACAAAATGCTTGAAGGTGCAGCTGCAGCCATCATGCAACCATGAGGAAGAAAGTCATGTAAAGAAAAAGAGCAGGAAGACAAAAAAAGAGGGCTGGTTCTTGAAGATATATTTGAAGATATATATCTTCAAATGAAGATATATTCTTCATTTGCAAGCTGACTGCAAGCCTCTTGTTTCATGGGCCAAACAAAACCACTCACAAGTTGCCTGCAGGGGTTACTGTCTTCATAATGCACCTTTGATTAGCTGCCTTCCATTTCTTATCTCACTCCCCTCACACCAACTTTGCTCCCCAACTTGCCCTCAAATCCTTGTCTTAGAACATGTTTCTGGAAGAATCCAAATTAAGATATACTACCACTATTAGCTGGGCAATCTTGAGCATGTGGCCTAAACTCTCTGGGCCTCAGTTTCCTCATCTGTAACCAGAAATAATTCTACTTAGGGAATTGTGTTATGAGGATTAGTTGAGTTAAGATGAGCTTGGAAAAGTGCTTGATACATAGAAATCAGTACAAATATCAAGTGTTATTATTTTAAAGGTCTAGCAAAGGGCCTGGCATACACTGGGACTTCAAAAAATGTCTGATGATTGACGCACATGGAATCTCAGGGATGGAGGAAGGCTTTATATTAAGCCTTTCCATTCCATGTGTGTTAGGTTCTTCTGGTTGCCAAGCACTCACTCAAGCTAATGCAAGCGAAGGAAGCTCGTTATAAAGATGTGGCTGGCAGGAGCCAAGAAAGACTTCTCTAGGGAACTGTGCAGCAACCATCCAGCCAGGTCAAACCAAAGCAGTGGCCTCATTGGCGAATACGAAGGTGGCTCAGAATCTGAGAACAGCCCTAGTGGTTGTGTTATCTTGTCACTTCCTGCCATGCAGAATGTTTCTGTATCTTTCCTCTAGAGATCTACTGTTAACATAACTCATCTGTTGCTTCTGCTCACCTCTTGGTACAACTTTCTGGTCCCACTGAGGTCTCTCAGTTTCCAATCCCACCTCTTCCTCCTGTGCGTTCTGATACAAATGAAAAACAGTCATGAGAGTCAAACTGGGGTGAAGATCTCAGTTTCAGAGGTGATGAAGCATAGACCCAAGATCAGAGGCAAGAAGTCCACTCCTGGTCTCCAGGTCTAGAGCTCATAACATACCTGGAGAAAGATTAAGGGCTCCCCTGCCAGCACACCTGCCAAGCAAGAAGAGACCTGAGGAGAAAAGGTCATCTCACTACACTACCAAGAACAGGGAATGGACATTCTTTACAGTACGGAGGTTCTGAAGCTGGAGCTCAAAGAAGAATCTGAGCTGGCCACGTATAGGCTTTGTTCACAATTTCATCAAACCATCATCTATTCACCCCTTTTAGGTAGAGGAAGGAAAGAAGGGAAAAGGATGGACTGGCGCACTGAAGTTCTGATTTTAATAGACCAGGGTAGACCTGGCAGGTGGGGGATGAAATTTCTCACCCTACAATATTTATAGGAGCCAAATAAATATTGCTGAACAAGATCAAATGATTGATTAATGCAATGGATAAATGAATGAATAAACAAAACCAGTGGGTTTATAGAAAGCCTAATCAAAGTCACAGAGGCCTCTCTTCTATAGTCCAGGGAATTCAGTTCCAGCCCCAAGCTTGTATAGCTCACTGGGCCCAGTCCAACAGGCCACCAGAACCCACCTATCTAGATGGTAATTTAGTGAGCTGCTGTTTTTATAGCACCTTGTTCCCATCCGGGTCAGAGCAAGTGAGCCATTATTCCTTCCAACTATATACCAGAATCTTCCAGAGAGATATTCTAAGCAAAACAGTTTTCTCCATTTTCTATTTCCATTGATGTTTTAGTCCCTATTGAAACTGGACCACTACCCTGATTACCTGTTTCTAAAGGCAACTCTGTCTACACTAGTACCCTTGATTAATACGTTTTCCCATAGACAATAAACTCACCCCTCCAACTGGCCCACCAGGGCATTATTTAACAGAAACCTAAACCTTAGCAGGCTAATGAAAGCAGTTCTTACAAATAATCCTGTAAAGGGAGTCTAAGTATAACTGTTGCTAATAAACTGATACTAATCAATGACCTTAGGAGATTTTGAAGCACCTGTACTGTCCATAACCTCCCAATTTCCTCACTTAGAATGAGTAGGTGTGATGTCACAGAGAATTTAAAGCATCAGCCAAAACTGATCCCTTTGGGGAATTCAAGTTTCATCACCACTGAGCCCGACAAGTGTTAGAAGGGGACAGTGCCCTGGAGTGCTCTGGGGAATGAGGGCCTAATATGATCTCATTATTGTCGAGAGGAACATGGGAAGGCTCCAAATGCAGAGACTCTGTCCCACATTCCTTACTATTAAGTCAGAGGGTCTGGGAGGCTTAAAAGTGAGTCTGAGGCGAGTTGAATAAATGAAACGGAAAAGGCTGTTGTGAAGATCACAGATAATGGAACAAGTTTCTGACACAAAGTAGATGCTCAAGAAATGGTGACTGCTGTTAGCATGAAAATTAGACAGCAGTGCCTATAAGTAGCAGGGATCTGGAGAGAGGGGCTTCTCGGCCCAGGTACCTAGGGATGAGCTTGGCACCAAAGGGCTTTCTGCACTCAGCCAAAGGGGAGGCTTTGGAGCAGTGGGCTTTGCAACTCCTAGACATGCTTAAAAGAGATCTACATGACTCAAAGGTCCTTGTCAGTGAAAGGCCCTGAGTTAGCAGATTGGTTCATGGGCCAGAGTAGAAGTCTCCTCTCAAAGAAGTCCACATCGAGGAGAACCAGAAGAGCCATTCATTGCGCTCTTGTTTCAATTCGTAATGCCCTCCCTATTCCCTCCCATCATCCTGTCTTCTGATATTCCATGGCCAGGGCTAGGTCTACCTCCTACAGAAGCCTTCCTGGGTTTTTGCAATCCACACACCCTTTTTCCCACCTCTGTATCCCTATGGCACTCATAGTCTGTAGCAAACAATTTAGGCCTTTGTTTTCACATTGTGCCCTACCAGCATGTGAAATCTTGGAGAGATGTTTATTTCAGGACCTCACAGAGCCTTTGACAAATGTGAATCTCCAAGAGGGGATTACAGCGTGCTGTGTCTCCTAACAGAAACTTCTGGTCAAGGGGCTGTCTCAATATTAGACACAAAACAACACCTAATAATAAGTTACATTTATTGTGCCTTTACACAGGCCAAGGGTTTGTATATCCAAGATTCTGCATTCCCGTCTGCTGGTTTTTGGTACGTGGATACTATGGACTTCCCTTCTGATTGCAGCCGTGGGAAATGATTTGAAAAACCAGGAGGGCTTCCTATCAGCCATGCTTACCTCTCTACTAGGATCATCTGTGATGGTGGAAAATCCTAGAGTCAGTCCCTACAGCAAGAGGCTGCTGTGGTTGGGATGAAAACCCTAAAGAAGGAAGATCTGCTTCCAGTTTGGATGCTTCAGAGCTAAGTGCCAGAAACACACGAGAAACCCAGTTCTCCTTAAGTTACTGTCCTTTTCCAAAGCACTCTGCTGGCCACTCTCCTCCACGACCCGTGCTGAGAGAGGATTCAGTGAGATGCTCTTTCTCCTGGGGTCCTAGAGAGTTAAAGGGTGGATTTATTGACTTTCCTCCAGTACTTCATGAAACACCATACTGGGCTAATTCAAAAATTAGAGATACCCATTGACTTGGGATCAATTAGGAACAAAATTGACATGAAGTGTGAAGCTAGGGTACTTAAGGTGACCTACAACCCTCTTCAGAGCTAGCTAGGGTCCTTAACAAGCATCCATCACAGTTCAAACTTGGGATGGCAAAGTCTAGCCTAAGATGCACCTCACCTGTGGCAGACATCACTAATCAATCACAGCACAGTTTCACTCCAGACAGTCTCAAACGCTTCTCACCCCATGGATTGGAGAGTCACTACTATTTGGGGGGTGGGGGGTGGCGCGAGGGGGCATGCAAGATTATATCCACTTTCCAGCCATCACCTAGATATTATATGTAACCTGGACAATCTTCAAGATTATCATAGTCTCTTCTGCTACTTCCTCTTTATGTCCCTAACATGTTTTTAACAGCAACCTACATTGTCACAGAGTGGAGGACCTACATTTTATCTTTTGCCCCAGTAGGGCACAATGTGAAAACAAAGGGCTAAATTGTTTACTACAGACTGTGAGTGCCATAGGGATACAGAGGCGGGAAAAAGGGTGTGTAGGTTGCAAAAGCCCAGGAAGGCTTCCTGCAGGAGGTGGACCTAGCGCTGGCCATGGAAAATCAGAGGACAGGATGACGGGAGAGAATGGGGAGGGCATTACGAATTGAAACAAGAGCGCAATGAATGGCTCTTCTGGTTCTCCTCGATGTGGACTTCTTTGAGAGGAGACTTCTACTCTGGCCTATGAACTAGTCTGCTAACTCAGGCCCTTCAGTGATAAGGACCCTTGAGTCATGTAGATCTCTTTTAAGCATGTCTAGGAGTTGCAAAGTCCCTCTCCCTGGGACTTCCTTTTCTGAATTGCACTTTGGTGGGACACAGTATGAAATAGTCAAATGAAATTCACGTTTACTATATGGACATTTGGGAGCATGTTTATTATTTTCATAGTGTTTTCTCTATGAGACCCCTAGAAGGGGAAAAAAATGTCTTCCTGGTCTTAGAATCAACAATGGCTGTGTCTTGCCTGAAACCCCAGATTTTTTTTTTTAGCCTTATAAACACTATGAATTTCGACCCTGGCATGTTTCCCCTTTGCATTGGCTGCGGGAGGCTCACAAACCACGACAGAACTACTTGCCATATAATTCACTAACTAATCTCTTTCCTGAATCCATCTTATTTTTCTGGCTCGTTTCCCTTCTTTGTCTTACTTATCTTAATTTTCATTTATTTTCTTTCACTGCTTTGTGTGTATCCATGTAAGCTATGAATCTTTGCTGGGGAAAGCTTGGTATAAACAAACAGATAACTAATATTCTGATGAATGAGACATATTATTCAGGGTCTTTAATGTCCAATTTATGTGCAGATATTGAAGGAAGGGGTGTACCAGGCCATGCTTATTGGGGAGGGGAGTGCACAAGGTCGTATTTCTCTTGGTTTAAGCAGCCATCCTGTTCCTCTTACTCCTAGAGCCTAAGAAAGAGGTATTTGTGGGTATCCCTGCTTCATTGGCTCTTACAGACCCCAGTTCCCCTTACAGCATCATAAATCTAACTGGAGGCACACAATTACATTGCCAACAAATGCCCTGGGATACGTGAAGCTTTAAGATGAAAGAACAGGCGTCTCATCATCCCCCATTGTCTCAGGTCTCTATTGCCTAGGCTACTCACAGATACTGATACAGCTGGATGCTAAACACACAGACTCTGAAACCCTACACATCTGTGTCTGATCCCAACTCTGCCCCTCAAAGCTGTATTAACTTCCCTCTTTTCTCTTCTGTAAAATGCCTACCTTCTGGGGTTTGTGGGTGATTTCAGTGAGATCAGATACAATAGCATTTAGCACAAGGTTTGGCACATGGGGAATGCTTAATAAGTAGTAGCTATTACTTTATATCTCTACTTACCTTTGACCCCTTAAGCTTGTGAACTGAAGGCTCTGCTTTCCTATACCTGCTGATGGTAGAGATTAATGTGGTTTATTACATCCCCACTAGCATCCAACCCGGGGTCAAGTATTTAGCATGCATTCGATACGTCGGTAGAAACATTAACTGTCAATATAAAAACCACACAGTGCAATATTTAGCTATACTGTACTGCTTCCTCCTTCCTGGGATAGTACCCCTTCAATTTGCACAATTGTATTAATACTGCCCTCTGCTGGTTTGAGTCACATGATAAACTCAGTCTGAGATTTGTTCTAAAGGAAAGGAAAGGAAGAAAACAGACACGTGCTGAGTCCCTGCTGCGTGCCACCCAATGTGCAGGGCATGTCCATCATCTGTACATGAAACCGTGTGGTTGCCAAGTGAACAGCCACAGCCCCAGCAGGTCAACCCCCCTGCGTGTAAATTCTACAGCTTGAGCATCTAACAATCTATATTCTTTTCCAGGTCAAATGAAATGACAAGAGGATTAAAAATTTGTCTCAGAAACCCATAGACAGAGCCCAAAAAGGCAGCCACAGAGAGAGTCCTGGTTAATTTCAAGATGCCAAACAGCCAGCTTTCCATCAGTCTCCAGGATCTCATTCCCCTCACCCCCTCCCTTCATTCTCAGAATTGATGTTTATGTTTCCACCAGAATAGAGACCAATTCTCCTTGGCATCCTCCGTCAGAGAGAATCAGAAATTTTCCACCTGGGATGCTACAAATTGCATTTCTCAACACAGTCCTGGAATACAGGATATGACCAGCATAGCCAATGTGAAGGGATCGAAACCCAGGCGCTCTAACTTTATAACAATCATTGTCAGGCTGTCAGGGTCATACCAGGGCACAAAGCCTCTTGTCCTCTAAGATTCAAGGAGCAAGCACACATCAGTCTGGAAGCAGCTCCCCAGAGGCGGAAACTGAAGCATGCTGGGATGCTGAGCCACCTGTGTGGTGCTGGGCTCATGGCTCTATCTCTCCGTACCTCATGCCTTTGTATGTGAACTGGGGATGGACACAGAACCTCGGTGAGAAGACTCCCGGGAAGAGTGGATAATAACACACCTGAAGCACTCAGCACACAGCCTGGAGCAGGAGGGTGCAATCAACTTCAGCAACACTGCAGTGGCACCGTGGCTGACATGTGTCCTTCCTCTCTAGCATCACCCCCTCTCCATGCCTGTTAAGCCCTTTGCAGCCATATTTATACGAACTGACCCGTCCCTGTTCCCAGCCAATGATAACTGGACCGTGTCTCCCAAGCTAGACAAGAGTCTCCCTCCAAAACCTGGATGGAACAAACTGCTAGTCTGACCCTGCTAACTGTTTCAGTGGAGGGACTGAAATGCAGGAGCCAAGAACCTTCTTCTACCGTGGGGCCAAGGGAGTGGAGAAAGCAATTATGTGGGAAGAGCTTTCTCCAGATCTAGGGCTACTGAGAAAGAAAGCAAGAGACAGAGACTGTGCCTTGAGTCCAGACCCTTTCTGGCTCATGGTTCTGGGGCAGAAGACCTGAGGGAATCTGCTCCCCCTTTGTTTCCTGAGACAGTCCTGTGGCCTTACGACAAACCCTGCTTTCTCCTGAAGCTCGCATAAGGCAATTTCTCATATTTGAACCGAAAAAGGTATGAGGCCAAAGGAAAGAGATTTCAGGGCCCAAGTTCCTTCCTTGGTTATGCTCTATTCCCTGGGATTCAATGAAGGATGGAGGAAGGAAAGGAATGGAAGAAAAATACCACTTCACAAGCAGCCCCTCTGCTGGCTGCTCCCTCACATCCAAATGTGAAACCACTGTGGGGTTTCTCACCTCCATTTTATACACGGACGACGGAAGCTCAGAAAGGTCGAGGGCCTCCCCTGACCCTGGCACCTGGTGCAGCTCATATGTGAACCCAAATCTGTCTGATGCCGTGTAAGGATTGTTCACAAACCGGGGTTTATCTCGGTGTCTTTGTTGCATCATCACTATTATCATCACCCACGACCATTTTCACCATCATCACTGTCATCATCCTAATGGCTAATAGGCATTTAGCAATTCCATTCAGTCTCTGTCTCGAGCACTTTATACACATGAATTCATTTAGCCCTCCTTTAAGGTACTGTAATTAGCTCAATTTGACAGATGAGGAAAACTACATTTCCGGGAGACTAAGTCACTCATGGGTAGTCCCTTGGCTGGTGCATGGAGCTCACCTCTGGGCTTCTGGACCAAAGCCCGAACCTGTAACACTGCACTCTCCTGGAAGGCAGGGCCTGCACCTCCCATTCCTTTTGCATCTCCTGTGATCCCAGGCACTGTGCTATGCTGGCAGCCACTGCTGAATAAACACCTGCCGAGACGCAGAGTGGTGTGGAAAGGGTTTCAGAAGCATTGAAAGGAAAACAGGTAAATGCCCTGACTCCAGATCACCAGTAGAGACAGCTAGAATGCCAGCTTCTGAGCCCCAGTCTCCAGGCATGGAAGGGTCTTTCACGTCAGTGATAAAGACGTTTGTCAAAATGCCTTTCGATGAGAGGCCAGTAGCAAGCCAGATGCGTGCCAGACATCCCAAAGGTGGAGATTTACTCCTCAGTCCTTCCCCTCTCTCCCTGACTGAGGCAGGGCAGTCCTCTCTGACTCCCATTTCATGGTAGGGAGACAATAAGGACAGACCCTGTTTAGCAACTGCTTACCTGTGCCAGGTGCCGGTCTAAGTGCTTTACTAAACCAATACAGGGCATGCTGGCCCCTGAGAGCACAGCGCAGTCAATTAAATGCATGCTCTGTGGAGCCAGAGAGGCCTAAGCCTGTCTCTACCACTCACTGACCGTGTGAGCCTGGGCCTCAGGTCCTCATCTGTAAAATGGATGATGTTGTTAATAGCACCTTCTTCCTAGGGTTGCTGTAAGGGTCTAAGGTTGATACCAGCACAGGGTTAGTACTCCATTAATAATAGCAACAGCCCATTTCACAAATGAGGAGACTGAGGTTTGTGGGCATGAAATGACTTGTTCAATGTCAAATGGCTACAAGTGCAGAGACAGATTGGAACCTGGGTGGTTTACATTGCAATGCTCTGCCCTTCACCAGCACTTCACACAGTCATGTTTACGTAGGGTCCTTAAGCACTGTCCCAGGGAGAGTAGAAAGTTCAGGGTTGCATCCTCTGCAGACCTATTATCTCTCTTACAACGTCTTAATTTTATCATGCATATTCACACGTGTGTGTATATATGTGTGGGTGTGTGTGCTTTAGGTACAAAGAAGTCAAGAGCCAGGGTTTCCACCACTCATCATTTACTCATTTTTTTGTGTGCCATACACTGAGGAAGGTGGTTGGAATAAAGTGGTGAATCAGACAGACTCCAGCTGACCTCACAGAGCTCACAGCCAAGCAGGGCATGCAGACATTCATCAAAGAATCTTGCACTTCGATGATCAGGGCTGTGCCATTTGCCTAGAAGTGTGGTATGCGATGACCCAGGAAGGAGGCCAGGGAAGGTGCATCTGAGCAGGTGATGACTAAGCTAGGGCATGACTGATAATGGCCATTATCTAGATGAAGAAGAGAGAGAAAACTGTTCCAGGTAAGGAGAAACTGCAGATGCAAAGGCCCTGTGGCAGAAGGGACTGTGGAAGAAGGAGAGACTGAAAGGAGGCCCATGTGGCTAGAGCAGAGAGAGTACAGAGGCACATGGTATGAAGTGAAGTTGGAGGGGTCATCAGGAGTCAGTAGGTGGAGCCAGGGCTTAGGCTCATGCAAAAGGCTCCAACTAGTAATGCAAATGAGGGATACGTTCATTTATTTTTTCATTCACTCTGTGAGCCCCATGAGGGCAAGGATATTGTGTATTTGGCCCACTGCTGCATCTCCAGCGTGTAAAATGGTACCTGCAACACAGCAGTATTTACAAAGTTATCAAAAACTTTTGCAACTTCCAACAGCTTCTGACGCCAACCACAAATACTGCAGCAACTCAGTCGATTCAATGCTGACTCCAAATAGGAGCCTGAAATTAGGCCAGACTCCACAGGTCAGGGCAATCCTCTATAAGGCTGTCCTTCAGGTAGCAGTAGCCAGGTCAGGGGCCCAGCCCACACACAACTGACCAACTGGCTACAGATTAGAAGATTCTCACCAAGTCCCTCTGGTTGGAAAATTCACAGTGACTCAAAGGACTCACTGAAAGTGCTATACTTATGATGATAGCTTTAAAATAAAAGGATACAAACAAGAAGTCAAAAGAAGAGATGCAGAGGATGAGGTCTGCGAGTGTCTCAAATACAAGCTTCCATGTCCTCTCCATGTGGAGTCAGCACACACCACCCTCCCAGCACAGACATGTATTTTCTCAAGCATGGAAGCTCTCTGGGGTTTCAGGTGCCCTGGGTTTAAATGGGGGCTCATTACATAAGCATGATTGAGAGAGTCAGTGTCCATGGGGCTGAGCTCAATCTGCAGCCCCTCACCCCTCCCAGAGGTTGGGGAAGTGGACCGATATAATACAGAGGATGTGCTATTTGAGCCAAGTTATAAATGACAACAAAAGAGTATTCCCAGGAGAAGGAATAGCCAGTGCAAAGGGCCTGTGGCAGACAAGCCTGGCGAGTCCTAGGCAGTGACATAAAGATAGAAAATCAAGACCTGACCTTGTACTTGATATTGGGCAGAGGGAAAGGAAAGAGTTCATGTGACTCCTGGGTTTATGATCTTACTGTGATTAATGAGTTAGCCTTTTTGTTGTTTTTACAGGGGTGCCCTAGAAAGATCACATAAATAAATAAATAATAAAGATTACGTAGATCATACCCAGTAAATTTTCACACATGTAGGACTAGCCCAAACCACGCTTTGAATCCTAATGTTTTGACCCCACAGCCTGTCCTCTTAACTACCCCAACAAGCTGCCACAATTATACAAGGTGGGGGGCTGAGTCAGGAGACCAGGTGGAAGCCCTGCTCAGATACATACTCATGGGGCTACTTGGGCAGACCCCTTTATATCTCTGAACCTCAGTTCTCTCAACCGTACATTGGGAATAATAATAGGTTCTCCAAGAGGTCGATGTGAGAAAGACATGCAATGTATTCATTTGTCCAATAAATATTTATGGATCACCTACCATGTACCAGGTGCCATTCTCACCTACACGAGGTATATCAGTGAGCAAAACTGCTAGATCTCTGCCCGAGCTGCTGACACACTTGAAGAAGAGAGAAGCAATAGACCTAATCATGTGGTATTTTGGAAGGTTTAGATAAGTGTTAAGGAAACTTGACCATGTAGAGCTGTGTCAAAGGGACCAGGCATCCCGGGATGCAGGAAGGGGTTGGGGTGCGGGCTGAGGCTGCAGTGGTACTGGGAGGTCAGGATGGGCTTCCTTAGGAACTCAAAGCAAAGACTCAAAGGATGGGAGAGTTCCTCCAAGCTACCCAGGCAGAGGGAAGAACTGGAGGGCTCCGGGAACAGCAGGGAGACCAGCCGTGGATGAGTTTAAAGAAAATGCTGGGACAGAACAAGCAGGGCCCTGGGGGCTGCACTAAGGAATTGGGCTTTTCTTCTGAGTGAGATGTTGGGATTTTTTTTTTAATTACTTTTGTTTTTCGTGGGGGTGGGTTTGCAGTGCTGGTTTTGAGCAGAGGTGGGACATGCCCTGACTTACATTTCAAAGACTGGCGTGAGGCCAGTGAGATGCAGCAACCACCACAAAAAATGTTTTTATGCAACATGTTGAAAAGTCTATATTAATGCAAAAATCCATGATGAACGAAATGCCAACATTTCACATAAAGACAGAATCAGTATCCATGGCTGTTCTTTTGGCCTCAGGCTCCAACATGACTCAGCTCAGACCTGGGCGCCTGCCCTGAGAGCAGACCCCAGGTAAGGAGGGGTGGAAGCAGGCAGGAGAAGACTGGAGTAAACCAGGTTAGAAGTCAAGATGAACAGGACAAGCCTGGTAGCCTCGAGGGTAGGGGAAGTGGTCAGACTCTAGGAACGTTCTGCAGGAAAGGCCAACAGGATACAGAGGCTGAAAAAAATAGTCAAGATGACCCCAAAGTTTTTGACCAGGGCGACTTGAGGCAGATATATAAAATACCTAGGACTTAGCACATGACTGGTGTGCAATACATTTCTGCTCTTTTTCTTCCCCCTTCTCTACTTTGGTCCTCCAAATAGGACTCCCTGGATAGCCATATCAGAGATCATGTCTTCTACCTCTGTGTGTGTGTGTGTGTGTGTGTGTGTGTGTGTGTGTGTGTGTGTAAGCTGGTAGCACAAATAGGAATGTTTTTATTACTCAGCCCCAAAATCCTGGCACATAGTAGGTGGTCAATAAAAACAGTCATTGCTGCTACAATGATTATTAAATATTTGTTGACTAAATAATTGTTCTTTTCGACAGGTCTTATATTTGCCTGGCTTCCTTGTTTGCGGCAATAAATACAAACCCCCTGGCTTGACTCCATGAGGACAAAAGGAGTTCTCACCCACAGAAACGCTTTTCACCATTAAAAACAAAAGGAGAAGGGCGGGCCATGGTGGCTCAGCAGGCAGAGTTCTCGCCTGCCATGCCCGAGACCCAGGTTCGATTCCTGGGGCCTGCCTATGCACACACACACACACACAAAACAAAACAGAAGGGGAAAAAAACCCCACCTCCCTAATACAAGCATTTGATAAGTGGAAATGTAAAATGCCATCAAACAGTTGCAATAATGAGTTCCATAAACACTTGAGACCAAAATTGCCCACAAGCTTCTGGTCCAATAAACAAAAGTTCTCGACAGGGATGGTGCTGCCCCCTATGGGAAGATCTGAACATCTGCGGGGGCATTTCAGGTTGTCATTTGGCCTGGCGGTGTACAACACACTCACAAATGTCCCGCCAGACGTCTGCATGTGTAAACCAAAAGTAAATTTATTAAATCACCTAACTCTAGCTCCTTTGTACATATACACGCAAAAGCATTTTTTGCATGGCTTAAGAATGCATCGGATTTTAAAGGAATATGACTGCTGGGTAAATCAAGGAAAGCTTGGTCTTGGCTTTGTTCAGAACATTTCCAAAAGCTTGTGCAGAATTTCAGAAAACTGGGTTGTTGACGGAAGGGCTGTGCATGCCATTTTTGTAGGTGACACAACACATCTGCACAAGTTTGCTTCTGTAGCGGTGGCAGTCACGGTAATCATATACAGAAGCAATTATCGGGCGATATCATTATGTTTTATGGTGGAGTCATATCCAAGCATTTACATATTGAAATAGATGCTGTCTTACTAGAAACTACTTTTGCTTTATTTTCTGCTTTAATGCTGTTGGGTCATTATATTGATCTTTTGAAGTTAGGTGTACATGTAGATTATATTATCTGTAGAAATCATTCCAGGAGAGTAACGAGACTCTAATAATTTTTTTTCTTTTACAATAAAGGGCATTTAGTCTGACCTGATTGAGAATCAATGTCATGTCTAAATGGCTATTATTGAGCATTAGAAAAGTGTGTCCCGTGGATTTGGGCACATTCATTGCTGGGTCTCCCCATATTTCAAGAGAGGTTGGGCTTTAAGGTATTTACATGCAAACACTTGGCTTTTAAATAAGTGGCAACTAAGTTTTAAAGATTATGCATTATTTAAGCCAAATCATCACATTATTTTGGTTCGCTGTGACCAGGTTATCAGCTTATAATCTCGGCTTTAAAAGTAGGTACATCTGATGGAGAAATAAGAAGAGAGCTGCGAACCTCTCCAGCATGCACATAACCATCCAAGTTGCTATTTATTTATTAAGCATATACATTGTGGAGTTTTCTATATACAATCTGTGTAATTTCCCAAGAGGCCTCTAAGATGAGTACAGGATCAATGTCACAGATGAGCAAATTAAGCATGGGGAAGTCGACCGACTGGGTTTGAAAGGTGAAGTCAGGATTCCAACCCAAGTCTGAGATCTTGTTATTAATTATCATAATTATAGCCAAAACAATGTAGCACCCACTGTTTTGCCTGACACTGTGTAAAGTGCTTTAAAAACATTTGCTTGTCCAGCCATTACAGTCACCCTGTTCGGAGGCATGTATTTCTAGCTCCGCTGTACGGATGATAAATCGAAGCTCAGAGAGAAGCCCAGACCTTGCAGCCAGCTCCAGCGGAAAAAGGTGAACCTCAGTCTGGCTGATTCCAAAGTTCAAATGATCAACCACAATGGCTATATTGCCTCTCAGAGAAAAAAAGCAATAGTAATAGCAAGGGTCATTTATTGAATCCCTTCCATATGTCAGATGTTTTACTCACTGTGTCGACGCCAGCAACTGTCAACCTTGATTTCACATTAGAATCACCTGGGGAGCTTCAAAAACTATTGATTCGTAGGTCTCATTCCAAGAAAGTGTCAGTTCATTGGTCTGGAGTACGACCTGGGCACCGGGATTTATAAAAGCTCCCTCCATACTCCCCCATTGCCCCCCAACTTTCCTTCACCTCCTTCCACTTTTCCCTACCACCCATTCCGCCACTGCAGGTGATTCCAATAATTGCTTTAACCCACACGATTACCTACGGGACATTTAAAGGTGCGCTGAGATCTCCTGGGCAAAGTTTCATTTCTGATTACAGGTGCCCAGGCCCCATCCCCTAAAACTTTTTTTCCAGTTGGTTCAGAAGGGGCCCATTCATTGGTGCAGAGGAAAAGTCTCCCAGGTGATTCTAATAAGCAGTCAAGGACGCAAACCACTAACTCAATTAATAACCTTTTTTTTGTACTGTTGCAGTACCTATGACTCAGAAATGAATTTACACCAAATCACATACCTAGTAACTTGTGCCTTGAACACAATTTCAAGATATTGACGGTATCTCGAATAAAGAAAACCTCTCTCTCCTTTCCACTAAACAGGATATTTCCAGAACCTCCTTTGCATTCCGCTACATCATTTTCCTTTTGCTGTTGTAGCACATTACCACAAACTTAGTGGCTGAAAACAACATAAACTTGTTATGTTACAGTTCTGGAGGTCAGAACTATAAAATGGGTCTCCTGGTGTTAAAATCAAGGGCTCCATGCCCTTCTGTAGGCTGTAGGGGAGAATCCATTTCCTTGCCTTTTCCAGCTTCTAGACATCACCTGCATTCTGTGGTTCGTGCCCCCCACTTCTCCATCCCTCTCCCACATCTAAGGACCCCTGTGATTACATTGGGTTCACCCAGAAAACCCAGGATCGTCTCCCCATTTTAAAGTTCCCTGATTGGCAAGCAATTCTATCTGCTACTTTAATTCCTCTTCACAAAGTAAGGGAGTGTCCACAGGTTCCAGGAGCTATTATATGGGCATCTTAAGGAGGCTGTATCTTTAGGGCATCTACCTACCCCACCTACTCTCCTACAGTGGCAGTGGATGCTGCCTCCTCGCAGGCCTGAGGTCAGCTCAGCCGGTCTCCAGGTGCAGTGTTTTGCTCTGACCGCACAGGACCCAAGAAAACAGGACAAGTAGAAAGTGCTTCGGTTTGCTAAAGTTGGTGGAATATTATATCCCTGAAATGGAACAGCTTTTTAAAATGGAAATTACGAAGTTAAAAGTTTACTGTTCCAAGGCCATAAAAAATGTCCAAACTAAGGCATCCAGAGAAAGATACCCTGGCTCAAGAAAGTCCAATGGGCCCAAAACACCTCTGTCAGCTGGGAAGGCACATGGCTGGTGTCTGCTGTTGGCTCCTGGTTCCAAACAACTTCCCCAGGGATGTTTTCTTTCTGCATCTCCAACCATCTGGGCGTCTTATTGGCTCTTTCGCTTCTGAGGCTTCTCCAAAACGTTTCCTCTTTTAAAAGACTCCAGTAAACTAACCAAGACCCACCTGGAATAGGCAGAGTGACATCTCCATCTAATCAAAAGGTCACACCCATAATTGGGTGTGTCACAACTCCATGGAAACAATCCAATCAAAAAGTCCCATCTCCATGGAAAGAATCTAATCAAAGGCTTCCAACCTACATGATTGAATCAGGATTGAAAGAAGCATGACTGCCCCCACAAGTTTGGATCAGGAAAAAGGACATGGCTTTTCCAGGAGCATAACAGCTTCACACCCGCACAGTAAGTTCACACAATTGTCTGGCGTTGCACGGATCTCGTGTTCTACTTGGTCATCCACTGGCACCACGGATTTAATGGTGATTTTTGACACCACCTCGGTCAACCACTGTCAGGTGACTCAGCACCATAGAGTAAAAGGAGAGACCTTCCTGTCAAGCCATAAACTCATAGAAACATAGGGTAACCATAGTCTATAAAGGCCATGACAGTTCAACCTGCCAGCTGATGCTAATCTCCCTCTGCAGGTGTCATCCTGGTGCTTGGTTCCTCCAGGAACAGGGAGATCATTAGCTTGCAAGCAGCTCACACCACCTGTTAACAGCACTGACTCTGAGAAAGGTCTTCCTTCCTTACTACACAGTCGCTGAAACCTCTGAAACAGATGTTTGTATTGACATGAAAATCTGCAAGACCAATTATTAAGGGGAAAAAGAAAGCTGAAGGACCATATGTCTGATGCGTTCTAATTATGATGTAGAAAAGAAAACTTTCTGATTGTGTAATTGCATGGGAAAAATCTGGAATCATGAGAACAAATCAATAACAATGGTTCATATTAATGGGAAGAGGGGAAATTCAAAAGGAGTAAGTGCATACTTTCGTGAATTGTAGTGATATGTACCTCATAGGTTGTTTTGAGGACAAAATGAGATTAAAAGGTAAAATACTTAATAAATGGTCAAAAATGGTAAGTAAATATTTTTAATCATTAAAAACTGCAAAAGGATGCCAGCATGATTATTAATGGATCATATTTTCCTTGGTCTGATTTTTAAAAATATGTTTCTACAGGGGATTCTGGGAAGATGGTAGAGCAGGATAGGCTGGCTTCACCTCTGCATAACAAATCTGTGCATTTGTTATAACTGCCCTTGTAGGCTGCTTCCATCGTGTCATATAACTGATTTTAAATCTTGTGCAGAACCCAGGAGGGTTGGAGCTGGGATATACAGACTTCCACCTGGGAAAATCAGTAATACCCCCTCCTCCAACTATCTATTTACATCCAACTGAAAAACAAGACAAAGAAAAAACTTGAATCCCATCCATGGCTGGGATTTACACATGTGCAAGCATCGTCTCACAGAGAAATGGACAGGGGGTGCGCAGGCAATAGAAATGGCTCAGGTCCTGAGAGATATACTGTCACAAAAGGAGAAGGAGAAGGAGACTCAACAACAAAATCTGCAGGGCAGAAGAAGAGGGGGTTTAAGTTAAAACACCATGGCTGGAAGTGTCTTATGACACTTCAGACCCCTAAGAAATACTGATGTGAGACCTCCTCAAATTAAGTGCCAAAAGGTTGGAGTATTTGTCTCCTCACTTCACAGCCCAACACTGAGCTTGCACAGCATTATGAGAATTGCAGGCCTGGAAAGCTACTTAGGAAAGGGCTCAGGAAGGCTGTTCTAGAATCCCACACCCCCTAAGGTCACAGCCCACCTCTACCATTCACTAGCCCTCTGACCTTGGGCAAGTTCCATAACCACCTTTTAATCAGTTCCTTCATCTACAAAATGGAAATAATACCTACCTCAAACTATTGTTGTGAATGTTAACAAGATAATAGGTGTAAAAATCTCAGCACAGTGTCTAGCACTCAGTAAACTCTTGCTGTCTGTTAACCATGACTATCACTGTGTACAGAGGGGAGACTGCCAGCAATTCCGGTGGGATCTAGGATGGTCAAGACCAGCAGTTACTAGAAACCAGAAAGGATTCGAGAATGCACGTGGTGCCCCCGTCGAATGCAGGTTGCCATGTGGCCCAGCCTGGATGCGCTGCAACTTCAGGAAACTCAATCCAGCAGCCAAAAGTATGCTAGTCCAGGATCTCTCTCTTTTTTATTTCTATTTATTTTTTTTGACATCCCTGCTAAAGAGAAGCACTTCTTTAAAGGACCTCTCATGTCACTTGCCGACTCTCCCCCAAAACCCCCAAGCCCTATGACCCGCAAGTGTCTCCTCCTGCCCCTCATTCTCTTTCCTCTCTGTTCGTCGCGGCCTTTTCAGTAGAAAATCCTACCGTCTCTTCTCTGGCTCCTTGTCCGCTGATTGTTACGTTCTGCATTTGGGCTGGAGGAGGGAGAGGGAATGATCCGACCTGGGCCCTGCTAGAAATCTTCCCAGGAATGAGGGGTGGGGAGAGGGGAATGGATGCTCAAACATTCACACATTTTTATCTCTCCTGTTTTGGTAAGTTGCCTGACCTTCACTATTTCGGTCACACAATCCTTGGTGTGGGGATAAGGCAATGGTACTTGTGATCCCTGCTCTTAGCAGTTCATCCTCCTCTCCTCCTGTCGCAGCCCCTCCCTAGGACAAAGGAAGAACCAGAGTGCCCAGAACCCAGCTCAGGGTTCAGGGGCCCAGCGTGGTTCTTCTGAAGACCGAAGACTGCTGGTGGAGGGGGTATTCCGACCTGGATGACTATTTCCAGCCTCTCCACCACAGTATCAGGAGATGAAGACCCTGAGTTGGCAGTGGGCTTGGCAGAGGGAGACAGAGATCCTAATACATTTATCCCCCTCGGAGGCATGGCCATTCAGCCTCACTGACCTGTAATATCCACACTAAACTCAGGGCTGGCTCTGCAGCTTCTGAATTTGATTTAGACCCCAATAAAGGTCCCCCAAGGCCTGGTCCTGATAAATCACCATGTCCCAGGACTGTTCAACTTAGCTTGGAGGTTTGCAGAGTGCTAGAAGCCAATGGGGAAGGCCAGGCTTGGCTCAACTATTAGGCACAAATTCAAGGGGCCACAAGGTTTCACATTCCTTTAAATGCCTGCTAACCTTGGTACTTCTTCCCTGAAATAATGATCACATTTAGAATTACTGGGCCAGACTCTGTGTCCTCTGATAGACTACAAGTTCCTTGAGGGCAGCGATCATATCTGACGTACTAAAGGCTTTGTACCACCAGCACCAAGTGTGACATGTGGCACATGGCAGCTAATCAACAAATTTCTGTTGATTTCATCATACATGATACTGCTTTCAAAGCATTCCTCAAAAGAACCCAAGGAGAATGATAATAATAATAGATAGCCAGCATTTACTCAGTACGAAGTATGGTGTTGTGATTTACAGTCCTTATCTTCAACAGGAGGTTGGAAGGGCAGACTTTGTGTCCTGAATTAGCCATTTCCCAAATGCAATACTTCGGCCAAGTGATTTAACCTCCCTGGGTTTCCTAATTCACAAAATGGGTTAATACGAGCAATGCCAACCTCACATGCATGTGAAGTGCACAGCATAGGAGCAGTTCGTTTTTTTTTTTAAAGATCCCAGTCCCTACCAGTAGTTAGCAAAAGTTTAACTGCTCTTGCCCATTAACCCAACAGTTCCATTTCCAGGAGTTTCTTCAATAGAAGTCCGTGCATGTCAGTGAAAAGGTAATACACAAGAATGTTTTCTGTAACATAGTTTGAATTAGAGAACAATTGGCAGCAACCTAAATGTCCATCAGCACAGGAACAGTCATGTTACTTCTAGTGCAGTGTATGAGTTTCCTACAGCTGCTGTGAAAAATTGCACCACAAACCTCTTGGTCTAAACCACAGAAATTTATTTCCTCACAGTTTGGGAGGCCAGAAGTCTAAAATCAAAGTGCCAACAAGGTCAACCCTTCCTCTAGAGGCTCTAGTGAAGAATCCATTCCTTGTCTCTTCCAACTTCTAGTGGCTGTCAGCATTCCTCAGCTTGTGGTACATCTCCCTCTGCTTTGTGCCTTCTCATCTGAGCAAATCTCTCTGTGTGTAAAATGCCCCTCTGTCTCCCTCTTATAAGGATGCATATGGTGACTTATAGGACCCACTGGAAATCCAGGTTGACCTTCTCATGTCAAGATGCTAAACATTAGCACATCTGTAAAGACTTTCTTCAAAGAAGGTAACATTTAGGACATGGACATATCTTGGGAGCCACCATTCACTCCACTCTGTACAGTATTCAATAGAATATTGTGCAGTCATCAAAGAGAAAGAAGCTATTTAGGTATCTAGGTGACAGACAATAATAATTTGCATTAGAGAAAAGTGAAGACAGAGCAAAGGGAGGTAAATTCCAGATGCTTCTGACAGTAGAGCTAATGAGACTTACTGAAAGTCTGATGAGGGAGGCAGAAGAAGTAAAGGAAGAAGAACCAAGGATGACTCCAAGTTTATATTGGGAATGTAAATCAAATTTTTAACAATGGTTAATTTGGGTTTAAGGTATTAGGTAATTACCAGAACCTGCGGCAACAGATAAATCCCAAAAGTTAATGGCTTGACCCAGTAACAGTTTATTTCTCACTCCCACTGCAGTCCACAGTGTGTTGGAAAGACCTCTCCCATCTTGCAGCTAGGCCGTCTGGAACTGATGGCCTTCAAGTCACTGCAGCAGGGAAAAGTGACTTGGAGGTTCACGCCAGATGATTCCAAGGCAAGGCCTAAATTCTGCATAAATGTACTTTTAAAATTTTTCTCATTGAAGTATAACAGACATGTAGTAAAATACATACACCTTCAGTATACAGCTCAATGAATTTTTATATTCATATTAATCCATGTAACCACCATCCAGATCAACTTACATAATATTTCTAGCCTCCCAGAGGTTTTCTTATACCCCATTTAAGTCAATGGCCACCCATCCAGAGGTATCGCTATTCAGACTTCTATAAGTGAATATCTTTTACACGCAGCTTCTTCATTCATCATTGTGTTTTTGGAGATTCATCCACATCATGGCATGCATTTATAGCTTGTTCTTTTCTACTGTTGTGCAGTGTTCTGTTGTACGAAGATGGAGCCTATAGGATTTGCTGATGGGAGTGAAAGTCATGTCCACTGAAAGGACAGAGTTATCATGAACCGAGATAGATAATTCTGTAGGCAAGGGAACTATGAGGCAGATGGGGTAAAGATCAGCAGCTCAGTTCTGGATTACATTTGAGCTGCTTATTAGACATCCAAATGTTGATGGTAAGTAGACCATTAAATCATCAAGCAATGAGGAGGAGTGGCATTGCATGGTAAGAGAGATGACTGCAATGAGGTAGCGTAGTGGGCGGTGGAAAGATGACAGGAGATCCAGATCTGGGAGAAGGGGAAGGATTTGGAAGTGGCAAGCAAGCAGGAGCAAGGAGCTGTGCCTTTTCTCCAGGCCCAAGACTATGAGGGTACTAGGAGTAAAACAGGTACCATTTGGGAGGGCTCTAGGGGAAGCAGTAACTTCAGAGGAAAGGTAAGAAGGGAAAGAGAATATCTACAGAAGAGGTTTCAGGTGTGGTGTGCTAGTCTCAGAAATTCTCCAGGAGTCCTTGCCCACTCACCATGCAGACATCCTAATACCCACCTGCTAAAGCACATTAGCAGACCCAATTTTTTGTTTTAAGGCTGCTGCCTGGCATTAGCCATTCTATCAGTTTTCATTGCTGTTTATTCTCTTTGTTATTCTTAACATCTGCAGGGTAATAAATGGAATTATGATGGCATGCACTGTGGCCATTCCCCAAGCTCACCAAGCAAATTGGCACCTTGATCTGTAGGACAAGTTATAGCGCAACTCGGACTGAGCGTCAGGAGACCCAAATCCCAAACCCATCTCTGCCACTAATGCAATGTGTGACCTCCAGGAAGTCCCTGCCCTCTTTGCCCTCAGCTTCTGTCTCTGTAAAAAGGACAGGAAGAGTGCAGATAATCAAAGTATGCCCTTTTGGACCAGGCAAACCTGATATAGTAAATGATCATCTATGGTTTGACCTGTCCAGCATCCGTACCCCCTTCTGATAACAGCACCCTACTTTTCTGTTAAGGGACCACCACCACCCATGATCTCTCAGTCCCTGAAGTTCAAGTGGAGGGGATGGCTCACCCCCCAGAGCCACGCCTGGGCATTCAGAGTTATAATCATTCATTTCGGGATGTGTCCATGATCCAGTTAATGTCAATGGGCATCAGCCCTGGGACTTTTGTTGCAGCCACTGGGGAAAAGATGCATGGCTCAGTTAATGGATTCTATAAGAGTGGACTCTGCCTGCATCTGCCTGGGGACATCTTGCTCCCAGGAGATCCAGGCTGCACTCAGAAGAGCCTCATATACTATTCCAAGAAGTATGTAGATTCATCCCACACTTGAAGGATTCTCCATCTTTTCCCCAAAAACACCTATAAAAACAGCAGAGAAAAACAAACTTACTGGCTGTCCATCCTGAAGTATTGGTCTTGTGATCTCAACTGCAAAATTTCCCCCCTTGTCTTAGCTTATGTATGTATGTGTGTTAACCATTTGTTTGAATATTTAATAAATTACCCTCTCCCAAAAAATTGTAAAATTGTTAGCCCAATGAAGATGGTTCCTCCTGTTTGCCCTCTGGCTATCTCTTCTGGTCACTGTCATGCATTTTCAAGACTATGGGTTCCCCAGGTTGAGATATGTGGCTTTCAATAAGACACAGCCACAGGTTTGTGTGACATCCTGTAATGTGAACTTAGCTGTACACTAGGAAGACAGTCCTGGGTCACGATACCCGTGCCCATAATTTCCAGGGTCCCTGCAATCCAATACACCCCTTGGGAAAAAATGACACCTGTGACCTCGTTCTGGAATGTTCCACAGCCTCCCGCTCCCGGCGCTGCTTGCTCATGCCGCTAGGCGCCTTCACGCATCGTGCTGCTCTTTCTCAAGGACACCAGAGTCCTCGCGGTTCCCATCAGGCTTTATTTCCCCGAGGGGCTGGACACTGCTGGGAGATAGCTACATCCTCACTAAATTGCTTTGATAAAGTTGACTGTGGGCCTTAGATGACTGAGCTCCTCTGGAAGTTATGCTAAAGGCTTCAAACCGAAATCTCTTAGCGCCTTCCTAATCCTCAGGGAGATCAACTTTCACTTCTGCAGGGTCACACAGAAATGGTGTGGAATCCTTATAATCTAGAAGAGTGATTCATAACTGGGTTGTTTTGGTTTTTTTTTTGGAGGGGAGAGGTGGGTTACAAGACCTTTTAAAGAGTGCTGCAAAAGCTCTAGACTTCTCTAGCCTGGAAAATAGACCTTTGCACAGAATGTCAGAAATAATTTCAGAGACATAGTAGACCCTCCAAAAACCCATTCTGATACTGTGAAAAAACCCATGGAGGAGAATGTCAGAACTGAAAGAAACCTTGGAAATTAGGTAGTCCATTGAATAATAGTGGTCAGAATTACCATTATTGTAACAATAGACATCTGTTACGTGCTGACTATAAACTGGGCAGTCTTCTGAGGTTTTACATACACAGTGTCAGCAAATCCTCACAGTAACCCAGGTTATAAGTTGCTATTTCATCCTCACTTTTCTAAGCAGTAAACCAAGGTTCCGGGACTCAAAGTCACTTGCCCATGGTCAGGGAGCAGTTGAGTAGCAAAAGCCCAGCTCTAGATCCGTATTTCTAATCGCTGTCCATTACCCCCTGTCATTTATAGCTTTTGTCAACCTTAGTAGCAAGTTACAGGAATGCACTGAAGCTAGCTTAATCACAGGGCGGGGGTGGGGGGTGGGCTGTAACTATAAGGAAGGATATCAGGCTATCTCTCAAAATCCATAGGCAAGGAATTAGCCAGGCCAAAGGAATAACCTGGAACTAGGAATTGGTTTACTGAAGGAATGAAAAAAGGCAATCCAGCTCAGTCAATCCAATTCTCTTTCTCTCGCGTTTCTGTCTATGGATCGGCTTCATTCTCTTTCACAACAAATCAACTTCAATATCCCCCATTTCCCAGTTCACGTGGCAGAGCACAGCTGCAGTCAACTGAGCCCCAAATTACACTGCCCTCCTTACAGGCAGCCAGCCAGACTGAGTAGAGATCTTAGATCCAAAATCTCAGTGGCTAGAGAAGGACCTTTGATTGTCCATCTTGACCAAGCGCCTAGACCTGTCAGCTGTGACTCTGGGCCCAACCCCAGCTCATCTGACTCCTCACCATTATGCTCTGTGCCTCTCCGACGTGTCCTGGACCCAGTTTAACCCACCTTTCTTAAGGGAAGAGAGTGGGGTGACCCCCAGACCACGTCACTGTCTTCCTTTTCCTCTCTCAGCCTCTACTGAAAGCTTGTCTCCACCAGGCCATAAATAAACAGCCATGACACAACGGGACCCCTGTGCTCATCTCCTAGAATGCATCATTTATTTTCAATTATCTTGCTTGCCTTTCCCACAAGTATTCAGCACTCCAGAAGGGTTGGGGAGGAGGGGGAAATTTGAAGAGCTGCAGAAGAAGCTGTAGGCATAGAAATGACAAGGGAAGAAGGAAAGAGAACCAAAAAAAGGGAAACTTAGAAGCTGGGTTTCCCTAGTAGGTAGGCTGGGACACCAGCTAGAGATGACCTCTAGGAACTGCATGTTCCCCAACCGAGTGAAATGGCGAGTTTGCAAAGGTCTCCAACTCCAGTGCCTACAGGGGCTGAGCAGGGAACAGGGGTGGGTGAGGTGGACTGGGTGTGCACAATAGGGACAAGTGGGGACCGAGTGCCCCAATGAAATGGCACAGTCAATACTCAGCTCCTGCAGGCCCTACTATGCAGCTTTGCAAGTCAAATGCTGGCAGGCTGCATATTTTTAAAAATAAATAAACAAATAAAAAGGAGCAATAATCTGCATTTTATGTGCAATCTCCAGAGTTCTAAACGATGCGAATTGGCGCAGTCCAAGCTAAATGCGTACATGGGATAGTTCTAGCCTGAGGGCAGCCAGTTTGGGGGCTCTGAGTACAAAGCCCAGTCAGAATCTGGATAAGAGGCAGGGAGGGGAGCAGAAAGAACATCTGCTGTGGAGTCAAAGACCTGCATCCAAACCTGAGTCCTACATTTACTTGCTGTGTTACTTAAAAATGTCACTTAACCTCTCTATCCACTCTGAGTTAATCCCTTAATCCTGTTGTTTCCACTATTTTGCCAACATGAATAAAGCTACCACAAATAATGTCATACACATGTCATTTTTTATTATGCATGTATTCCTCTAGGATAAATTCCTGAAGGGAAGACTGCCAAGTATCATGGGTTAAATTCTCTGGAAGCAGACCCTGAGATGAAGTTTGAGCTGCAAAATATTTATTAGGAACATATTATCACATAAAAATGGGGACATAAATGTTCATAGCTACATGATTCACAATGGCCAAAAATCAGAAATAATTTAAATGTCTGTCAACTTGTAAATGGATACACAAAATGGTATATCCATCTGTGCTGGTTTGAAGCTATTATGTACCCCAGAAAAGCTGTCCTTTAATCCCCATTCAGCATTGCTGGGGGGGAATCTTTTTGATTATTTCTATGGAGATGTGACCCACCCAACTGTGGGTGGTAATTAGGTGGTTTCCATGGAGATGGGTCTCTACCCATTCAAGGTGGGTTGCTTACTGGAGCCTTTTAAGATGGAACCTTTTTGGAAAAAGCTTTAGAGCCACCAGATTCAATGGAGCCAACAGAATGGACAGCACCCTGGGGAAGCCATTGAAGATTCCTAGCAGACATCATCATGTGCCTTTCCAGCCGAGAGAGAAACCCTGAACATCATCAGCCTTCTTGAACCAGGTATCTTTCCCCAGATGCCTTAATTTGGACATTTTCAAAGCCTTAGAATATAAACTTGCAACTCCATAAATCCCCCTTTTTTAAAAGCCATTCCATTTCTGACATATCACATCCTGGCAGCTTGCAAACTAGAACACCATCCAATAGAATAGTATTCAATGATAAAAAGAAATGAAGTACTGATTCATGCTACTACATGGATAACCTTGAAAACATAATGCTAAATGAAAGAAACCAGATAAAAAAGACCTCGCACTGTAGATTTCATTTTATGAAATGTCCACAGTAGGCA